>NC_047661.1:13429367-13763506 GCF_011762505.2 Arvicanthis niloticus | reverse complement strand
CACACAATAGGGGGGGGGGGGGGGGGGGGGGGGGGGGGGGGGGGGGGGGGGGGGGGGGGGGGGGGGGGGGGGGGGGGGGGGGGGGGGGGGGGGGGGGGGGGGGGGGGGGGGGGGGGGGGGGGGGGGGGGGGGGGGGGGGGGGGGGGGGGGGGGGGGGGGGGGGGGGGGGGGGGGGGGGGGGGGGGGGGGGGGGGGGGGGGGGGGGGGGGGGGGGGGGGGGGGGGGGGGTGGGGGGGGGGGGGGGGGGGGGGGGGGGGGGGGTGGGGGGGGGGGGGGGGGGGGGGGGGGGGGGGGGGGGGGGGGGGGGGGGGGGGGGGGGGGGGGGGGGTGGGGGGGGGGGGGGGGGGGGGGGGGGGGGGGGGGGGGTGGGGGGGGGGGGGGGGGGGGGGGGGGGGGGGGGGGGGGGGGGGGGGGGGGGGGGGGGGGGTGGGGGGGGGGGGGGGGGGGGGGGGGGGGGGGGGGGGGGGGGGGGGGGGGGGGGGGGGGGGGGGGGGGGGGGGGGTGGGGGGGGGGGGGGGGGGGGGGGGGGGGGGGGGGGGGGGGGGGGGGGGGGGGGGGGGGGGGGGGGGGGGGGGGGGGGGGGGGGGGGGGGTGGGGGGGGGGGGGGGGGGGGGGGGGGGGGGGGGGGGGGGGGGGGGGGGGGGGGGGGTGGGGGGGGGGGGGGGGGGGGGGGGGGGGGGGGGGGGGGGGGGGGGGGGGGGGGGGGGGGGGGGGGGGGGGGGGGGGGGGGGGGGGGGGGGGGGGGGGGGGGGGGTGGGGGGGGGGGGGGGGGGGGGGGGGGGGGGGGGGGGGGGGGGGGGGGGGGGGGGGGGGGGGGGGGGGGGGGGGGGGGGGGGGGTGGGGGGGGGGGGGGGGGGGGGGGGGGGGGGGGGGGGGGGGGGGGGGGGGGGGGGGGGGGGGGGGGGGGGGGGGGGGGGGGGGGGGGGGGGGGGGGGGTGGGGGGGGGGGGGGGGGGGGGGGGGGGGGGGGGGGGGGGGGGGGTGGGGGGGGGGGGGGGGGGGGGGGGGGGGGGGGGGGGGGGGGGGGGGGGGGGGGGGGGGGGGGGGGGGGGGGGGGGGGGTGGGGGGGGGGGGGGGGGGGGGGGGGGGGGGGGGGGGGGGGGGGGGGGGGGGGGGGGGGGGGGGGGGGGGGGGGGGGGGGGGGGGGGGGGGGGGGTGGGGGGGGGGGGGGGGGGGGGGGGGGGGGGGGGGGGGGGGGGGGGGGGGGGGGGGGGGGGGGGGGGGGGGGGGGGGGGGGGGGGGGGGGGGGGGGGGGGGGGGGGGGGGGGGGGGGGGGGGGGGGGGGGGGGGGGGGGGGGGGGGGGGGGGGGGGGGGGGGGGGGGGGGGGGGGGGGGGGGGGGGGGGGGGGGGGGGGGGGGGGGGGGGGGGGGGGGGTGGGGGGGGGGGGGGGGGGGGGGGGGGGGGGGGGGGGGGGGGGGGGGGGGGGGGGGGGGGTGGGGGGGGGGGGGGGGGGGGGGGGGGGGGGGGGGGGGGGGGGTGGGGGGGGGGGGGGGGGGGGGGGGGGGGGGTGGGGGGGGGGGGGGGGGGGGGGGGGGGGGGGGGGGGGGGGGGGGGGGGGGGGGGGGGGGGGGGGTGGGGGGGGGGGGGGGGGGGGGGGGGGGGGGGGGGGGGGTGGGGGGGGGGGGGGGGGGGGGGGGGGGGGGGTGGGGGGGGGGGGGGGGGGGGGGGGGGGGGGGGGGGGGGGGGGGGGGGGGGGGGGGGGGGGGGGGGGGGGGGGGGGGGGGGGGGGGGGGGGGGGGGTGGGGGGGGGGGGGGGGGGGGGGGGGGGGGGGGGGGGGGGGGGGGGGGGGGGGGGTGGGGGGGGGGGGGGGGGGGGGGGGGGGGGGGTGGGGGGGGGGGGGGGGGGGGGGGGGGGGGGGGGGGGGGGGGGGGGGGGGGGGGGGGGGGGGGGGGGGGGGGGGGGGGGGGGGGGGGGGGGGGGGGGGGGGGGGGGGGGGGGGGGGGGGGGGGGGGGGGGGGGGGGGGGGGGGGGGGGGGGGGGGGGGGGGGGGGGGGGGGGGGGGGGGGGGGGGGTGGGGGGGGGGGGGGGGGGGGGGGGGGGGGGGGGGGGGGGGGGGGGGGGGGGGGGGGGGGGGGGGGGGGGGGGGGGGGGGGGGGGGGGGGGGGGGGGGGGGTGGGGGGGGGGGGGGGGGGGGGGGGGGGGGGGGGGGGGGGGGGGGGGGGGGGGTGGGGGGGGGGGGGGGGGGGGGGGGGGGGGGGGGGGGGGGGGGGTGGGGGGGGGGGGGGGGGGGGGGGGGGGGGGGGGGGGGGGGGGGGGGGGGGGGGGGGTGGGGGGGGGGGGGGGGGGGGGGGGGGGGGGGGGGGGGGGGGGGGGGGGGGGGGGGGGGGGGGGGGGGGGGGGGGGGGGGGGGGGGGGGGGGGGGGGGGGGGGGGGGGGGGGGGGGGGGGGGGGGGGGGGGGGGGGGGGGGGGGGGGGGGGGGGGGGGGGGGGGGGGGGGGGGGGGGGGGGGGGGGGGGGGGGGGGGGGGGGGGGGGGGGGGGGGGGGGGGGGGGGGGGGGGGGGGGGGGTGGGGGGGGGGGGGGGGGGGGGGGGGGGGGGGGGGGGGGGGGGGGGGGGGTGGGGGGGGGGGGGGGGGGGGGGGGGGGGGGGGGGGGGGGGGGGGGGGGGGGGGGGGGGGGGGGGGTGGGGGGGGGGGGGGGGGGGGGGGGGGGGGGGGGGGGGGGGGGGGGGGGGGGGGGGGGGGGGGGGGGGGGGGGGGGGGGGGGGGGGGGGGGGGGGGGGGGGGGGGGGGGGGGGGGGGGGGGGGGGGGGGTGGGGGGGGGGGGGGGGGGGGGGGGGGGGGGGTGGGGGGGGGGGGGGGGGGGGGGGGGGGGGGGGGGGGGGGGGGGGGGGGGGGGGGGGGGGGGGGTGGGGGGGGGGGGGGGGGGGGGGGGGGGGGGGGGGGGGGGGGGGGGGGGGGGGGGGGGGGGGGGGGGGGGGGGGGGGGGGGGGGGGGGGGGGGGGGGGGGGGGGGGGGGGGGGGGGGGGGGGGGGGGGGGGGGGGGGGGGGGGGGGGGGGGGGGGGGGGGGGGGGGGGGGGGGGGGGTGGGGGGGGGGGGGGGGGGGGGGGGGGGGGGGGGGGGGGGGGGGGGGGGGGGGGGGGGGGGGGGGGGGGGGGGGGGGGGGGGGGGGGGGGGGGGGGGGGGGGGGGGGGGGGGGGGGGGGGGGGGGGGGGGGGGGGGGGGGGGGGGGGGGGGGGGGGGGGGGGGGGGGGGGGGGGGGGGGGGGGGGGGGGGGGGGGGGGGGGGGGGTGGGGGGGGGGGGGGGGGGGGGGGGGGGGGGGGGGGGGGGGGGGGGGGGGGGGGGGGGGGGGGGGGGGGGGGGGGGGGGGGGGGGGGGGGGGGGGGGGGGGGGGGGGGGGGGGGGGGGGGGGGGGGGGGGGGGGGGGGGGGGGGGGGGGGGGGGGGGGGGGGGGGGGGGGGGGGGGGGGGGGGGGGGGGGGGGGGGGGGGGGGGGGGGGGGGGGGGGGGGGGGGGGGGGGGGGGGGGGGGGGTGGGGGGGGGGGGGGGGGGGGGGGGGGGGGGGGGGGGGGGGGGGGGGGGGGGGGGGGGGGGGGGGGGGGGGGGGGGGGGGGGGGACCCATGACTCCAGCTGTATATGTAGGAGAGGATGGCCTTGTTGGGCGTTAAGTGGGAGAGGAGATTCTGGGTCCCATGAAGGATGAACACTGAGTAGGGGGGAATGTGAGGGTGGGGAGGTGGGAGTGGGGTGGGGGGAGGTAGGGGCACATCCTCATAGAAGCATGAGGAGGGGGGATGGGACAGGAGGTTCCTGGGTGGTGGGGGGAAGTAGGGTAAGGGGATAAAATCTGAAATGTAAATATAATACCCAATAAAAATAAATTTAAGAAAAGTTAAAAAAAAAAACAAATCTTTAAAACATGGTGAAATTAGCGATTGTGAATTTTGCCACCTATTGCTTTTCTTCTACGGAGTTACATAAGACCACTCATACTACATTCTAAGGCCAATAAACAAACACATACTAAGTAAAGGTCTGAGGAGGAGGATGTCCATTAACTAGATAGCACTTATCTAGTTATCAGCAAATCAATAAGCCTAAAGGAGCCTGTAGAGAACTTAACACCCGTGTGTGTAAATACTCTGATGCCAGAAACAACACAGCAAGCACAGCGTCTCCTCCAAACTTCTCCACTCGCACTATTTATTTGGAAAGCTAATTGTACTGGCTCATAAAAATTCAGATACCCGCTTACATAACCATTTAAAAGGTCCCCACACATCATTTAAAGGCTGCTTACAAATTAAAGCTAAACAATTGAGTACAAATTCACTCGTGGGTCACAAAGCACGAAAAGAGATTATTGCATAAATAGGCAGAACAGACTAGTTCAAACTAGACTGTCTATACTCCTCCGGCTTCCTTGACAGCACCTCTCTGAAATTCCTGGGTAGCTAGTTTCCAGAGGCCCTGGGAAGGTCATAGAGTTGGCTAAACTGAAATTGGTGGGCCTGGCTGATTAAGAGCTCTCTTCGTTCCGTGGAAAGACCTGGAAATGGTCAAATGCAGAAGCTCCTGTGATCCTTAAGACTGTTTTGAGCTTCATGAAAAAAAAGGCGGCTGGGCATGATCTGATATTGGGAGGGAGTGGGGGGAGACGGGAGAGGGGAAGGAAGGCAAACCTAGGCGTGGCCGGTAGCCCTAGGGTATCGGGGAAAGGGCTGGCAACATTCTCAGAAGTCCTGACCTGTATTTAAGAGATGGAAGCAGGAGGACCAGGGATCTCATCCTTGGCTACATAGCCTTTGAGTGCAGCCTGGGCTACAGACCTCACTCCCTAACCGAGAAGTCAGTCCCAAACATCCTGGGTCGGGGCTAAAGTAACAACTGTCTAACACAGGCCCCTGTTTCAATTGCTTCCCCTGTCCCTCCTCCACTTCAGAACAGCACATCTTTGGCCCGGAGGCAGCAGCTGTGTGGCTCGGCGCCCGGGACTGTGCCTCAGCTGGACTCTAAGCCACTGGAATGCAGCACTTCCTGGTTGGTCCGGGATGTTGGTGCCGTCGCCATCCCGGTCAGCCCACAGTGCTAAAGAGCTCAGGGAGCGCGGGACGATCAAGCGAGAGCGTACAGATCCACTGCGCCCGGGAACCGAGGAGGTGGGCTGGGGTGCATCCTGCAGGAGGATGCCCGAGATCTGCAGGGACTTGAGAACGGAGTGGGGCTAGGACACCAGCAGCTGACCCAGCTCTGAGCTCAGGGCAGCGGTCCTCTCCCGCGGGTCAGTGTGCGCCGCTCTTGGCAGCGCAGACACTGCAGGAATTAAGACTATGGGAGGGACTCCAGGGTCCCCAGGGGAACTTCAGGGACGCGGCTGCTGAAATCTGCTCCAAGAGGAGCAAAAGAGGGCCCCGGACGAAGCACGAGGGCCGCGGGAGCCCTGCGAGCTCGGGAAGCCCCGCAAGCCTGGCCCCAGCGGCTCCTACCTGCGGGCCTGGGGCGCGGGCACACACGCTGCGGCGGCGGCGGCGGCGACTTCGGGGGTCCCCGCGCAGCTGGCGCAGCTGGGGCCGCGGAAGGAGGGCGGGCGCTGGAACTCGCCGCCCGGAACTCAGCCGGTCTGCAGGGTGGGGCGGGGCGGCGCCGGCCAGCCAGGGACACAGCCTCTGCCGCCGGCCTTCCTCCATGCCTCGGTTCTCACACTTCTCTCCAAGTTTCCTAACTCGGCCTCAATTATCCGCGGAGCGCAGGATCGCACGCTGGCGTTGTTCTTACCAAGTTCACACGTCCCTCATTTCTTGAGTCCAGTCCTTGTCCAAGACTGGCCCGCAAGTTACAAGCCAACAGCGAGCCAACTGGTGAAATATTCCTGACCTGAAGTGACATGCTTAACTAGGGGCTTTGTAAAGGTCAACTGTGGCCTTCTTGCAAATCCCTCAATCCCTCCGGTAGGTCTTGAGTAGGTGTTATTGCCTGTTTACAAGGAAACTGAGGCTGGAAAGTAAAGAATTAGCCTGACTTTCCAGGAATTTCCTCTTTGGTGCCCAAAACTCTTTCTCTCTCTGTCTGTCTCTCTGTCTCTCTCATTCTGTCTCTCTGTCGCACGCTCTCTCTCTGTCTCTCTGTCTGTCTCTCTCACCCCGTGTGTGTGTGTGTGTGTGTGTGTGTGTGTGTGTGTGTGTGTGTTGGCGGGGTGTTTGGTTTGAAGTTAGGTCTTTGCTGTATACCTGGTTGGCTATGAAGACTAGGTAGAGCTCCAACTCAGTCACACACACACACACACACACACACACACACACACACACGCGCACACACACCTCACACTTCTCCCACTCACCAACAGTACAGGGTCTAATTCAGTTAGAAATGTTAGAGGGAAAAATTAAAATAAACTGGGAGGAGAATGAGAAGTTCCCAGTACACCGACGGAACTGTCCACACAGTAATTTTGCCATTTCAGTCCACTTAAGGGAGTCGTCATCAAGGGGAAACCAGTGACCATGTGGTTTAAATAGTAAAATAGCAATTCTTTTGGAATATAATTTTCAATACAAGTCAGTTCCAAAACTGGTTGCACAATACTGCTTCCAGCCAAAGCCCAAAGATGCAGCGGCTCCCTGTACATCATCAAATTGCTGATGCCGCTGGTCTTTTGAAATTGTTGATTGAGTATTATACAGTGAGACAGACCCAGTTACATAATGTCTTACCATGCCCATGGCACTGCATGAAATGAAAAATATATTTCAGTCCACACAGAGGAGGAGGTAAAATTACCGCGTGGGGCTCAGTTTTCCCGTAACCGGGAACTGCCCAGCCCTCCCTAACTGCATTCTTCTCTTTTGACCACATCTTTCCTAATGATCGAAGAGTCAGGCAGCCGTCACTCTTTCCTTGCTGACAGAAATAAATGATGTCTTTTGAAGCCTATGATTCTGACAGATTTTTGCAATTATATGCACAGCCTTCTGAGCAAACAGGGTCTTGCCTAAGAGGGGTTTGGCAAGACCATATAACAAGGAAGTAACTGAAAAACTGCATAAGCCTTCTTCCTCCCTTCCTCTGGTTTATTAGTTTCAGATGATTTGATAATCATATACCTAGGAGTAACTGCACTCTTACAAGCTTGTCTTTAGACGGTGTGAGGCATTTGGTTGAGACGCACCAGGCTGTACAAATTACATCCTGATTTCTTAAAAGTCTCATTGAAACATTTGGCATTAACATATAACAATAGGTCTGTCTTTTAACTGTAACTATAAATAAGACAAGTATTGTACAATGACCAGAATTCTGCCCCCATGAAGTAGAAAAGTGAAAAGATGACTACAGGCCACCCCCCCCCAACTCCCCCCTCCCCGGAAGTGAAGCTGTAGCTAAAGTACATGTTAGACATACTGGAGATCCACGGATCATTGTTACGTTCCTCAGAGATATTGTGATGGCTATTTCTTTTCAGGGGTGTCAAGAAAAACAAATGACCAAGAAGAGGATTTCCTCCCTTTTGAGCCAGTCTGGCCCACAGAGGGAGACACTGTGGTGGGGGTGGGGCAGGCTAAGAAAGCCCGTCTCTGTAGTGTGGTGTTTAATCTTCATTGTCAGGAGGGTTAGGTTTAGACTCACCATGAAGACCACCTTTTGTGTGTCTGTGAGGACATTTCTCGGAAGGTCTTCCTGAGGCAGGGATCCCTGCTGTGAGTGTGGCTGGCAATATTCTGTGGTGGGCTCCTGGGCTGAAGAGGAAGTGAAAAGCCATCACCTCTAGGTTTCCTGATTTCAGGGTCATTGTGACCTGCTGCCCCATGCTCCTGCCACAAGTCTCTTCTGCCATGATGGATTGTGTACCTCACACTGTCGCCCGAATGAACTCTTCCTCTCTTCAGCTGCTCCTCCCCTAGTGATAGCAATGAGAAAAAATAGCTAATATATAAATTCATCTCAAACGTGCAGTTTAATCACATAAGTTTTTTTCTAAATGTGTTAAGTATTTCATCTTCTCTTCTGAATATAAAAGTAATACAGGTTCACTTTACAATGTTTGCATTTTTATTTTTGCAAAAAGGCAAAGTTTTAGAGTCCCTTGGAGGAACAATTTTAATGAAAAAAATTTTTTTACAAGTTGAGCACATTGCCTCAACTCATAGCATGGAGAAAAAGCTAAAATTGTTTGTTACTATAAAACGTGGGTGGATGATCTACTTACAGTGTATTGGGGATAACACTGTACAAAATAGGTACAGATGGAGAATGGAAAGTATATCACAGGCAATGAACCCTGTCTTAGCAGAGTCTTATTGCTGTAAAGAGACACCGTGACCATATGGCTCCTATGAAGAAAAACATTAAATTGGTGACCCACACTTTTGATCTCAGAACTTGGGAGGCAGAGGCAGGAGTATCTCTTGAGCTCAAGACCAGCCTGGTCTACATAGTGAGTTCTATATAGTGAATGGCTACATATAGAGACTCATCTCAAAGAAATAAAAGAAGTCGATGAGGAAGAGGAGGAGGAAGCTTTTCTATAGCCATGGTCTTGGCAAAGGCTTTGGCAAATTTTCTACAAATTCAAAGAGAAAAGGTCAGGGGCAGGAGACTGATTCTTTTTGGAGTCAATTTCAAAATATCATTTCTTAATCAAGGCCTGGCCACATTGAATAAGAAAACTCAACTAACAGTTCCTCAGAATCAAAACAAACAAACCTAACAAAACACACACAAAAAAAATCAAATCAAAAATGTTATCTTTCCAACAGACCCCAACAGCAAACATGTCATCCATCCATGTTAAATAACCAGGGGACAGGCCACACAGCATAGACTAAAGGAGCACTTTACCACTGGAAGATGGCCTGATAGAACACTGGAGAAAGAGAACCTGGTAGCCATTCCGACCTGGTCAATCTATAACCCAAGGCAGCTCCAAACTTTTGCTAAGGAGGGGTTCATTGTCCATACAAGAACATCAGTGTACACACAGCAAACAAGTTGGGAGCTCTGCCGGCAGCCTCTGGGCCTGCCTCAGGCGCACACAGTTTATTTCCTTTTGATACACATTTTATTCATTCTTCTCCCTCGGGCAATTTCTGGTCTCATTCTGCTTAAGAAAATAGAAATGGGGGCTGGAGAGATGGCTTAAGTAGTCCATACGGAGGCCCAATGCCTTCTTTTGGTGGGTCTGAAGAGAGTGGCAGTGTGCTCACATACATGAAGGAAAGAGGAAAGAAAGAAAGAAAGAAAGAAAGAAAGAAAGAAAGAAAGAAAGAAAGAGGGAGGGAGGGAGGAAGGAAGGAAGGAAGAGAAAGAAAAGAAAGAGAGAGAGAGAAAGAGACAAGAAGGAAGGAGGGAGGGAAGGAAGGATGGAAGGAAAGGGGAGAGAGAGAGAGAGAGAGAGAGAGAGAGAGAGAGAGAGAGAGAGAATGAATATAGATGCTAGCTCTGCCAAACCTGCAATCAGAAATCAAATCCACAGTATTCCCAGGAATGCACCTTTCTCCTCTGTGGCAAGTAACTTAGAGACCTTCACAGGAGAGCCTGGGGAAGACAGTAATGATCTTTCTGGAAAAACTTATTAAAATCAAAATTTTATTTTGATAAATAGTCAATAAGTTCCCACTTATAACTCATTATTAACACCTGGGGACATTTCCTCTAAGTTTCTTTTTTATAAGTATTATAAACTTAGCATAATGTTATACAGTTTTGAGTCATTTTTATCTCACTATTTATACATTAAGTTTTCTAGTTATTAAACTTTGTTTAAGCATAGTTTTAATGATCGAAGAGTATAACTACACACTTAAGGTTTTGAGAATATTTTCAGAATTTTTTGGCAGTTTATAAATGATGTTTATCATCTGTGTCAAGATTTTTTTTAACTCTTCAGGTAGATTGTTAAAAAAAAAAAATCAACACAAACATTTCAAAGACTCCATAATACTACAAAAATACCCTCCAAAGCCAGGCCTGCTGGCGCATGATTATAATCCTAGCACTTGGGAGCTGGAGGCAGGAGTATCAGTTCAAGGTCATCCTCGGCTATATAGTGAGTTAATCCAGCCTGGGCTACTGAGACCCTGTCTCAAAATAACAATAAATCAAGCAAATGAGGTGGCTTAACAGATGGAGGCATCTACTACCAGACCTGACGAACTGAGTTCAACCATGGGACCTCCGTATGTGCAAAATGCCTCAATACTGCAGCATGGCATAATCTCTCTCTCTCTCTCATATATATATATATATATATATATATATATATATATATATATATGTGTGTGTGTGTGTGTGTGTGTGTGTGTGTGTGTGTGTGTGTGTATCAGAAAATGATAAAGCACAGTCAATCAGTACATACATTAATAAGATGAGCATCATGGTGCACAACTGTGATTCAGCACAGGAGAAGCAGGGGTGGGATGTTGTATCATATTTGAGACCACTGTGTTCTATATAGTGAGTTCCAGGTCAGCCCGAGGTTCATAATAGGATCTTGTCTCAAAGCAAACAAAGGAATGAGAGAAAGGAAGAGAAATGAAAAGCCAGGTAATGAACATGAACACACCATTCTGAATAAATGATAAATAAATACGAACAGCAGTAATTGGCTTTCTGCTTATCAGTGAAATGCAGATGAAGCCAATGTGTGAAGAAGATACATCACATTTTCCTGCTAGAAGTTATGAGGAGCTTTTTGTTTGCTTCTTTCTAATGAGACCTTTAACCCCAAGCTGGCCTGGAACGCACTATGTAGCCAAGACCGTGGTGCTGGGATTCCCTATTTTATTTTGACTCCTTGGAGCCTCTCTGACATTGCCATTCACCTGCTACACCCTGATTCTGAGCCCCTTGTATCTTTTCCTTCAGATACAAGGAATCCATTGCTTGTCCCCCATACTCTGGCATAATCTCAGTAATTCCCAAGTCATTCACTCTGCCAAACAGCAACGATCCATTGCCCTTCCTTCTTCCCTTCCCTCCAGCTCTCCTGTCTTAGTTACTGTTCTATTGCTATGAAGAGATACTATAACTGTCTTAGTTACAGTTTTACTGCTGCAAACAGACACCATGACCAAGGCAACTCTTATAAGGACAACATTTAACTGGGGCTGGCTTACAGGTTCAGAGGTTCAGTCCATTATCATCAAGGCAGGAACATAGCAGCATCCAGGCAGGCATGGTGCAGGAGGAGCTGAGAGTTCTACATCTTCATCTGAAGTCTGCTAGCAGAATGATGACTTCCAGGCAGCTAAAATGAGGATCTTAAAGCCCACACCCACAGTGACACACCTACTCCAACAGGACCACACCTTCTAGCTGTGCCACTCCCTGGGCGGAGCATATACAAATCATCACAACAACCAAGGCAACTTATAGAAGGAAGCATTTAAGTAACAGATTGCTTACACTTTTTAAAGATTAGTCCACGATCATCATGATGGGGAGCCTGGCGTCAGGAAAGCAGGCAAGCATGACCCTGAAGAAGTATCTGAGAGCTTATATCTGACCCTCAAGTAGTAGACAGAAAAAGAGAGAGTAGGCCTGACATGTGCTTTTGAAACTTTAAAACCTACCCTTAGTGACATACCTACTCTAAACAAGGCCACATCTACTCCAACAAGCCCTCTTAATCCTTCCCAAACAGTTCCACTAATGGGAGTGGGCAGGGCACTCTCATTCAAATCAGTACACCCTACTTTCACCCTTCATTCATGCAAAAACATTTCGTTATTAATAGTATTAAAGGGCTGGCAGTGTGGTTCCGTGATAGAGTACTTGCCTAGCATGCATGAGATTCCAGTACTGTATTAGCCAGATGTAGTGGTGCACACCTGGAACCCAGTATCCAGGAAACAGAAGCAAGAGAACCCAAAGTTCAGGGGTATCTTTGGCTATATAGCAAGTCTGATGCTAGCCTGTGGTACATGAGAGCCTGTGTCAAAAAAAAAAAAAAAAGTTAATTAATTAGGCAGTACATACAGGCTTACCTGGAGACATGGGATGCAGAGCACCTGTTCACATGAATCACTCCAGAGAATCAGAGGCTTAGAACCAGAAAAGAAACAGCCAGGAAAAAGATCAGAGACTCCCGAGAGAATGAGACACAGAGCAGGTATTGCCCAGGTAAGGCAGGTTTTCAGACTCTAGAACCTCATTTTAGCTTTCTACAGAACATTTGTATGTTTCCTAATTTCTCAGAGCAACAGGCAGTTTGTGGGCTGCCAGTCAAGTGACACGCTGCTTCCAAAAGTCCCAAGTGCAACACAACCGGCAGCCTTTTAGTCACCCACAGCCAAGCCCTATGGAGGTTTTATAACCAACAAACCCAAAGAGACCCGACTTTGCCTATCCAACGACAGTTCAAAAGTCTCCACATGGTGACAAGGGCCTGTACTGTAGCAACTGGAGGTGGAGGCAGGAGGATGGGAGTCTAAGATCATTCTAACCTCAACGAGCTGTGCTAGCCTGGACTGCATTAGACCTTATCTCAAAAACAGATAAATATTAAACTCGTTTCCAAATTCTTACTGTGGGTGTACTTTTTGAATTGTGTTTTTATGGCTTTGCACATTTATACAAACTAACGTAATTATTAAATAAGAAAATGTGCGTGAAGGCATTTAAAACGTGAATAAGCTTTTTAGCGCAATACAGTTGTATGCCAATGTCTTGTGACAACTGTACTTGAATTACTGTGAAAGCAACTGTGATCAGCTCCCACCCCCCCAAAATGAAAAACAAACAAACAAACAAAAAACCAACTCCACAAAGTGAGCAGGGAAAAAAAAAAAAGAGCTGAAAAAATAGAGTCTCCAAAATAAACAAATAAAAGAAAATCCAAACAACAAAACATAAGCATTTGGAAGGCTGAGGTACCAACAGTCTCAACCTGACATCTCCCAAAATGACACAGAAACTTATTAATATTTGTAAAAGCTTAGGTTATTTCCCAAATAGCTCATATAATGTAACTAACCCATTTATTTTAGTTCATGTCTGCCGTGTGGCCCATTATCTCTCACTAAGTCCCAGTACATATGACTTCTTCCATGTCTGGCTGGAGAATCCCCTGCCTTAGATTCTTCTCCCAGTGTCACTGTCTCTGTTCTAGAAGTCCCTCTTTCCCTTTCATGCCTAGCTATAGACTGTCAGCTCTTTATTAAAGCCAACCAGAGAATGCCTTACGTGCAGGCCTGAGAGACCTTGTTTACCACAACAGACCAAGAGATAGGATCTAGGTGGAGTTACCCACCTTGCCTGCTCTGAACTTAGAAGAACTGCCCCAGGGATTGCCTTGAGACATCTCCAGCTGAGACCAAGAAAGGATTATCCCACCCACCTCTGGCTTAAACCAGAAAGGGTTTTGGTGGGGCCTTTCCCTTTAAATTGAGAGCTGAACATTAAAACTTAGAGCCTTGGTCAGAGAACTTTGTCTTGGCTTCATTTCTTCTCACCCTTCATCCCCCACTTTCTTCATTCCCAGTCCCCCTTTCAGGCAAACCCAGTTGATCCGTGGTCACAGGCAGCTACAGCCTTAGGTGGGTAAAGAAAGACAGAGTGCACAAAAATGTTATCCTAATGCTGAGGCAGGAGGATTACTACAGGTTTGGGCCAGTCTGGACTGCTATACACTGAGATCCAGAACAACCTGAACTGAGAGTGAGAATCTGTCTAACAGAATCAATAATAGGAGTCCAGAGATGGCTTGGGGTTTAGAGCATGCATTGCTCCCGCAGAATACCTGAGTTTGATTCCAAGCAGCCAAGTTAGAAAAGGAGCAAGGCCTTTGAACGACTCTGGAAAGAGCATCCACACTAAAGGAGTGACAGATGCAAGAGCCATGAAGCAAGAATGTGTGAGTCGCACTGCAGGACAAATAAAAAGACAAAGGTTTGGATAGCAAGGCAATCAAGAAAGAAGATGGCTGGTATGGACTCAGAGGCCAGAGTAAGGGCTGGGCGCATCCCTACAGGTAAGGGGTGTCAACTAGCATAGACTGACACAGAAAGCTCTGGCCAGGAGAGCATATATTGGGCCTTTTGTTTTAGAAGGATCATACAGCTAGGCATGGTGGCTCACGCCTATCAACGGTAGCACCTAGAAACGTAAGCTGAAAGAACGCCACAATTTTAAAGCCAGCGTGGGTCATATTATGAATTCCAGGCCACTCTGGGATACAATGTGAGACTATCTCGACAGATGATAGATAGATAGATAGATAGATAGATAGATAGATAGATAGATAGATAGATAGATAGATAATTTTTTGAGAAGGAAAAAAGACTGCTATCCAGAAAACTGGTGTGGGTGCAAAGTTAAGCCCTGAAATCAGAAGAAGGAGTGGGGTCCAGGCAAGGATGGACTCCAGCTGCTGAAGGGTTAGGAGTGTTTGGTTCAGCATGTGTTCTAGATTAAGTATAGCCGTGGGCACCAGATGAGCTAATCAGGGGTGTTAGTTAGCCCTTAACCAAACTGTTGGGGAGATGGATGAGAAAGGCATCAGTGACCTCATTAGTTACCTTACTGTTCTTATTTCTTTTTTGGTTCTGCTTTGAATCGGTTTCTCATGTAGCCCAGGTTGGCTTTAAATTAACTGTGTAGCTTGCTCCTTCTGCCTACACCTTGAAAGCATAGGATCTCAGGCCCATGCCACCATGAATGTATTTTTGTGGTGCTGAGGATTGGACACAGGGCTTCATGCAGGCAAGACACAGGCTCTTCGGACTAAGCTAGTTCCCAGCCACAGGATTTGTAAACTCTAGCTAAACAGTGCTCTCTTTGTCTTTGAAGTGTAAATCTGAGCTTCTTGGTCCTATCACCATTAGACCAACACATGGGTCAAATTGTACTCCCATGTCAAAGTTAAAGACAATTTTTTCTTTTAAAAATTGTATTTTCTTAGTGCATATTGTATTATTTATTAGAGTGTGTCTGTGCAATACTCATGCATCGAAGTTTGGAAGTGTGAAGGTCAGAAGACATCTCCCTAGAGTTGCTTCTTGCTACCTCAGATCTAGTGATGGAATTCAGGCCATCAAGCCTGCACACAAAAGCCTCTATAAGTGATTGTCTGATAGCCTCTGTGGTGATTTCAATATAAATAGCCCCCATAGACCCACTGGGAGTTATACTATTAGGAGGTGTGGCCTTGATGGAGTAGGTGTGGCCTCGTTGGAGGAATGTGATGGGGACAAATTTGGAGGTTTCAGATGCTCAAGCCAGGCTGGTTTGATCTCACTCCCTTTCTGCTGCCTGCTGATCCAGATGCAGAACTCCTTTTCCAGCACCGTGTCTGCCTGCACACTGCCATGCTTCCTGCTGTGACGATAACTGATTAAACTCTGAACTGTAAGCCAGTCTCAGTGAAATGTTTTCCTTTATAAGAGTTTCTCTGGTCATAATGTCTCTTCAGAGCAAAAGAAACCCCAACCAAGACAAGGCCTAAAGACAAATTTCCTTTCCCATCAATGCTTCAACCTTCACCTAGATAAACATAGAACACATTGAGATGTTTTAATTGAAGTCCATCATGCTGGTTGGAATCTGATATTACACCTTCAGGTCTCAAAGTCATCCACCCCAAGATGGTTACACATTAGCACTCTACAGCTCCCAAGCAAAGCGTTTCTGCAAACACGCCTTTGTTCTCACACTCTCCAGATTTAGTAAGTCCTTTTTGTGCTATCAGCAAATGTTTTCAGTTAAACCAGAGACTAGAAATGGTTCGGCTTGTCATAAAGTTTCCCTTACTGGGGTTAACCTGGATCCTTGCCTATGTACTTTCTCATCTTCTTGGACCTCCAGAGAATCACAGGAAGGGTTTTCTTGGCAAACATTTGCTAACAACCAAGGTGGGCAGAGAACATTTTCATCTGTGGGCACACACAACTGTGAATGACACCAATTTTCACTCCTGTGTTTTTAGATGCACACCTTGAGCTTATAAGGTAGTCCAGGCAGCTTTCCTCCACAACCCAGCTGAACATCAGCATCTCTCAGTCACTTCTCTGCTCAGATGAGCTCATGGTACTCCAGAGAATCAGAGAATCATGGTACTTCCTGGAAAGTACAAAATGGAAGAGAAAAGTGTGTGTGTGTCTGCGTGTCTGTGTGTCTGTGTCTGTGTGTCTCTGTGTGTGTGCTATTTAACTTTTTGACACTGAACTATAGGCCTTACCCATAGAAGCAGCAGGATCAGTAGAATATGCAGAGATTATAGAAAATATAGACTTAGGAGACCATGAGATGACTCAACGGTACTTGCTTCCAAGTTCAACAACTTGAGTCCAATCTCAGGATCCCAAATGGTGGAAGGAAAAAACCCAACTCCTCCTCCTCCACCACCACCACCACCACCACCACTACCACCACCACCACCATCAATATAGACTTAGTAGAAGGAAGTGGCTTATACAGTTAGAGAGGCTTAGAAGTTCCACACTGTGCTATTCCCAAGCCAAAAGCTGGAAAGCTGACTGAGCGGCTCCAAGCAATATGGAAATCCCAATGCAAGTCCAGCACTGAGAACAAGACATGTAAGGACCCAAGGGTAGAAGATGGAGAGCCAACCAATCATAATAGCGCTGTTTGGTTCCCTCTGCTTCAGTGGGTTGGATGATACCCAGCAGATTGGTGCATTACTTTCATTCAGTCATTGGATTCCTATGCAAATCTCTCCCAGAAATACCCTCATCATCATGACTAGAAATTGTGTCTCTCTGGCAGTTTTGGAAGCCTTCAGCCTTCACCTTGACCTTAATACTCTGTTAGTGACGTCAGACAGCAGTTTCTAGACTCCTGGCTTTAGCATCTTTGCTGCAAGAGTTTCATGCGTTGAGTTAATGCAGTGGGAGTGGTTTGGGGGGCTACTCACAAAAACCCCAGAATCCAGATTTTTCTTCAGCCAAAGCTGCATCCAATCGTCAGTTGTGTTTGGCGCAGGTTTGGCCTATGCCTGTCTATGCATAACACTGTCTTTATTCCAGAAATCTGTGCACAGGTGATGTGTTCTTTCCTTAATTTCTGATCCTCGGCTGTACAGAGCAGTGTCTGCTAATGGAACCGTCTCCTCTGTCCTATAATTAGCTCATCATCTCAGAACTGCACACAAAACAGTAATAATGAAGGAGAAATAACAGAAAGGGAATTGAAAAAAAAAAAAAAAAAAACTACCGGAGTATCTGCCAATAAGCAAAATTATCTGCCAACCACACTCCACAGCAAGGGAGCCAGATGTTTGCACTACCTCTAATGAATGTGGCTTGATGTGAGAGGTATAATAATTCTCATCTAACTATTGTTTACTTTTTAAATTTTTATGTGCCCGTAAGTCACATGGTGGATCTTGTTATGATTTAGCCTCTGGGAGCAGAGGATATAGACCAGTTGGTAGAGAGTTTAGCATGTGCGAAGCCCTGGGTTCCATCCTTAGCCCATAAAGCATGGGTGGTAGAACACACCCATTCCTAGAATTTTGGAGTATAGACAAGAAGATGGGAATTCCAAGGTCATCCTCGGACATACATTGACTTTATGACCAGCCTGGGCTATAAGAGATCCTTTCTCAGAAAATGAAAAACTATAAATAAATAAATAAATAAATAAATAAAATGTGGGTTCAAAGTAATTAATTAATGAATTAAATGTGGATTCTGAGTTGTGAGTTTGAGATGAGCCTCTTCTAGTAAGCTCATGAGTGATTTCTAGATGTTAGCCTAGGGCCCACAACTTTGTATTATTTATTTATTTATTGTTTGTTTGTTTGGAGACAGCCCAAGCTGTCTTGAAACTCTGAGCAATCCTTCTGCCTCAGCCTCCTAAGCACTGAAATTACAGGCATAAACTGATACACCTGGGTCAATTTAATTATTTGTATTTATTTTGCATATCGAGGAACCAGGCACACAGCCTCATACATGCTAAGTAAGTAGAAAAGTCCCATGATTTTTTTAAAAAAATCAACGTCAGCACTGTTCAGCTGCTAAGTGGGTTATGAGCAGCTCTAACTGCTGAATAAATAAGGCTTGGTGGTGAGCAACTCTCCCAGTCAGATAAAAGAGTATCTCTCAACTTATGTACTACTTTCATTTCTCAGGAAAAAAAAATAACACGTATAGACATGTACAAACGATATTTTGAGCTTATATATAAAGCAAAATTAGATTCTGGGTTTGAAACTAAGGGTGTTGTTGTTGTTATTGTTCTTGAAGGAGTAGCTAGGGGATGAGCATCAGGAGCTCCTCATGGTACAAGACCATGCCATATCTATATGTGACCCCATCTCTACCTGAGCACCTGGAGTAAGCATCTCCAGTTACTACATTGGTCAACAGCACCTTCCTACCAGGCAGTGCTGTACTCCTATAATCCCAGCCCTCAGGAGGCAGAGACAGGAGGATCTCTGAATTGGAGGCCAGCCTGGTCTACAGAGTGAGTTCCAAGACAGCCAGGAATATATAGAGAAACATTGTCTTGAAAAAAAAAAAAAAAAACCAGCGACAACAAAATTCCCTTCCATTCAATGGGTGCTCTGACATCTCGGTAGCTCCCCTATTGATCATGCGTGCTCAATCAAAGTATGACAATACAGGTATGACAATGCTTGGCTCTAATTAGGGAGTTGCATCATAAGCCTGATCCATGTTTTTTTCCCCTGCGCCATGTAGCAAGCATCCCGTACTGTGCACTTAGTTCTAGCATGCGTTTCTTCTGAACGTCCTTGCTCATATTTGTTTCCTATATTGTTTCTTTTACACTACTTTTCTCATTTTCACTTCAGCTACATGTCTCCACAGGGCTGGCTAGGTTGCTCACCAGGTAAAATGTACTTGTTCAAAGAAAGCACTGATGTGGGTGGGACCCCTGCCTACGTGACCCAGGAGAAAAGTGAGTCTCACTAGTTTTCCACAGATTTCTACTCACATGCCATGGCATGCACACACCTGCTGACACACACTGCTAAGTAGTTTTTGACAACTTGACACAAACCTTGACATGCATGAGAAGGGGAATTCTTTGTTTTTTTTTTTTTTGTTTGTTTGTTTGTTTTTTTTTTCTTTTCTTTTCTTTTTTCCATACAGGGCTTCTCTGTGTAGCTCTGGCTGTCAAGGAACTCATTCTGTAAACCAGGCTGGCCTTGGACTCAGAGATTCAACTGCCACTACCTCCAAAGAGCTGGGATTAAAGGTGTGTTCCACCATGCCCTGTTGGAAGAGGTACTCTTAATTGAAGTATTGCTTCATCCAATTGGCCAGTGGGTGTACCTTCTGGGTTTTTTTCTTGATTGATAGTTAACATAGGAGGACCCAGCCCACCATGGGAGGTGTTGTCCCTGGGCAGGTTGGCCTGGCCATAAAAAAAAAGGTATCTGGTGTGTGGTGATGCACACCTTTAATCCCAGCACTTGGGAGGCAGAGACAGGCGGATTTCTGAGTTCAAGGCCAGCCTGGTCTACAGAGTGAGTACCAGGACAGCCAGGACTACACAGAGAAACCTTGTCTCAAAAAAACAAAAAACAAAAAACAAACAAACAAAAAAAAGGTATCAGAGTGTCTTCGGGTTTTCATTGCTATGAAGAGACACCGTGACCAAGGCAGCTCACACAACATTTAATTGGGTCTGGCTTATAGTTTCAGTTTCCGAGGTTGAGTTCATTATCATCATGGCAGGAAGTATGGCAGTGTCCAGGCAGACAGGGTGCTGGGAGAGCTGAGAGTTCTACATCTTGATCGGAAGCTAGTCTTTTTCTTTTTCCGCTCGGATTTTGTCTTATGCAGTACAGTTGGCTGCACACCAGCGAGAGCATATGGGATATAAGCAACGTAAATTTGATGTTTTGCAGTAATCATTTACATGTCAACAAAATATTTCATGTTACTATTGAAGACAAAAAAAAAAAATGAGTAGAGTCTCCTCAAAGAAAGGCAGTCAACAGAGAGGCTAAGTAGGGAAGTGTCTAAACCAGGAAATCATTTACTTATAGTGGCAAGACGGCAGAGAAGACACATAGGAAACTATGGGCTGGGATCTATCTATCTCATTCGAGGGATGTTGTATCACCCATGAAGTCCTATGCTCGACGTGGAGCACCTGTCAAGCCTGATGTGGTGGAACATGCTTATAACTTCCAGCACTCGGTAGGGCAGAGCAGGGGACCAGGACTGCAAAGTCTTCCTTGTAGAGTTAGAAACTAGACTAGGATATATGAGGTCCTTTGTTCAATAACTAACTACATAAACAACGAAGTAAGAAAAAGCAACAGTATAAATAAACACTGTTTTACAAGAATGTCTGCGGATTCCAGGCCAGCTAGAGGCTGCAGTTGGTGTCTACACAGTGGCCCACAAGAAAGCAAGATTGACGACAACATCCCTTGCAAGTCACATTCTGGCAAAAAAGACAACTCCAAATGACTCTCATTTTTTCTCACTGGTAACTTCCTTGCACTGAAGGCCTTTGATGTAAAGGGCCCTTTTGATATAGGCTGTGTCCATGTCCCATCCCCAAGTCCATGTCTGAGTGTTGTCCCCAGCCCACTGCTGCCCCTGGCGCAGCGTTTGCAATAGTCGTAAATCAGAAGATAAACTAAGGAGTACATGAGAGCATGAGGAGAGCACGGTGCACGGGAGCGAGGTACACAAAAGTGTAGCGCGTGAGAGCGCGGTGCGTGCATGCGTATTTGGGGAACTGGATGCCATTACAGGGATGATTGATGAGACAAGTGCCACTGAAATCAAACATTAACGGGTCTCTGCTGTGCACATACTTCTGTGGGAGGGCAAACTGTTGGTAGTGGCCACAGAAGCCAACGGATGCCAACAGGCTGAGGTACTCTTTGTTAAATGCTCCAGACATTGAAAGCAAATAGAACAGGTGTGGAGGTGACTAGCCAGCGTCTTTCTGACTCCCCTGACCCTTCTTTCATCGAAACTAGGAAGAGTGAGGGAAGGAACTGGCGGAAGAGGAAAAGAACAGGTGGACAGCACTCCATCCCAAAGGCTGAGCTGCTCTGCACATGACAGACTGAGAGAAGAGATGAGGAGAGCCTCTGTGGGAAAAGTACCAACGTTCCAGCCCCGGGGATGGATGCCTCTCTTCTGCAGGGCTTGTGTTTCGAGGGCTAGTTAGGAATTACATCACACCTGCACTAGTTACAGATTAGAAATTTGGGGTTTGCACAGCCTGCCTAGAAAGACTTGTTACAGAAGGGAAAGTTGCCTCCAGTTGGTTAGAAGTGTAAACAGGGAATGCCCTGATCACAGGATCTGAGTTAAGGTTTAAACATACATTCAGGCGAGGGAGGTGATCTTTGCTCTTGTTGACCTAAAGCTGTTAGCTGTTGAAATGTCCCCAAATGTCCCCATCCCTCGTCCCTTCTGTTTTCTGTCTCTTGAAATAAATTGAGACTATCTCATAAGTTTTATTGTGTCTTAAATAGGAAAAAAAATCTGTTAAAATGAACCTGGTCCCAGTGCTTAGAATGCTGAGGCAGAAGGATCATCACAAATTTGAGGCAAACCTGACTACAAAGTGAGTCTGAGGATAGCCTGGGCAAGGTCCCATCTAAAAAAAAAAAAATGACTGGAACCGTGGAGGCTGGGGTTGTAGTTCAGCGTGTTGTGTGCTTACTTAGCTTAGGTCAAACCCTGCACAGCACAACTGAGACAGTGATGTGAAACACTAGCACTGGTGTGTGTGTGTGTGCGCGCGTGCACGTGCGCATATGTGCGCGTGTGTTTGTGTGTGAGTGCGTGCATGTGCTCCTGCACTCACATGTGCACATGTGGAGATATGTTAATGGGGGACTGTGTGTGTCTGAGCATGTGTGCAGCTCTGGGTATGTTTGTCCATGTATGTGTCAAAAGTTTATGATAAAACAAAAAACAAAAACATCCCTAACAGCAAAAGCAGAGCAATGATAACCTTGTCTCAGGATAAATGCCTGCCCATCCACATTTATTGTCACACTATTCACAGAAGCCCCTGTGGGGAACCCGTGCACATAGGCAGAAGAATGGTTACCAAAGAAATGTGGTATACGCACAATGGAGTTTTATTTGACCATGATGAAGAAGAAGAAAGTCCTACCATTGCTAGAACGTGGGTGGCGGTGGAGATCACTGTGTTGAGTACAACAGACCAAACTTAGAAAGCCAAGTGTTACGAATGCAGCTGAAGCCCCGGCTTCTACAGTTCCAACAAGGAAGGCTCAGGCACTCATCACAATATACCAACTAAAGGAGTGGACAGGGTGCCAGGCATTGTGGCACACGCCTGCAACTCTAGCCCTTGGCGGGCACTAGCAGAAGGATCGGGAAAGGTTCTAGGGTAGCCTGTTCTGTATATCAAGTTCTAGGCTAGCTGGGGCTACATCAAGACCCTATCTCAAATCAACAAATGACAGACAAGTGATGGTCAAAGCAGAGAGAGGAAGGTGACATAACACTCTAGGAAGATGAAAATGTAGGGACAGACATTCTAAGTTTATTCTAAGATGCTGATAGGAGCTTTGGGTTAAACCGAGCAAGAAGGGGTGGGGGCAAAGGCTGTACAGAATTGAGCAGTCCACGTCAGGAGTGCTTGTGTTCATTGTTGTCTCATCGTGGTCCTGGAAGATAGAGGGTTTTGTTCCTTTGTTTTGATATAAGGTTTCATTTTATAGTCTGCCCTGGTTAGGGTTCTATGGCTGTCAAAAGATACCATGACCACTGCAGTTCTTAGAAAGGAAAGCATTTAATGGGGGGGGGGGGTTAACTTACAATTTGGAAGTTTAGTCCGTTATCATCATGGTAGGAAACATGGTGGCACACAAGCAGACCTGATGCTGAGAAGAGCTGAGGGTTCTACATCTGGATCTGCATACAGCAGGAGGAGAGAGAACACTTGGCCTGGCTTAGGCACGTGAAACCTCAAAGCTCACCCTCACTGACACACCTCCTCCAACAAGGCCACACCTCCTAACGGTGTCACTCCCTAAGGACCCATGGGAGCCATTTCACACAACATCACATAGCCCGAGCTGTTATGGCGCTTACAACCACTCTCCTTCATCTCCCACTGAGTGTTGGGATGACTGGCACCAGCTAGGAGCCAGTTTAATAAATTGCTAACTGCTGATCATTTACCATCACAAAGGGACCCAGTCTGCTTCCTCCCAGTTGATGTGCTCAGGGTACAGCCTCACATATGATTGTTCTCACCTGGCCAGTGTCTGTCCCGCTCATTGTGCCGATCCTGGAAGCTGAGGGGACTGCTCTGGAAGCCAACTGGAAGCAGGTTCAGGACAGTGGCATCTTCCTGTCATTAGCTCGGAAGGGGGATGGAGGTATGTCAGGCATGTAGTCAGACACGCTCTCTCTCGAGAGTAATGTGCCTCTATAGAGGGATGAGGAGACAGACACACACTTAGGAAGACAAGTGCCACAGGCAGGGGGAGATGCCAAGCCTTCGCCTACTTTCAGACCTATTGAAACCAAGTGAGGACTCAGTACCTTAACTAAAGCAATTGCTAAGCCCTTGGGTTGCATGATTTCTCTCATATGTAGAAAATGGATTCTAGTTTTTAAAACCAGGGCGGTGGGGTGGGGTTAGGGGAGGGGTGAGGTGTCTCAGAGGGTCAGAGTCCTTGATGCTCAGAAGAGACACTGGCCACTCTGGAGCTGGAGTTACAAGTAATTGAAAACCACCTAAGCTAGGTGCTGTGAACCAAACCCTGGGCCTCCGAAAAAGCATCAAGAACTCTTGGCCTCTGAGCCATCTCTCTTGTCCACACCCCCTCCCCCATTAAAAAAAATGCAGTTCTACATATGAGAAAAATCATGCAATTCAAGAGATTCTGCCCTAATAAAATGAGAGAGAGACAGAGACAGAGACAGAGAAAGGAAAGAAGAGAAGCAGGGAGGGGAAAGGAAGGGAAGAGAATATTATCTAGAATATAAGTGTAGAAATCACATAATTTTATAATTACGTTTACATAAATTATGATTCAACTAAGTAATAAAACACTAACTGTGGAGTTAATTAAAATGTTTTTAAGTGATAAAATATGAAAAAAAAAAAGTAATTCAGATTTGAGCCTGACCCAGGCATGGTGGCTTAAGCCTGTGATTCCAACAGGAGGAATTAAGACCATCCTTGGCTACAGCCCATGTGGGCTACTTGAGACTTTGACTCAAGCACCAACAACTCCAATGTAAACTTGAAAGTCAGAATGTGTTTTGGCCTGGGGCTGAGAATTGTTATGCAAAAATCAAGAAAATGTGTCTCTTCAGTAATCTGTGTCTGTAAGTTAACTGGGCAAAAAGTAACCTTGTAAAGAAAAGTATCTAGATGACATTCACAGCTGAGGTCAAATGTCCTGGTCGTATCCGGCAGACTCCGTAGGTGAGAAAAGGAAAGAGACAGGAAAGCGCTTTCAGGCCAGGGTTCTGGGACCCCAAAGGAGAATACACAATAAAGTAAGTAAGTGGTAAAGGTTCTAGGTGTAGCCAGAGACTCTCACATAGAAAAACAGCGTGAGCCTTCCAAGCGTGAACAGAGGTTGCTATAGGCTGCCTGGGGGTTGCGGCCACACCTGCATTTTATCCCAATTCTCGATTCCTACTTTGCATTCTCATCTGAAGGATGTCATTAGTAATTTTGTCTGTTTTTTCTACTTGTGTCTGTGTAAAACAAAGTGTGTGTGCAGGCATGCCAACTTTTCATGCGCTCAGAGACCTCAAAAAAGCTCACATACGTAGGTAGCAGCTGTGCATCTCGGGCTTCAGGTCAGATCCGCAACAACTGGAGGAGGGGCTGTCCCTGACTCTGTTGCCTGCCTTTGGATCCTGTTCCCCTAACTGGGCTGCCTTGTCTGGCCTCAGTGGGAGAGGATGTGCCTAGTCCTGCAGTGGCTTGATTGTGATAGGGTGGGTTGGTACCCAGGGAGGCTTCTCCCTTCTCAGAGGAGAAGGGGAGAGAGTATGGGGGAAGGGCTCTGTGAGGTGGGGACTGGGATGAGGAGGCTGCAATCTGGATGTAAAGTGAACAAATAAATTAATTAATAGGGAAAAAGAAAAAGACACTGCCAGATGTCCTTTATCATTTTACGCCTTTGAGGCAAGGTCTCTCCCTGAACCTGGAGCTCAGGCTCTTAGCCTTGCTGGAAGCTGGCTAATTCTAGCAACCCTCCTGCCTCTGTTTCCCTCGGAGCTGGGGTTTCAGGCCTGTGCAGAATGACTAGCTTACATGGATGCTGGGATCCAAATACTGGTCCTTAAGATTGCAGAGGAAGCCATCTTAACTGATCTCAACCCCCCACTACTCCCTTCCCCTCCCCCCTACTTTATGTATCCCAAGCTGGCCTCAGACCTTCATATTTCTCTGCCTTTAACTTCCCAGTAATGGAATCACACCATAACTAGGTCTCATTAAAACTCTTAATGTTAAAGCCTCCAGGCCACAGATATCTAATTTAAGAAACAATTGAGGGGCTGCAGAGCCATCTCAGGAGTCCATAGTGCTTGCTGTTCTTCTAGTGGACTAATATTTGGTTCTCAGCACCCACATCAATCAGCTCACAAACACGTGTGACTCTAGCTCCAGGGAATCCAATGCCCCTGTTCTGTCCTCTGCAGGTACCCACATGCACAGTTACACATAGACCATACATGAAAACAAAAATAAAATCAATCTTTACCAGAAGCATGGGAGGGGTTGGGGATTTAGCTCAGTGGTAGAGCGGCTTGCTTAGCAAGCACACTGCCCTGGGTTCCATCCCCAGCTCTGAGGTGGGATGTGGAGGAAGGCAAAATAACAAGAAACATCTGAGATGAGCATGTCAGTGTGTCCTAGGAATACCAGCACTTGGGATATTAAAGCAAGACTGAGCATTCAACGGTCACCTGGGCCATATGCTTGAGCCCCTGTTCAAAGCATGGACAATGTACTAGTGGGTATAGCACTAAAGAAAATGTCCCTGCCCACCCTACTGCCCAGGATTCCTTTTCACCTTTCTTCTCCCCTCCTTCTCTTCCTCCTCCTCTTTCTCCTCCTCTTCTTATTCTTCCTCCTCTTCCTCCTCTTCTTCCTCATCCTCTTTCTCTTATTCCTCTTCCTCCTCTTCTTCCTCTTCCTCCTCCTCCTCCTCTTCCTCTCTCTCCCTCACTCCCTCTCCCCCACAGCGATTTTTCTCCATTGATCTGACTGTCTTAGTAGTCACCCTCTAGACCAGGAAGTCTGATCCTCCTGCCCCCACAGTATAACTGAGATCATTGTCATGTGCCACTCTGCCCAACTTTTCCCTTTTTTACTGTGCCCTATCCCCTTAGTGTTTTGGCACAGAGGAGGAGGCAAACACCCAGGGAACAGTTTTAGTGAACTACCATCTAATAACTTAGATGGGAATGTTAAATAATTGTGTTCGCTAAATTTGCAGATGGAAACTCTATGAAAATGGCATATGAAATATTTGCAATGGTTTCAATAAAGCAGAAAACTAGGTTAAAATGCCCACGAAGTTAAACTATAATAAGTATAAAGATTGACAAATCATCTACATATTCATTAAATGAGAAATTTGACTTAACAAGATTCAGTATAGGTTAAAGACATAGCTCAGTTGGTAGAAGGCTTGCCTACTGCAGTGGCTTGAATATATTTGGCCCAGGGAATTATTATAACTATTATAATAATAGTTATTATTATAACTATTAGGAGGTGTGGCCTTGGAGGAACTGTGTCACTGTGGGGTTAGGCTTTGAGACCACCATCCTAGCTGCCTGAGGGTCTTCTGGTTGCAGTTGGATCGAGATGTAAAACTCTCAGCTCCTTCTCCAGCACCATGTCTGCCTGGATGCTGCCAGGCTTCCTGCCATGATGATAAGAGACTGAACCTCTGACATTATAAGCCAGTCCCAATAAAATGCTGTCCTTTATGGGAGTTGCCTTGGTCATGGTGTCTCTTCACAGCAATGGAAACTCTAACTAAGACTGAAGTTGCTACCAGGGACTGGGGTATTGCTGTAATAGACCTGACTATGCTTTTGTTTGGAAGAATGTAGACTCTGGGACTCTGAAGCAGTAGAATGTTGTAAGGGGGCTAAATGGACCATTCTAGTAGAAGCATGGAACAGTGTTCCTAAGGATGTTTTGAACCCCTTCTAGCTCAAGATGTTTCAAAGGAAAATTTTATTATGTTGCCTGGAGACTGTTCTTGTTATATTTTGGTGAAGAATGTGGCTGCTTTTTGCCCTTGTTTGAAGAGTCTACCTGAGACTAAGTTAAGGAGACTTCCATCAGTTGCATTGACAAAAGAAGTCACAGAAAAGCCCAGCATAGACTTTGTCCTCTGTTTTTACTCTCATGAAAAATGTTTTGGCTGACCATAGCAAGCTTGAAAAGGAAAAATACAAAGTGTATGGTTCAAGAAATAAAAGGGCACCAGGAACGCAATGGAGGAGCTAACTCCTACATTAGAGGAAATAAACAGATTAGGGGCGTGGTGACTTTGGGTCAAGATCCCTCCCAGATAAACTTATTATTTATTCATTGAACAAAGAATAGTTATGTCATGTTAGGTGTTACTATTACTTGGCTATTGTTTTCTTTTCTTTTTTTTTTGTTTTTTTTTTTTTGTTTTGTTTTGTTTTGTTTTTCAAGACAGGGTTTCTCTGTGTAGTCCTGGCTGTCCTGGAACTCACTCTGTAGACCAGGCTGGCCTCCAACTCAGAAATCTGCCTGCCTCTGCCTCCCAAATGCTGGGATTAAAGGTGTGTACCACTACTGCCAGGCTTGGCTATTGTTTTCATTTGGACTTTTAATCTGGAATTAACTAAAATACAAAAAATGGAGGACTCAGGCTTTTGATCTGGATCTTGAGGAATAGTGGCCATGAAAAGCTTAGCTCTAGACATGGTAGTACCCTTTAATCCCAAGAGAGAGAAGCAAGCAGATCTCTGAGTTCAAGACCAGCCTGATACAGAGAAAGTTCGAAGTAGAAAAAAGCTTAGGTCCAGACTTGGTGATACATGCCTTTAATCCCTGTATTTAGGAGACAGAGCCTTAAAAATCTCTGACTTCAAGGTTACTCTACAGAGCAAGTTCCAAGCTAACCCAGCTTAGGCAGTGAAAGAGCTGAAAAACAGAAAGCTGGTTTTAATGTAATAGAACAAGAGGAACATGTTCCAGCTCCAGTAAGCAGCAGAGCTTGGCAGCTTTGGCCATGAGGCTCTGGTTTTAGAGTCAAGAATAGAAGGGACCACTGGGACAATTGATGCTGGTTAGCTGGAGCTAAGAAATTAGCAGTGATTAAGAAGAGACCAGCATCACTGAGGTGAAATCTTCTGGGATGTATTCTTTGAGAGCAAAGAGGCTGTGTTTCAAAGATAGCCAAGGTTGTACCTCATTGCTGCAACTAGACTCAGTAATGTGTAAGAATCACAAAAGTGGTACTTGTTTTGAAGGCATGAAGGGGTTATGAAGAATAGCTAAGGCTTGGCACTGTGACAGGCCAGGGAAGGCCATTGGTAAAGGTGTTACCTCAGTTGCTGTTGATGGCCCAGGACTGAAGGTTTCATGCAAAGAAGTCAAGGCTTGGTACCATAAAGAGAGCCTACAAGCGGCTATTGGTGAAGCCTAGTTGTAGCAGAAGACTCCTGCTAATTAAAGATGCCAGTACCATGGGATGATTCCCAAGAACAGCAGCAGTGGAGAGGAGTCGATCAGAGCCTAGAATGCTACAGAAGGCAAAGCTGCAGAAGTGACCCAAGCCCCTGGAAGAGCCCAGAAGGTTTAAGATTGACGTTTCCCTGGATGCTAGAAATGTCAGACACATGGGGTACTTGCTAAGGAAAGCTGCTAACAGGGAGTAGAAACAGCCCAAGAGAAAGAATTTTGTTGTGGTCAACAAAATTTGGTGAAAAGAGCTGGAGATATGAAGAGTGCTTTGATATCAGACATGGAAATGCAGAGTTTGGAGTTTTTCCAGCTAGTTTTTGGTCTTACTTTGGTCCAATATTTTCTCACTATGACAATTTGGAATGGTAATGCATATCTAGTGATGTTGGAGATATGTATCTGCTTTATAATTTTGATTTTATAGGGCATTACAGTTAAGTGATTGGATGAAACTCAAAAGAGACTTTGAACTTTGGATTTTTAACGTTACTGTTGAAGATGCTGTTTCAGAGTGGGACTTTTGTAAGTGGACTAGATATATTTTGCATTATGCTAGGTATGGCCCCTATAGACTCATATGTTTGAACAAGCCTATGGTGGCCAGGGAGTGGAATGTGGTGATTTGAATATTTTTGACCCAGGAAGTGGCACTATTAAGAGGTGTGACCTTGTTGGAATAGGTGTGGCCTTGTTGGAGGAATTGTGTCACTTGGGGTGAGGCTTTGAGACCCCCATCCTAGCTGTCTGAGGGCCTTCTCCTGGCTATAGTTGTATCAAGATGTAAAACTCTCAGCTCCTTCTCCAGCACCATGTCTACCTGGATGCTGCCAGGCTTCCTGCCATGATGATAAGAGACTGAACCTCTGACATTGTAAGCCAGTCTCAATTAAATGTAGTCCTTTATAAGAGTTGCCTTGGTCATGGTGTCTCTTCATAGCAATAGAAACCCTAACTAAGATATCTACCATGTTGAAGTCCTTGGTTCCATCACAACAGCCCAGAAGTTCTCTTGGTAGTAAGTACCTATGGTTGCCAAACTCAGTAGGTTGAAGGAAGAGGATCAACCCAGCTACACTGAGACTTTAGAGCTAGCCTGAGCTATATGGGACCCTGTTGTGGGGAGCTGACAGAAGGCAGATATCATCCTTGCAGCCATCTTGAGCCATATACCCTGATAAGAGATTTGATCACAATAGCCTGCAACAGCTGAGCACACTCTGATAACATCTTGTTTTAGATACCCAGGATCTTCCCTTGGGTGTGTGAGACTTAAAGCTGTGATTTAGAGCTGAGACTTAAGGGCGAGACTTAGAGATCAGATTTAGAGATAAGACCTAAGGGTGTGACTTAAGGGCGTGACTTAAGGGAGTGGCTTAGAAGTGAGACATATAAAAGGCAAGAGGCAGACAGAAGAGTTCAGTACAACTTGCAGCAGATTATTTGGTAATAGGCACTTAGCACTTGGAGAAAGAACTTGGAACTTGGAGGCACTAGGGACTAGGAACTCAAGACTTGGGACTTAGACTAGGAAGAGAGACTGAAGAATAAACAGGATTGAATCACACTCTGTCTGGTCTCCATTCTTCAAGTCCATCCTCACTCTCTCTCTTGCTGAACCCCGACCTCGGACTGGAGCAGCTTGGGACAGTGCGGGCTCTAACAGTTTAGCCCCCAAGGCTTTTGACAGTGTGGGTTCCAACATTGACAGAACGGTCTGAGACATTTTGGCCCCCAAACATGGGGTAGTGCAGTTCTCAACATTTCTGGCCCCCAAGTATGGGGCAGCTCAGGTCGAGACACCCTGTCTCTTTTGTTTGTTTTTGAGACAGGATATCTCATGGGTATACTAGAACTCATGAGGTAGACGAGTCTGGCCTCAAACTCAGCCTCCCAAGTTCTGGGATTAAAGGTGTATACTACTATCCTGCCTGAGAATCTGTCTCCCAAAATAGGTACTGTAATAATTCATTATATTATGAATATATATATATATATATATATATATATATATATTCATAATATAATAATGAATATATATATTCAACTTATTTGGTGAGGAATGAGGCATGGCTCTAGTGTGGAGCTCAAAGGACAGCTTTCAGAAGTCACTTCTCTCCTTCTACCATATGGGTCCCAGAGATCCAATTGAGGTGCTCAGGCTTGGCAGCAGGCACCTTTTACTGCCTAAGGATCTGAGCCACAGCACTGTAGTAATAGTTGTGGTGACATGGTTAGTCCTCAATGCTAAATTTTATGATTTGTAAATTTCATGTTTACCTGACACCAAGCAATCAATCCCCCTGCCTGAACTCAAACCAGTTCTGCTGTTAAAATCCAGAGTCATTGGGCATGGACAGCTCAGTGACAGTCCTTTTCAAGCATGCAGGAGGCTCTGGATTCAGTCTTTAGGACTGAGAACACACAAAAGGCCATGGTTTAGCACTGGCCCCTAATGCATATAATTGGGTTTTGTAGGGTTTTTTTTTTTTTTTTTTTCTGTATCAAGGAAGTGGGAAAAACTGTATGTGACCTAAAATGGATGTCTTCTGTGCATTGCAACTGAGGTTAATATGTGTACAGCCTCCCCTCTGCAGCGTAGAACATGTTTCTTTTTCAGTATTTATGAAAATGCATTATTCAGAAGCAGAATAATAAAAAACATGAGATGAGGCAACAGGGTAGGAATTTTGGCTTTCATGCCACTGTTAGTAGAAACATTTTATCTTAATTTTGGAATGAAATTGAAAAACAGTTGTCAAACCATGCTGGAACTAATTTTTAATGGAGAAAGACTTAAAAGTACTTCCTGGAATTTTGTAAATAAACCCTGCTGGTGGGTAAAAAAGGACAAAGAAATTAACAGGTAACATTTTTTAAAACCCATGCACCAAGACTTTTTATAACTTTAATCAATTTAGCAGAAAGAAAACCCTCGAGTAAATATGTGGTAATTTATGGGTGTATCTATGTGTGTGAATGAGTATTTCCATAAGAATATTTTAATTTGCATGTTGTATGTAGATGTCCATAGATGTGTTCACAGGTTTTGTGTGTCTGTGTGTAAGACAGAGGTCAGTGTCAAGTGCTTGCCACTAATGCTATACATCTGATTTTTATATATTTATATATTATATAAATATAATATATATTTAATTTATATATTATATTCATATATAATAAATAAATATACATATTATATTATAAGTTCTATTAAACTGGCTTGCCCAAAACCAGCCTTGGCTTAGAGAGGGGTTCTGAGAGAAGGATGTCCATGAGTGCCAAAACAAACAACTCAAAATCAAATCTTGGATCCAAGCTGACAGCCTACGTATTGCTCGAGATGGTTCCCTAGACAGCTCTCTATAGACAGCTATTGACTCTGTGGTCTGCTTGAGATAGCTCTTGCTAGAGACAGCTCTTTCTTGTTGAGAGGGCTCTCTCTGCTAGTAAAAATTTTAAAAGTTCTCCGGATAGCTCGTGGGTTTTCTGACCAGAGTCAGAAAAGCTGCTATTAAAAATATTCTAAGAGAGCATATTATCTAAGTAATTCATAGGATATCTGACTGTCAGAAATCCTGTTAGAAAAAATTCTAAAAGACTTGGGTTGTCTATCCAGAGATACTCAGATAGCTCAGCTCTTACTAGGAAAAAATTTATAAAAGAACTGTTACCACTCTCTGCTAGCTCTTCTCAGGCAGACCAAAAACTCATTCTCTCATTTACACATCAGTTCAGTCATTTACTCCAGGTTTCTTTTTCTACGAATCAGCATTTCATGACCATGTCCCTTTAGCTCTGTCCCAGGCTGACCTTGAACTCAGGAATCTGCCTTCCTTTATATCTGCCAGCCTTTGTTATCTTTCAAATAAGCTGGCTCATAGTGCAGTTGCCTCTGTTTTTCTAGATCTGTGAAGCTCCATAGTCAATTCATATTCCATCCACATATATTGCATAATTGAGAAATAATATATTTTTGAACTCATGTTTTCAGAGTTCTTTCCCACAGCCTTAAGGACTTACCATTTTGCTGAGATATAGACACACTCTTGATTCCTAGACTCATGCTGTCTCTGATTATCATGAAGTCATTAACCTTAGTAGAGAGGGTATTCCCAGAAGGGGGATCATGTAAATATGTACATTATTATACAAACAAGCCTTATGCCCATAGCAACAATTAAGACTCATGGAAACCCAGGCCATGTTGGCTCTGTTCCAGAGGCCAAAACCATGTTCAGCAGTCCCTATCATGGTCAGGCAGGACTAGGCACTGGCTCACCAGGGACCACCAGGGATTATCCTGACTCTGCCTTCTCAGCCCTGGGTTATAAATACAAGCCACAGCACCTGGCTTTCAGGTGGGTGCTAGGGTCCAAAACCAAGGCTCCCATGGTTTGTTATCTCCCATCCCTGTTTTCATGGGTGAGCATGTCCCCAGTCTTAACTATGCAGAAGTTACCTTATGCAGACAACTCAGCCTACTCATTTAGTTTTCTTTTCTTTCTCTCATTAATGTACCATTTATCTCCAAAATGAATTCTTTCAAAACTTCTTTCTCCATTCTTACAAGAAGTGGATAATTTGCTTGACACATAAATATCTCTTTCTGGAGGCTGGAGAGAGCAGCATTTTGACTTCTGGCCACTCTTGCCTACCTTTGATAATATATAATGAAAGACGAGTCTACTGCTTCACAATATCTGCATCACTCCTCTGTGTACATATGTGCCTGGGCTGTGGGGAGCAGAGACAGGAAGTTCTTGACCGAGAGGGCATGGAGACAAAGCATAGACCTAGTCACTTTCTAAACACCCTGAGTGAATATTACAAAGTACCACAGCACACAGCACTGTTCTATCATCAAGAGATAGAAATGAATAGAATGTTCAGGAAAGGTGCTGGGGTGGGTGGGTGGAGGGGATCTGTATTTGTGCCAGCAAGAGAGCTGGGAGAACATTTGGTAAAAGAGCCAGGTTTTAGCCAAGTATTTATTTCCATCAGCCCTTAAGCCAACACTATAAACATGAGAAGAAACCCTCTCTTTAGCACAAGACTGAAGGGTTTGTGCTGTGGTCCTAGCAGCTAATTTTCCAGCTTCCCTCTATTATCCCCCAAGCTCTGTAATATAACATTAAGATTTCAGTCTCCCACTTTCCTTTCTCCCTCCCTCCCTGTGCCCCACCCCTACATCTTTGAGACATTATCTCATCTGCATCCCATGATGGCCTGTGGCTGTGTCTCCCTGCATGCTTGAGGATGTTGCTGAACTTCTCACCACTGCCCTGCCCCCACTTGCTGAGTGCTGACATCACAGGTGTGAACCACCAGGCTAGTTTTATGCAGTGGTGAAGTCAACCAGGGGCTTCCTGCATGCTAGGCAATCAGTCTGGTGGTTGAACTACATCACAGGCCTCTTCATACCACCTGACCCTTTGTGTGTGTGCACATGTGTGGAGGCCAGGGTTTGACATTAGGAATTTTCCTCAATCACTCTAGTTTTTGAGACAGACTATCTCACTGGACCTGGAGCTCACTGATTCAGTTATACTGGCTGGCCAGCTAGCCCCAAGGATTCTCCTGCCTATGCCTCCCCAGTTCTTGTATTGCTGGGGAATAAAGACACACTGGCCTTTAAAAAAATATAGTAGGTCCTCAGGCTTACATGGCAAGCATTTTACCACCTGAGCTATCTCCCCAGCCACCAGTCCCCCTCCTCTGCCCCATCTTTTCTTTCAGAAAAAAAAAAAAAAAAAAAAACCCTGGGGATAGAGATGTACTGCAACAGAAGCCTGCGGGCTTAGGGATGGGAGTGAACCATAACAGAGGACGGCATACTTAGCATGCACAAGGCCCTGCATAAGGCTTCAATATCCAATACCACTAACAAGCCAATACAATGAAATAAAAGCCAAACTCTAGGAGTGCCATGAGCATGTTGCTGTTATCGGAAAAATAGTAACTGGTAAATAATAAAAATCGGAACAAATAACATGGAGGGCAGGTATAAGCTCCATGTGGTTTCGTTTCACTTACCATGTAGTTACAACACAAGCAACTTGTAGGCCTTGAGCCTCCACGCTGTGCCAAACTAGCCTGAGTTTACCCAAGCTCACAGGTCACTTAAGTAATCAGGCTAAGGACTCACACAGAAGGGTTGAACCCAGTTGTCTGCTTCCTTCTTTGAGACGTTGTAGCCCAGGATGCGCAGCAACCCTCCTACCTCGGCTACCACAATTATCTGGTTGGTTAAAACTTAAAGGAAATTGAAAACCTGCTTTCCTCCTAGACTTTCGGTGACAGTTACTATTTGTGAGCATCTGGAGTACCTAGCAGACAATTATCTGAGTAAATCTGGGAGTTTCTGTACTGAATTAAAGTGGGAGGATCCATCCTAAACTCGCTGAGCAGCATCTGCCACCCCATTTCCTGGCTGTAAATACAGCGTGACAAGACACCTCCCCTCCCTGTCACCATGTGTCCCCTGCTGTGATGCTCTGTATCCCCCTTAAGCCATCAAGATACACCCTTCTTTACAAATGATACTTGTTGTCAAGTGCCTGTCTCAGGATGGTGGCTCTTCCCGTCACTAGATGGAGTGAAAGTGTTTCTGCCTTCTGCTACTACAGGAAAGAGCTGTAGGTATCATCCTCCCTCCCTCTCCAGTGGGCGTGGGAGTACCAACGAACCCTCAACTAGGACACTGTTATTTCTATTTTGTATTTTGCTTTTCTATAAACAAACATTATCTGTGGCCTTGTGGCAGACAGTCAGTTCCAGGAAACTCACATCTGACAATGTCATTCCCCTTGAACTGTGCATAATATAAAAACAGACTTTAAGTAAATATTTGAATTAGGACAATTACACAAATTTAACTTTGGGCTAGCCTTTCCGAGCACATATCGATCACTCTCTCCCAGGGCTGCTGTTTCAATGGACTCGGTGAGTCACACCTGCTCCATTCAGAGGAAGCAGAATGGAACGTGCCATTGGCTGTGCTGGCCGAAGATGGTTGAAAGAGATGTAATTGAGAGGTTAGGTTCCTGCCACCTGTCTATAAATAGCAGCAGAGCGGCATCTCCTGCTAAACACAGAGATAGCAGAGAGGCGCTAACAGCTGGCCCTGGAAGGCCAGGTTGGGCAGCCATTGGATGCTTTTTCTTGGGAGTTTAACAATGAATTCAGTCCATGAAGTGACAGGCTGAGCATGGCTGGTTCTTAATGTCGGTCTGGCTCTCCCTGTGACTCCAGTTGGCTTACCCCTTTGTGCTTTCCACTGTTAGTAACACGCTCTTTTCCGTGAACTCGCCAGTTAGGTAAGGTGGCCTTCTTGGCCCCAGCTTTGTCAGTTTGTTTTGTGTAGACAGCGAGGAAAAAAATGTGAATGCGTTGTCATGTAGAAGTTGTACAAATGTTCCTTTGTTGTTGCTGTTCTCTTGTGGGAACAAACAACCAACACCGAGGATGGAAATCTGGGTTGAAAACTGAAAATTATGAGCCTTTCTATACAATGCTAATACCACAGATATTATGATGTTATTATGATATTATTGATATTATGATAATATTATGATACCAAAGTGTGATGTTTGCAGGGAGACCCAGCTCCTAATAACATAAAGGGTACATTCATATTACCAATTTTTCCATCTCAGAAAATATTATGGCAATTATGATACCATCTGTATGGAGATACAGTGGGAGAAAGAGTTTGCACAGTCCAATTCTCTCTCTCTCTCTCTCTCTCTCTCTCTCTCTCTCTCTCTCTCTCTCTCTCTTTCCTGTCAGGATCTTAGGCACCCCAGGCTGGCTTTGAACTCTCTATGTGGCTGAAGACGACTCTGAACTAATTCTCCTGCCTCTATGATGTACATACCACCACATCAGGTTGATGTAGTGGAGGGGATGAAACAGAAGGCTCCATGCATGCTAGACAAACAACCTATCAACTGACTCTGTCCCCCGTCCCATTTGATTACCATGAGCAGGGCCTGGATTCCAGATCAGCATCACTGGTGGATTAAAGAACTGCTCATCAGATCTCTTTCTCCAAGGTGGCAGTCCTTGCTGGACTCTTGAGAGCCTGGTCTGTGACCTGTGTCTTCTTCTGTTCACCACCAAGTCATGTGATTATCTGCCCATACGGCAGGGCTAAGGCAATCCCAGCATGCTTACTTCAATGTGCCTTTCCCCTATGCCTGTATCTGATGCCCACAGGATGTATTCACAATGCAGTTTCCCAGCTGGCTTAGGCCTCCCTGAAGACAACTCTTCTGTCTCCGTGTGGGTTTTCAGAGAGGAGAAGCTGGAGGTATTCAAGGGACCAGGAATCATGTGTCTCTCAGGGAAGAGCTTCAGAGCTGGCTTCTGTAGCAGATAGCTTAAATGCACTAGCAACTGTAAGAGACACAGCCTCATTTATTCGTTTTTTCTCTTTCAGCCCAACAATCTACCCTAAGTATGTACTCCAGGCTTGATTCTGTTCTTATTTCTGGTATGCAGTAACTAAAACAAAGGCTTTGCATTCACAGAGCTTCACTCTAGTCAGGGAAAACACAATTAGCATGTAAGCCAAGAGCTATGAGGAGAAAATCAGGTGTGATAAAGACGTGTCATCATATGAAATGTACCCCACAGACTCATGTATCTAAATATTTGGTCTCCAGCTGGTGGCGCTGTGTGGATTGGTTGAGGAGCCTTTAGAAAATGGAACCTCACTGGAGGAAGGGAGCCACTGGGGGCAGGTCTTGAGATTCTATAGTCTTGTCCATGTCTCTGTCCACTCTGTTGATGATCTGCTTCCTGACCAGCTACCTCCACTATAGCCACCATAGCGGGCTGTGTCACCTTCATTGGTGAGCCCAAACAAGCCCACCCTCCCCCATGTTTTTTTCCTGTCAGGAATTTGGCCACAAAATAAGTAATAGAGCCCCAAGAATAGTGGGGATGGAGATGGAACACTGAGTGAGACCTTTACTGTGAGGGAGTTTTGAGCTGGTGGCTGAGGGCATGAGAGGAACTGTTTTTAACACCTGCCTGAACCTCACCTGGCTTCCTTTATAACACCTGTACTTCATCTGACTTCCTTTATAACACCTGCACCTCACCTGGCTTCCTTTAGAACACCTGCACCTCACCTGGCTTCCTTTAGAACACCTTCATCCCACCTGGCTTTCTTTATAACACCTGTACCTCATCTGGCTTCCTTTATAAAAAAAACCTGTGCCTCACCTGGCTTTCCCACCTGTGTTCTTACCTGGAAAGTTCAGAAAAAGGACTGATCGCACATTTCTAGAGGTTCAAAAGACATTTATACGATCCTGTCTGAGGCTCAGAGAACACTGAGGAAGAGGAGTCAGATAAAAACGGAAAAGCTGGGAAGCAAGGAGAAGGGCTGCAAGCTGGCATCTGAGGAGACACAGCCATAGCAGTATGAACTCACAGCAGCTGCCTGCACAGAGTGGACCATTCAACTGTCAAGTATGGATGGAGAAAGGCTTCAGTGTCCTGCCCCTTGCTGCTGAACCACTTATTTCCAAAGGACAATCATTGTGCATTTCTTTACCCACCCATAACCCTATCAGACTCCATTGCTACTTCTAATCCAACAGTCACAGAGCTGGTTAACTAAATAGGTCACAGGACCAAACCAAAAGTCATGAGCCTAGGAGAGGGACTGGCTGTGATATGTTATGTGGTAGGAGTGAAAGGGAAATAATGTGGGGGTGGTTTGGGGGTGGGGAAGAGAGTAATCAGAATACATTATATGCATGTATGAGTTTGTCAAATAACAAAGTTAATCAGTAACTGATGATCATGGGTTTTTGTAGAGGTCTGTTCTACCCAGTCTTTGCCTCTGAGCTCTTCTCAGGAAGCTGGAAAAGCACCCACATGGCAGCTCACAACCATCTGTAACTCCAGTCCCAAGAGATCTGATGCCCTCTTCTGGCCTCTATGGGTAGTGCACACATGTGGTGCATAGATGTACATGCAAGCAGAACCTTTGATACATATAAAATGGAAAGAAAAGAAAAATGTTTAAAGAAGATAGAAAAGGATAGTGATTCTATGTCTGCTGTCGACTCATGCATTTTGATTTCTTTATAGCACAGACAGCCATTAGCTGATGGCTGAGGTTAACATATATTTTAACTATGTATGTTTTGTTATGGGTCGGGGTACGTGCCATGTGGAGGTAAGAGGATACCTTGGTGGAATTCCTTCTTTCATTCTCCCTTTACTTTGATTCTGGGGTATCTCAGGATGCCAGGCTTGAACAGCAATATTTCCCTCAGAGAGTCTCTTACCAGGCCCTGGACATTTATGTGGAGTATAGAAGCAAAGCTTCGGTTTTACGTCTGTCCTCTAAGTTAAAAAGAATCAAAAGAATGGTGGGGGATACAGCAAGGAGTCTCTTTTGTTCATTTCTTTTTTAAACTGTGGTGTAAAATCCTTGTCTGATGTTCTAACACTTCTTTGATGTATCTGCTTCGTTGCTGCTCCATCTCAAGTGTGCTTAGATGGAGCACAACTCTATATGCTTAGTAAAACGTTCATATGTACATACACAAAGCTGAGGAGGGAAGGAGGGAGGGAGAGGGGGAGGGAAAGAGGAGAGGGAGGGAGGGAAAGATGGAGGGAGGGAGACAGACAGAGAAAACCACCTGCTCTTTAGAGTCAACCAAGCACAACTCAGAATAGTGAGTACACAAAAGGTGTCAGCCATGAGCCTCCACCACTCCTGCCTGCCTCGGCCTTTGACCTGGCCTTCACTGGATCAAAACGAATGTCAAGTATCACACAGAAATACTTGGTTCTTTCCTCTTTTGTTTTTCCAAACATTTTAAAGCAAGGAAATAAGTGATCATACATTTTCTATTTAAAAGGACCAAGAACTGCAGGGACAAAAATGAAGAAGAGACTGAGGAAAAGGCTGTCCAGTGACGGCCCAAATTGAAATCTCATTGGGGAACACTAAAGCCTGACACTATTACTGATATTATGATGTGCTTACTTATAGACAGAAGCCTAGCATGGCTGTCTTCTGAGAGCCCCAACAAGCACCTGACTAAGACAGACACAGATACTTATAGTCAACGAATGGACTGAAGTCAGGGACCCTTGTGGTTGAATTAGGAAAAGGCTGGAAGAAGCTGAGGAGGAGGGGGACCCCATAGGAAGATCAGCAGTCTCAACTAATCTGAACTCACAAGATCTCTCAGACACTGAGCCACCAACCAGGCAGCATACACTAGTTGATGTGAGGCCCCAGCACATATACATCAGAGGACTACCTGGTCTGGCCTCAGTGAGAGAAGATGCACTTAACCCTCCAGAGACTTGAGGCCCCAGGGAGTGGGAGGGTCCTAGGGGAGGAGGAGAGAAGGGTGGAGGGGTCATATGTACATATGTCCCTTGGAGACAAGGGAGAGGAAGAATGAGATGAGGAACTGTAGGAAGGTAGACCAGGAGGGGAGGGGTAACAACTGGACTATAAAATAATAATAATAGAATATAATCCAAAAAAGAAAAAAGAAAAAAAAAAAGGACCAAGCCTTAGGTGGTAGAACACAGGGGTAATCCTAGAACTTGGGAGACAGAGGCACATTCAAAGCTAGACAGGTCTATGTATCAAGTTCCAGACTAGTCAGGGCTATATAGTGAAATACATACATATACATACATACATACATACATACATGCATACATACATATGTACATAGGTATATGAAGGCGTCCGTGAGTCAAATGAGGCAAAGCTTCTCCCTTGAAGCAATTTGTAAAACAAATAGCATCTGAGGACCTTTCAGGCACTTGGAGTTTCTCCCCATTTTTTGTCTCCTTTCTCCACATCTCTCGATTTCCTCCATTCTTCATTCATGTTGCAACCTGTACATGAGCAGCTCACAGCCTCCTGGGTTTCTGTGTCCCCGGTCAACTCTGCTTTTAAAGTCTGTCAGACCTCAGATTTGTGGACAGCCCAGAACCCTGTTTATGGCCCTAGGAATCTTTTCCTCTTGATTCCAACATGACTCCATCCCTTCCTGTCCATCTCCCCCCCCTACCCCGCCCCTCTCCTCAGATACCCTTACTGTGTGGCTCCCTTCCTGTTGTCTAAGCTCCTGATCCCTCCCTTGGCAGCCAGAGTGCCAATCTACTACATCAGTGTTCCAGCTGTGATTTCTCTATTTCCGTGGGAAAACAAGACAGGAGTGACCGTTGCAGAAGACAATGCTGGTGGTGGCCTGTGGAAGACTGCTGGCAGGGACCGGAGCACAAGTCACAGCTGTTCACTGCAGCTGAAAAGACAGGTTGACAAACAGATGACTATCCGCCGGAGCTCGCTGGTAACACAGTAAAGTCATCTTGCCCAGCAAACCTAGGGAAAAGTCTGATAGCTTCCAGATGATTTCAAAACACACTTGAGGGGGAGATACACAATTGGAATTAGGTCGGTGCAATAATCTCTCTGTAGTATCTTGTAAATTGGAGAGTTTAAAATAGAAATTTGACAGTTTCCAGTTAGGGATGATAAACATTGAACTTTGTTCTCCATCAGCCCCGGATCATTATGAGGAGAGAGAGTTCACTCAGAGTTGAAACTGAACAACCAGGAAAAGCAGAGGGAAACACACTGTGCATGAAGTCTGGAGAGGCTTAAATGGGTTGAAAAATGGACTCTTTGGAAAGGAACAAAAATCTTTGAAAAGGTATGACCAAGCGTGAGGTATACCTCCCCACACCTGGCATGACTCCTCAGTCTTCTGAAGGAAGAAAACAGGCTTGAACAGGCTGCTAAAAGAGACACAGGAACATATCCCCTGCACCATTAACCATCAATATCATCAAATATTATGAAGCAGCACTCTAGAAGGCCCGATTTGAATCTTTATGCAATTTATAACTCTACCTAGCTGGGCTTGCAGGCTACTCAGGAGGCTGAGGGCAGGTTCATCACAAGTTCACAGTTTGAGGTCAGCCTGGGAAACTTAGGGAGACCTTGAATAAAAATAAAATGTAAAACAGGGCGGTAGGGAATTGCTACCAACCTAGTGTGTGTGAGGGCACAGGTTTCATTTTCAGTGCCACAAGAATCTTTCTCTCTCTCTCTCTCTCTCTCTCTCTCTCTCTCTCTCTCTCTCTCACACACACACACACACACATTCCTCCTCCTTCTCCTCCTCTTCCTCTCCCTCCTCCTCCTCCTTTCAACTGATATCTCTATGCCGTTGTATGTATATGTGTGTGTGCAAGTGTGTGTGTGTGTGTGTGTATAGTATGTGTGTGTGTGTGTGTGTGGTGTTTAGTATGCAGTGTATATGTGTGATGTCAGTTTGTCCTGTTACTGATCATGTAAAGTTTGATCACTTGGTTAAAGCAGTCACTGAAGGAACACATATTTGTACATATATGTGCATGTATGTATATGTGCACATAGACACACAGGTATGCATGTATATCTACATATGTTCATATTTACTTGCCCATGCTATAGATTCGAGCAGAGCTTCATGTGAGCAAGTGAGTACTGTGCCCCTGATGCTCAGTTCCAATGCCTCTTTCAGCTTGGGCATGGAGGCGGGCAGGCTCTCACGTATGCCAAGTAGCCTTGCACCACTGTGTAGCTGAGGATGACCTTGGTCTTCTCATCCTTGCATCTCCATTTTTCAAATGCCGGAAGTGTGTGTGCCATCATGCCCCATTTGTTTGGTACTAAGGATCAAAGTGGGGTTTTCCTGAGATGCCAGACAAGCGCTCTACCCACAGAGTTACATCCATTGCCTTCTTCTTTCAATTTTTAATTTGAAAATTTTAAGCCTAGAGCAAACAAGGAAGAAGGCATCAAGAATACTATGTGGTTCCACCTATGAGACATCCCTTTTGAATGACTAACTTACTCATAGTTATCTCGTGTGTGTTGTGTATGTGTACACAATGGGGTGGCACACTTATCTGCAACAGCATGGGTATTGCAGAGGAGAGGTTTGTGGAGTCAACTCTCTCCTTCTACACTTCTGTGGGTTCTGAGGCTCAAATTCAAGTCACCGGGTTATAATGTAAGCATCTTGACCTGACCAGCCCAACACATCCATTTATACAAATATAATGGCATAAAGTACCCAAGAGTCTTAGTATAAACCAGCATCATGTAATACCAACTTCATGCTTAAATTTCCAGCTTTCCCAGCATCCTTATTATTTTTCATGACTTATAAATACTTAAAAAGTTAAATAGTTTTTGAAGAGTTTATAAGTAAAATGTCAATAGTACCTGGATTTACCTGTTTCATTTTTTAAATGAGATTCCATTGAGATATTCTTGCACAAATGCTACCCAGGTGGCCGAGTATGGGTATCATATCAGGAGGCAGAAATATCAGTTTGTTCTGTTGTCACACACTGATCCCTCATTACTCTGGCAACTGACATAGTCTCTGTCATTCTCTCCCTTTCAACCAGTGGTTTTACCATGCATTAGTGAACCCTGCTGGAGTCAGTTCCCACACTGATATTTTCAGTGTTAATGTCGTTCATTTTTTGTTACTGTTTACATATTAGAAGGAATCTGGAATCTTCAATACTAAACTAGGTCCTTTCTTTCTTGGGAGAGAGAGAGAGACAGGGAGACAGATAGAGACAGAGACAGAGACAGAGTATACAGCCATGGCACACATATGATTGTCAGTGGTACAGTATCAGGTGTCTATCCTCAGCTTCCAAAATTTTTTTTATGGTGGGCCCCTTGCTTACATTGGATAAGCCCAACTAGTTGGCCTGATGTATTCCAGGAAATTCTTTTATACACTTGTCTCACCACATGCCATCCTGCTTTAAGCATAGTGGTATTACACACATACTCACAGCACTCACGCACGCACACGCACACACACACACACACACACACACACACACACACACACACACACACACACTACCACAGAGTGGCTTCCAGTTCTGGGTATTCCAATTCTGGTCTTCATAGTTGAGCAGCAAGCATTTTATCTGTTGGGTCATCTCCCTACCACCATTCAGGTTTAAATGAGGTCCTGTGCAGCCCAGACTGGTTTCTAACTTGCTATGTACTGAGGGATGACTTTGAACTCCTGATCCTCCAACTCCATCTTCCCTGGGATTTACAAGTGTGTTCCGCTATGCCAAAAAACTTGAGTCTTTGACACCACAGTGAACACTATTTCTGCTCCAATGGCTACAACCCTTCAATACTAAAAAAGAAGACAGATCTCTAAAACTACTAAGGAAATACATTTCAAGTACATCTTTCTTTCTTTTTTTTTTTTTTTTTAATTTTATATATGTGAGTACACTGTCGCTGTCATCAGATGCACCAGAAGAGGGCATCAGATCCCATTACAGATGGTTATGAGTCACCATATGGTTGCTGGGAATTGAACTCAGGACCTATTGGAAGAGCAAGCAGTGCTCTTAACCACTGAGCCATCTCTCCAGCCCCCCAAGTACATCTTTCTTTTGGAGTCCATCATTCTTCTTCTTCTTCTTCTTCTTCTTCTTCTTCTTCTTCTTCTTCTTCTTCTTCTTCTTCTTCTTCTTCTCCTTCTCCTTCTCCTTCTCCTTCTCCTTCTCCTTCTCCTTCTCCTTCTCCTTCTCCTTCTCCTTCTCCTTCTCCTTCTCCTTCTCCTCCTCCTCCTCCTCCTCCTCCTCCTCCTCCTCCTCCTTCTTTTCTCCTTCTCCTTCTTCCTCCTCCTCCTCCTCTTTCTCCTCCTCCTTTTCCTTCTCCATCTTCTGATAAAATGAAGCCGTCTTGTAGTTTTAAACCTTTCTAGACCCTAAGACCACAGCACTCACAGGCTGTTACTCATAGATAGGGATTACATATAACAAAATGGCCTTTAAAAGCTGGAGGATGGTGGGACCAGAGTCCCTCCCTTAACATCTGCATCATCACCCAACCTTTGTGAGTCTAGGATTCCTTACTTGGTTGTGAGCAGTGTGCAGGAGGGAGTTGGATTCAAATGCCAGTTCTGGATTTGCTTGTTTGTTTGTTTGTTTGTGGGAGGTATTGAGACAAGCTGATCTTGAGGTACTGATTTTACAGCCCTCCAGCCTCAGCCTCCCAAGTGTTGGAATTATCCAGACACCACTTTCGGTTTTTGTTTGTTTGTTTTTTCTTTTTGGTTTTGTTTGTTTTGTTTTCATTTTGTCTTTAGCAGCAAAATGGAATTGAAATGTTTGTGGAGCCTCCACTCTGCCTCCTTAAGCCAAAATCTTGGGCTTGCCTTGGTTGAGAAGAAGGCAAGTCGAGGTGTGCGAAGGCTTTGACTCAGCCACGTTCTAGAAGAATTCTACAACACTGGTGCCAAATGGAAGCTCCTCAGGAAGAAGGAGCTCCCCGGTGGAGGTAGCTGCTGGTGCTTACGTTCAGTTCCATGGCTGAAGGAAGCTGGGAGCAGGCACACATCCATTTCTGTCCTCACTGAAAGATGTCCTTGCTTTAACACAGTTAACAAGAATCCAGCATCTCTGCAAATCCAGACGGTCATGTCTCTGGTTCTACCTCACTAGGTCATATTTAGCCGTAACACCTTTTAATCACTAATAAAGTTACAGTGACATCTGTGTTAATCCATAATGTGACAGGCACGTAAAGTCTTCCCAAATTGAAAGAAAACATTCTCTCTTTGTTATCCTTTCTACCGTGGACTGTTGAATACTGGGGATTTCAACAGTCTTTGTTTTCCAAACGTGCTAACAGAACAGAGTGAGCTGACCCACCAGTGTGCTAACACCATAGAGCTGCAACCTTGAGATAAGAAGTAAAGGAAAAAGTCAAAACAGCTGAAGTCTAGTACAGACAAATCTGTCTTTCCTCCAGACCCTTTCCCCAGGCATGAGGGAGCACACTGGCCTCGGCATTCTCTCTGATAGACTTGAACTCACATATATTCACCCTTGTGTAGCCCAAATGCAGACTGGACAGGCTATCTGCTTCGTGACTTGACTCGTCAAGTATTTACTAGTATGTATCTGCTCCGTTCAAATGCCATCTGAAGCTGTCAGAGAGGTCATGGATATTTTCAGGGTACAGAAAACTCACAAGTTCTGAGCCCTCCAGGAACTTCTCTAGTTTATGTGAAAAAAAAAATGATCTGAGTATCTAGCCCACAACATTGAGAGGAAACACGGAAGAGTGGCCATGTCAGATGGCCTGAGCAGCTTTCCCAGATTCTGAGTATCTGGGCTGAGACTGCTTTTCAATCTGGGTCAACTCGAATGGAATGGCTACCATAGATCAAAAGAAATTGAAATAGATGGGAAAGAGATGCAGAGAACTAGTGAGAAGCTTCTCTCCAAGGGAGGGCCCTTGGGGAATCTTTATCAACTGATCAAGGAGAGTCAAGCCTAGTGTTCTAAGGTGATAGACAAAAGAATTAATACAGTCTGAGCCAATCGCAGGAACCCCGAAGCAAGGTGATTTCAGGACGTTCTCCCAGTACAGAGCTTGCTCCACCCTAAGCATCTACACACAGGAGCTCTGCTGATGCTCTCAACCAAGCACCCAGTGAGGAACACTCATCTCACCATTTCTCTTATGAAGAAACAGACCCAGAAAATTTAAGTAGCTCTTTCTTCTTCTAGGACCCAAACCTAAAGCGGGCAAAACCAGAGTCAGATCCCTGCTCTGCCTGACTTAAAACCGGTGTTCTAGGCTGGTGAGAAAGCACTTGCCTCCAACTCTGATAACCTAAGTGCCATCGCTGGGCCCAACATGGGGGAAGAAAAGAACTGACAAGTTGCCATGCTATGGAGTGAACATCCTCCTTCAACACACACACATACACACACACACACACACACACACACCCTTCAACACACACACATACACACACACACACAAAATGTAATTCTTTTTTAAATGTATTTAATGTGTATGGCTATTTTCCCTGCATGTATGTGTGTGCACCACATGCATCCTGATGCCGAAGATGCCAGAGAAGGTATCTGATCCCCTGGGACTGTAGTACAATTACAGTTGTGAGCTATCAAATGGATGCTGGGAATGTAATCCAGGTGCTCTGGGAGAGCAGTTAGTACCTATAGCTAATAAGACATCTCTCCAGAACCAATAAATGTAATTTTTTTTAAAAAAAATTAAGAATAGCAGAGCTTGATATTCTTAGCCCTTGGGAAATGGAGCAGGAAGATCCCTGTAAATTCAAGGCCAACCAGGTCTCCATAGCAAGCTCCAGACCTTCTCTATAAATAATAATAATAATAATAATAATAATAATAATAATAATAATAATAATAAATAGTTGTATGGAACTAAACCTTGAAAGGAAAGACTCGTTTGTGTTAAACCGTTTAAGTTAAATCTAACGAACAGTGGACTGCGATCTGCATGTGTGATTCTTGCTGTGTACTGTGGGAACTTTGGTTGGGAATGTGGCTCTATTGTGCTCAGAGGATGTTGGCTTTCTGCTGTAACCACCAGGCAGGTTGCATTCAGAAACAATTAGCTCAGTCAGTGAGCCTTTGAGTCTGATTAAGCCAGGAAGTGGTCACTCCCTGAGACAGGGCACATGCAGGGAATCAAGGCAGCCACTCCAGAATGAGAAATCTCCTGCCCTCGACTCTCTCTGAAGAAGACCTGTGTTAGAGTCCCATGTCTAACCCACATTCAGAGTTCACTCCTTCCATTCACCTTTGGTGGAACAGAGTGAATATTGTCTGCGGGATCTTGTTTCCCATGTTCCCCGTCAACACAACTACAGTCTCTAAGAAACTTCTGTTTATAGGGGCCTGGCCTGGCCTTGTGTCTTGGTAACAAATATCTCAGAGCAAAGAGCCAAGTCGCAAAGGAAAATGAAGGGCCACTACCAGGCTGCTGGCAGGACCCTGGTTACTCTAGGAAGCCTCAGCATCTTCTCTGGATCCATTGCCTTCTTCCCTGTCTTCTCCTGCAAGCTTTGGTACACAGGATGGAGTGTTTGGATTGCCTGTCCCATCTGGAACGGGGCTTTGGTAGGACATATTTCATTAAACATGCTGTCATAAATGGGAGCAGGAAGAAAAGGGACATAAAATAATACACCAGTTAAGAGTTTTCCAGTAATTCAAAGAAGTCTATATTCTGCACAAAGTCATAATCTTGAACTTTAAAGCAGGAATTTGTTAGTTGAATTTTAAGTTTATAATTTTTCTTAATATTGTTTCATTTGTATTTGTATGTCATGTATACAACAATGAAATGTCTGGAAAATTCTCATGGGGTACAGTGGCAAAGACCTGGCGTCCCAGCACCTGGAAGACTGAGCCAGGAGTGTGAGCTGGAGGCCAGCCTGGGTCACACAGTGAGGGTTTGTTTATTAGGTAGCTGTGAGCTGGAGCCTAGCCTGGGCTATACAGTAAGACCTTGATTATTATATTGCTGTGAGCTGGAGGTCAGCCTGGGCTACATAGGGAGGCTTTGATCATTATGTAGCTATAAGCTGGAAGCCAGCCTGGGATACACAGGGACTGTTTGATTATTATGTAGCTGTGAGCTGGAACCCAGCCTGGGTTACACAACAAAGCTTTGATTATTATGTTGCTGTGACCTGGAGCCTAGCCTGGGATATACAGGGAGGCTTTGATTATTATGTAGCTGTGAGCTGGAGTCCATCCTGGGCTACACAGGGAAGCTTTGATTATTATGTTGCTGTGAGCTGGAGTCCATCCTGGGCTACACAGGGAGGCTTTGATTATTATGTAGCTGTGAGCTGGAGAACAGCCTGGGCTACACAATGAGGCTTCGACTGATATATAGCTGTCCATTCCTTACAAGCTAGTGTCCCCACAGTGGACTTAGTTTTGACTAAGATTATATATATTTGATGTAGGTCAGATGTAGTCTGAACATATAGGCTAGATATAGGCCAAGAGAAATGAACCAAGTATCTGTATCCTGCCACTACTGAGTGGCTACCTGAGTTGGAGGGAATCGGTCTGGGGTGGGCACAGAGTTAGAGCTACAGGCAGAGGGAAGTAGCTTGCATTCAATTAGTTCTGACTTTAAAGTTCTTACTAAGCGGAGCGAGGCAGGAGCCTCAGCCAGCTCGTTTCTTCTTGCTCTTTCTTGTGCTCTGGAAACAACTGTCCAACCTTAATCCGCCTGGTGAGGATGAAGGCAATTGACTGAAGACTGATGGCAAGAGCCTGTTTGCAAGCAAACACCAAGCCTTTCCCTTACCCTGTGCTCTGTGCAAACTCTCTGCTCTGAATCGCGTGCTAGGAGTCCTACTCAGCTCCCCTGCTCCCCACAGCGCTGCCTCCTGGGCCTCATTGCCAGCCAGTTTCCCCTTATGTCTGTCCCTTCACATTCATGGCAGCCATTCCTGAGTGTCAAGGTGTTCTGCCCTAGGGTTTTGCTCTGGGGGCTCTGTCTAAACTCTTCCTGTGTTTGGCTGGCTCCCAAACCTCTTTTTTTGAAGGTGGGATCTTAGGTACCTCAGGCTGTTCTAGAACTCTCTATGAGCTTCTAATCTTCCAACTCCCAACTTCCCAGTGTTGGAATCACAAGCAAACAGCACTGTTCGTTTCTGTGGTGCTGGAGGCCTACCCAAGGGCTTCATGCTGCTACACACGGACTCCTCCTATCAATTCCCAAGGAAATGCCACCTCCTCACCTGTGTCTTCCCTCTTTACACCATTTAAAATTGCTGCCCCTTGGAGGCCAGCAGGATGACCCAGCAGGTAAAGGTGCTTGTCACCAAGCCTGAAGATCCGAGTTCAATACCTGGAACCCACATGGTGGACAGTGAGAACCAATTCCCTTCAGAGATCCTTGACCTCCACACCTGCTCTGTGTGCTATCCACAGCCCATTCCCCAGCCTCACACAAATAAATACAGTAAATAAAAAACAAACAAAACTCTTTAAAATCATAACCCCTGTCCCATCTGCCATTCCCAATCCTATAGTCCTACCCCCATCTATATCACTATATAACTTAACTATTTATTATGCATTACACAAGGACAGGGCTTCTGCTTCTATTTTCCTTTTTACTCTATCCCCAGAGCTTGCAACAAAGAGAGCTTCCTGCTAGATTTTGACAAAGTAGCATTTGATGGATATTGTTAACTGAGTAGATGATTCCTGAGCCCTGAATTCTGGTGACCGGGAGTGTGTTATAGAGTTCAAATCTGATAATGTTACCAGGACTACAGGTGAGGCTGGTGTCTATGTGGAAGAAATCTTCCCAAAAAGCAACAGACTGTCCAGTTCGTTCATGTTTAAATTTAGAACAATATGTTTTCCTTTGAGTTTCTTACCAAGCCAGTTTTGTCATGAAGGTCAGCTCTGAAAGGCCTCTGCCTTGGTCCACACCACCCTGCCAATGACTTCCTTAATTGCTGCTGAGACACATCTTTCTCTAGTGAAAAGATCGTAATCCTATTCTTGTTTCCTTCACAAACGACTCGGTATTTCTTTAGAGACTTATATGAGAAGTTTTCTTACAGGTAATACAGTCCCTTGTATTTGTTCAAAGGTTCAAGACTTATAAGTCAGGTCTAAGGTTTGGTCCACAGATTTTCCTAATTCTGCTCTGAAACACACATGGCTCACAATTTTTTCTAGGATGTCTGAGCAAGGTTTTTCTTAAAAACATGAGCTGTTAGAAAGCATGAAGCCAGCAGGCCATAGTAGCTCCAGAGACCTAGTAATCGAGAACACAAGGCCTGCAGAGCCATCTCTGATGAAGAGACTGGATTGCATGAGTTTGATCACAGGATCCAGACCTAGAGAGTCCAGGGTCTTGGCAAAAAACAAGCCACAACCTAGCTCTCAGGTCCTCAGTAATACAGTATCAGGATTCCATTTGAGGCCTGCATGCCAGGCTTCTCAACTGCTATAGAAACGGTTTAACAATCAAGGGACTTCCATCCCACAGATAGTATCAAAGAAAAGCCAATGTTTGGCAGTGGATACAATACTGGAAGCACATCTTATCTGGTCTGTTGCAGAATGGAGAGAGGAGATGGCACAGGACGAGGTTTGGGTCCAGATATTAGAGCAAAAGAGACAATTTAGGTCAAGGAGCAGGGTGTGGGACAGAGGGGAGGACATTACCAAGAGGAAACAGCAAGGAGAACTTATGGGGATTTTTGCGGAGGGCAGATGAGGTGATCGGACATTGTCTTCAGGGTAATGTTGAAGGATAAAGAGAGAAGTACTTAGTAAGGGTCACCAAATGTCACTGGCATTGAAGACGGGCTTCTTGCTGAAGTTCTTGGTTATGTTTTATTTATTTAATCCATTTATTGTGTCTATGAGTGCCCCTCTGTGCCCCTGTGTACCTTGGAGGTCAGAGAACAACATTCAGTAGCCAGTTCTTTTCTTCCACCATGTGGAATCAAACTCAAGCCTCAGCTTGGCAGCAAGTACCGTCACCTGCTGACCCATCTCATAGGCACTAAGATTTTACAAGGAAGTGCAGAGTCTGGTCAAGTTGATCTTTGTCAGTGGTTAGTTTTCCACTCAAATACTCTAAGCTTTCTTATAGTTACCAGCTCTAAAAACAAATTAGTCATCTCGTCATCCAAACCATTTTTTCTTCTCCAACTTCCTTTTCTTTATGTTGGGAAATCAATTTCAAAGCCAGAATGACCTTTGACTGAATTCTTTCCATTAAAGTAAAGACTTTTCCATTAAAGATTGTTTATGCAACTCACTGGGAGACCTGTAGGTAGCAGAGTCAGCCCTGGGGATCTATGGACACAAGGTCAGTGTGGGGATCTATAGATGGCAGGGTCAGTGCTGGAAGATGTATGGATGGCAAGGTCAGCAGGGTCAGGGTTGAGTTAAGCTGGGGTTCAGCAATGCCTGTCAGGCAACTCCCACTTCCCAGCTCTGTCAGGAGGGAAAATATTCTAAAGACAGATAGGTGTGTCCCTCCCTTTGGCCATTGGGCTACTGAAACAATGGGCTCCAAGGAACTGGAATTTCCCCAGGAATTTCATGATGAGTGGAGGAGAGGCTGAACTGGTGCCATCATGGAAGGAACTTGGGTCCCTTAAGATGGCTTCTCACAGGTCTGGCAACTTGTCAGACCACCTTGACAGATGGACTTGAATCTAGACAATGATGCATCTGTCATGAGTGGGTGCACGTCTTGGCTCACACTACTTAGTTATCTGAATCTCTTGTCCTCTGTCTGAAGATAAACCTCATGTTGGGTCCTGAAGGTGACTTGGAGGGTTCTTCTTTTTTCCTCCTTTCAGCATGGTCATCTTGAAGAGATCCCTTTTCTCTACTTCTTTCTACTGTCATTTTATGTCACCTTTGGAGGACAGGTGCCCTAGTCTAGTTTGCTGGTCCTGTCACGGTCTAGGTGCTAGCACTAAAACCTTTGATAGTTCCAGAGAATGCCATGCTATCAGCTCAAGGCATGCACTGTGGAGCAATGCCCTAACCCAGCCCTATTTAAATCTCCTGCCGTGGGTCCTTAGATGTCCCCAACGTATGTCCCAGTGTTCACTTTTCTCTTCCTGCTCACTGTGTGCCTTCCTCCTGAAAGCCAAACTGTAGAGAATCTACACATTCGACGATGATAAAAACAATATACAGGGTAGCTAACAACAGTTCTAATAAATGGAGGACAATAGAATAGAGACAAGTAGAATTTAGTACATAATTAAAAATCTGGTTCTAGATCTATCAAAATTAGATTGATGGGACTCAGGATGTAGCTGTTACTCAGCAACAATTATCATGCATGAAACCCTAGGTGGGATCTCCAGCATCACATAAAGTGGGCTTGGTGGTACATAATCTCAGTATCTGGGAGATGGAAGCAGGACGATCCGAAGGTCTGAGCCGCCTTGGCTGAGTTGGAGGCTAACCTGGGTCACATGAGGTATAAGTGCCCCAGAAGGAATGCAGAGGCTCCAAGAAGACAGAGCACCCTTCCTTTTGACCATGAGACCATGAGACCATTGAAACAATGACCTCCAAGAACTGAAGTATCCCCGGGAATCTCAGACAACCTTGCAGAGGAGTCTGGAGCTGGGACAACAATGGCAGAAACACGCCTTGAGGAGGACTGCCCACCTGCCTACCTCTGACTCTCTGATTAAACCTAAACCTTCTAGGAAGACTCTGGAGATGAACTTGGCAGGTGGGGGAGGGGGTGTACCTCTCAGTTCTTCTTCCCATTGTGAGGATGGGCAGCTGATGAGATGCCTTAGGGTTGCTAGTGTCTGGGCTCTGACCCTAATATGACTGCCAACAAAACCTGTCTCAAAATAAATTAAAAAGAAATTAAAAGACAAATGAAAAGATTTGTGACTAAACCAAGATTCAAGATGTACTGCTCACCATGAGTGGAATTTAAAGTCCAAAGACCAGGGTCCTGCAGGGACCCTGCGACCTCACCAATTGCTGTCCAGCTTGCATATCACATCTGTCCCTGATGCCCACACTCTTGTGATTCAGGCTAGCTGCTTCCTTTTCAAAAGCCACCAGCACTACTTGGCTGTCCCCAGATTAACCCAGTATGCACTGACCTAGCGTTTGAGGCCCTCATCCTCCTGGTGCAACACAGATTTCTACTCTGATTTTCTGATTTTCTCTGCCAAGCCCCCAGCACCACCTTGCTACAGGTCTGGGATCCCTCTTGTCTGGGCCTTAAGCACAGTATAACTTCCTCATCTTTTCAGCTGAGCCAGCCCTCACCTGTCATGGCCATGGAAATCAAAGTCCTTCAGACTTGTTCCAGGCTCTATTTGTCCTGCAGCTTTTATCTGTTTCCCTCCTGAACGTAATAACTAAACTCTTCTTGAGTGCCACTCTTTCTTGTCTATTTTTATTGTATTTGGTAAATTTATTGTTTTGTGTTTAATGTGTATGTATCAGAGACAGAGGCAGAGAGGGAGGGAGGGTGAGAGGGTAAGAAAGAGGGGATGGGTCACAAGCACAGGCATCTCAGAGGCCAGAAGAGGGCAGAGCATCAGACCCCCTGGAGCCAGCGTTTCAGGCAGGTATAAACTGCCTGCTATGGGGCCCAGGAACTGAACTCAGGTCCTCTGTGAGAGTTGCACATGCGCCCTTAACTGGCTGAGCCTTCTCTCAGCCTCTTCAATGGGGACATTTGTATGTGTCCATTATTGCAAATCCCAGTGAGAGCTGGGATCATGGCTCATGCAGTTATTATGTGCTGCTTTTTTTTTGATCTTTTACAGCTTTTTAGCCTCTTTTGAAAAGCTGGAGAGTATTTCCATGACAGTTTATTTAACTTTACGTTTAAGACACTAGTTTCAATGGATAGCGTCCCTCAAAGGCGTATGAGTTTGAACACTTGGTCCTCAGCTACTGGGAGTATTTGAGAAGGTTATGGAAGCTTTGAGACATGAAACCTGGTTTTAAAAATAAGTCAGTCACTAGGGACAGAACTTGAGGATATATATATATCTCTGAGTCCTATTTCCTGCCCACTATCTGCTTCATCAGTAGAGATGCAACATGAATGGCCAGCCTGCTGCTCCTGCCCTCATCTTTCTCTGCCTGCTGCTATGTCTTCTCACCCACAGTGGACAGTATCTCCCTGGAATTATAAGCCCAAATAAGTCCCTTTATCCCTTAAGCTGCTTCGTCGGAGTATTTTATAACAGAAATAGAAAGAGACTAACACAGGATCTCATATAGCCCAGGCTGGCCTCAAACTCTCTGTGTCACGAAAGATGACTTTGAACTTCTGATCCTCTCGACTCTACATAAGATCTTGTAAATGACTAAGCTATATCCTCTTTTCATAGGATGCCACTAAAGTTACCATTTCTATTGCTTCCTTCGATTCATCTGCGTCTGGGAACTGCATGCTGTACTTAGGCAGTTCTAGAAAAAGTGTTCACAATTACCAAGCTATGAAAGCATTAGCCATCTCCAGGAAAGCAAGCCAAATAGCATGGCAGCAGGGTGGGGCACTGTCTACTACCGCCAGGCACTTCTCCTCCTCACCCTTCCCATAACCATACAGCTTCTCCAGCCTTTCACTTCCCAGACGCCCCCACTCTTTCCTCATTTTCTTTTCCTTTTGACATACCTTCTCCACTCTCAGATTTCTCTGGTTTTAATTTTTTTCCCACTCCTTATCCAAAAATAGAAGAGAGCAGTGGGCATCAAGGAAGATGGTTGTACTCGGTTTTGGCATCTCCCGTCCCATCAGCCAGGTGTATTTAAGAAGTTATGGAACAGCCAGCATCCCAGGCTGCTGCTCAGTGAAAGAGCCTTTTCAGAGCTGTGTGTAAACAAGGCAAAATTCAAGCTGGCTGCTGCTACCGAAATAACAGGAAACTGCAACTCTGTAGCGCTTTTCAACTTTCAAAAGGAAAAAAACCCCTGCCAACCCCACACTCAAGGCAAGCTAGAATCTTCGCATCCCATGTCAGCTATCTTCCAGAGCTTCACCAGCAAAGGGGCAGCAGCAATCTCCTGCTTCTGAGTTCCTGTGACTGACGACAGGCAAGCCACAGGTCAACCTAGAAGCTTAGACAACCCGGGGCTTCATTCCTCAATTCTCCGGTTTGTTCTGCTTATTTGCACGCCTCTGCCTCCTTAGCGTCCCTTGGAAAGGTTTCTCTTGCAGAAACAAGCCAGGAACCTCTTTTGACTGCAGATACTCTTGTTTTTATCTGCAGGACTTTGATAGTAGAGCCACAAGAAGTCTGCTTCAGCAACCGAACCTGTGCGTGAGCCGGTGTTTCCTTCTCCCAGTTTCTCTAGATCTAAGTTTCAAAACAGTAAATGCACTAAACTTAGAGCTCTGTGAGTAGCATCCCAATAAATCACACGGTGAGGCTCTGATTTCTCCCCTTAAATTAACCAATTCTGGGTAGGCTCTTCACATTCAGTCCTTTGTCAAAATAAAAATTGTGTTATTTTTAAACCAGTCTATACCTACTATCTAATTATAGGCTCATCTCTCCCTGACTTCCATATCTATCTGGACCTCAGAATTCATGCTTTGACTGAGGGGTAAGGATTCTGTGGTTGGAGGATCAGTGATTTCTCGTCTCAATAACCTCAAACAGCTCCATCTCCAGACCTCATGATGAATCTGAGATGAGCTCAGAGATTCCTTTTCCATTATCTACTGCAAAGTTCTGGATACACCATGCCCTCCGTTATTAACTATTTTTGTTCTGCATTTTGAGTATCTTTTTATGAATGGGGACTCTAGAGTAAATCTCTTCATTAAACTGGATAGCACTGCACCCAGAACACTAAACGTCATGCCTCAGGTCCATTCTAATGACTGTCTTTATTATTTAGGAAACAGAGGTCGTATGTTTGCACCCCATTGGCAGTTCAAGGCAGCACTTTTTTTTTTTTTTTTTTTTTTTTTTTAAAGCAGGCTGGGAAAGATCAGGCCATGGCTAAGAATAATTTCTGGGCTTGAGGACAGGTCTCCATTCCAGTTTGTACCATTTGCAGCTTTATAAATTTGTTGGAAAGATGAAAACATGTCTCAGTGAGCAAAGATGCTTGTGTCAAGCCTGATGTCTAAATCCAGTCCCCAGGCCCACATCGTGAGAAATAGCCAATCCTATCAGTTTATCAGATCTACACACACAAGGAGAGAGAGGTTAAGGTTACTTAAAATTATATATATATATATATATATATATATATATATATATATATATATATATATATATCTATATATATTTAATTTTGTGTTCATCTCTTCCTGACTTTCTATCTGGACCTCAAAATTCATGCTTTGCTGAGCTTGCATGTGTGCACACATGCACGTGCACACACAGCACACACACACACACACTCACACTTTTGTGTTACTGTGATAAAAAATTAGTATAACCCAAAGCAACTTAAGCGTTTACTCTGGCTTATTGTTCCGGAGCGTTTGCTCGAGTCTGTGGTAGCAGGAAAGGTCTGCAGGAGGAGGCTGTGGTAGCAGGGAAGGCCTGCAGGAGGAGGAAGATGGCTCTTTCCATCTCTACCTCCACACAGGAAGCAGCGAGCAGAGCAAACAGGCAAGAATGGAGGCAAGACTATAACACAGCAGAGCCCACCCTCACTTTAACAGCAGGGCTCCAAGCCCTAAGGACTCCAAACCCTTCCCTAACAGCGCCACCGACTTGGAACCAAGTATTCAAATCCATGAGACTGTGGGGCCATTTCTCATTCAGACTACCACACAAAACCACGGACAAGATCTATGAAGCCAAGGTTTAACTGTCGTGACCTGACAGTAGCGGAGGTGGTGCCGGTGACAGCAAAGTCAACAGAGGGAATGGAAAACACGTTGGTGTGACTCATGTCCTGATGACTCTAGTGGCTTCTTTTCCTCCCTGTCAACACAACTCCTTACACAGATGAAGAGGAGATCAGAGCCGTAAATCCATTTCACCCTCTGCCCTGCCTTCCAGCTTGTGATAAAGTTGTCAAGCTGGGAGACAGATTGAACTCTTAGCAGAGGTCCCTTCGATTGTGGATGTTATTTTTTTCCAATTTTCTTTTCACAGGCTGTCACAGCTGGATCACTTGTGCTGCTGGCTCATAGAGAGCGGACCCAGAGATACTCGGTAAATACAAAAATGTCTGCAGGGATGGGACAGTGGATTTGACAGTGTGTAGTGTGTGTGTGTGTGTGTGTGTGTGTGTGTGTGTGTGTGTGTGTGTGTGTGTGTGATGGATCTCATGGATCTCAAGACTGGGTCTCATGGATCCCAGGTTGTCCTTGAACTTGGTGTATAGCTGATCATGACCTCAAGTTTCTAAATTCTCCTTTTTCTACCTCCCAAGTGCTGGGATTACAGGCATGTACCACCTTGCCCAATTCTATAAATTATGTTTAAAATGTATAATATTTTTATTGAGTTTTTACTCCAAATAATTTCTCTAACTTCATGAATATTGTTTGAGGTCAGTATCTGTACTCATAAATTTAATGAATTTAACCATGTTGTAGTAATGAGGTAAAGGCTATACTGCTTTCAATATCATATGCACCCATGGTGTGTGTGTGCGTGTGTGCATGCGTGTGTGCATGCATATGTGCATGCATGTGTGTGTGCATGTGCATATGTGTGTGCATGTGCATGTGCGTGTGTGCGTGTGCGTGTGTGTGTGTGTGTGTTATGGATTGAACCCAAGTACATAGGCAAACCCTTTACCAACTGAACTACACCTCCAGTCTCAATAATGTAGTTCACATCTCAACTCAGGTCTCTCTCTCAGACTGGGATGGGATGAAAGGTACGTGTGAGCCTGTTTCTGATAGCGCCGAGCCAGCTCTTTCCATGCCACAGAAAGAGCACAGCATCTGATCGTAGGCCTCCTTTCCATAGCAAAGGCTGAAGATGGGGTCAGCTCAGGCTGTAAAGCAGATTGAGGCGGTCTGGATGGGGTGAAAGGCAACCTTTCGGAGAGGCTCTTAAGCATACAGTGCTAACCAACCAGAGATGATACCTTGAGTAGCAAGTCCTAGAGGAGGGACTGGTTCCATTCATTTTGCTTTTCCCAACACAAACTGGCACTCTGTGTAGGATAGGGAGTAAGTAGATAAAACCTTACTGAATTGATTTCATTTTAGCTCAGGTTGGCAGACGTGGGATGTCCTCCTGCAGCATAGACTGGCAGCTAGGGAAACAGGACCTGAAAGGAAGGCTGAGACGACTAGGGATACAGGTCAGAGGTAGAGTGTGGGCCAGACATACAGAGGCCTGGAACTTACTGGTTTACATGGCAGCACTGGGGTACAAGTGGGGTAGGATAATCCAGTGTGGCACTCGGAAGGTAGAAGCAGGAAAGATCAAGAGTTTGAGGACAACCTTGGCAGCATAGAACTAGACTTCAGGAGACCCTTCTTGAAAGTAGGTAAGAAGAGAGATGAAAGCCGTGTATATCTCTGCCATGTAGAGGAAATTAATGATGTCACTCTTTCTCCAAGTAACAGTTCGTTTCTGCTTATTTTCAGTGGGAAGCCGTTTTCACCTTTGTAATTCTGAGCATTCTGGGATGTCCACTTCACTTCGCAATAGCCTTGCAATCTGCCCTCCTTGGCCCATATTGCTTCTACTCCTTTGCAGGGATTGCGGGGACCAATTACCTTGGTTATGCGGTAACCTTTCCTTTTCCATACACGAAGTTCCCGTCAGTCTGTGTGGACCCACTCCACTATGAAGAGTATCACCTGACCCTTCAGGCCCTGGACCTGTGCCTGAGCCTCATCCTGTTCTGTGTGTCCCTAGCTGTGTTCATCAAGCTTTCTACCAGACTGATGCAGAACGGGCACATAAACGTAAGTCTCAACAAAGGCAGGCTGGGCTTGCTCAGTCCCGAATGGTGAAGGGGGGGACTGTAGCAGATTCCTAAGTGTTCTCCCTCAGTCTCCTCTAATCTCCTGCCATGGTAACCAGTGTCCAGCGTGCTCCAGGTGCTCAGTGGTTGATTTTGGATGCGTGCATGGACATATGTCGAGATAACAGCTGGTTTAGCTGTAGGCACCACTTGCCAATTTGTATCTCAACCTAGAGTTTTAAAACTGTGACAATGGTACATATCCCCACCTCTTTGGTATTTTTCTCTCTTTTTAAAAAATTTGAATTAACTGACAATTTCACACATGTATATAATGTATTAAATCACGCTCACCTCATGTTACCATCTCTTCCCTTCTTTCTGATTCACTGAACCCCTTTCCATAATTAGTTCCCCTTCTGCTTTTGTGTGTGTGTGTGGGGGTGATGTGGATGTGTAAGTGGATGTGTGTATGTGGTGTGTGGGTGTATATGTAAACGTGTGTATGGTGTGCGTGTGTGTGTGTGTTTGGTATGTATGTGTGTGTTTGGTGTGTGGGTGTGTGTGGGTGATATGGATGTGTGTGTAAGTGTATGTGTGTGTATAGATGTGTGTATGTGTGGTATGTGTGTGTGTGGTGTGGATATATGTGTATGAGTATGTCTGTATGTATACACATATATCCACACCACTGTGGATATGTGTGTGAGTGTGTGTGTGGTGTGGATGTGTAAGTGGAAGTGTGTGTGTGTGTGGTGTGTGGGTGTGTATGTAAATGTGTGTATGGTGTGTGTGTGAGAGAGAGTGTGTGTGTATGTCTTTGGTGTGTGGGTGTGTGTGGGTGATATGGATGTGTGTGTAAGTGTATGTGTGTATATAGATGTGTGTATGTGTGGTATGTGTGTGTGTGGTGTGGATATATGTGTATGAGTGTGTGTGTGGTGTGGATATGTGTGTGTGTGGTGTGGATGTGTAAGTGGAAGTATGTGTGTGGTGCGTGGGTGTGTATGTAAACGTGTGTATGGTGTGCGTGTGTGAGAGAGTATGTATGTGTGGTGTGTGTGTGTGGTATGGATATATGTGTATGAGTGTGTGTGTGTGTGTGATGTGGATATGTGTGTGGTGTGTGTATGGTATGGATGTGTAAGTGGAAGTGTGTGTGTGTGGTGTGTGGGTGTATACATGAATGAGTATGTGGTGTGTATGTATGTGAATGTGTGGTATGTGTGTGTATGTGTGATACATAAGTGTGTGTTTGGAAATGTGTAGATGTATAAGTGACTTCACTTGGCCTGATAGGGTTCATTGAAGCTTCTACTGAATCATGGTTGAGGGGACATTTACTAGCACATGGGCAGTTAACCAGTTGACTACACCACTGAAGAAGGCATCTCCCATTACACCCAGCAATCATTAACTGCCAAGAGCTCCCCAGGAAGGGGTGGGACCTGGTGAGTACTTCCCCAATCCCCACCCCCCACCCCCCACCCCCATAATGGAGTGCTGGCTGGCCCAGTCTTATTCTGGGAACTAACTACAAGTCTGAGCAAAGTCAGCTCTAAAAAAAAAAAAAAAAAAAAAAGACGTGTGCCCCACCCTGCATTGGTTGAGAGCAGAGTAGGGTTTTCTCCTGGGAAAATGTATGTTAAACAAACCTCAAATTTCAAACCTTAAAAAAAAAAAAAAAAAAGATTTATTTGTTTCATTTTAAGAGAAGGTTTCTTTTTTTAGCCCAAGCTAACCTGGAACTCACTATGTAGCCCAGGATGGCCTTGAACTCTTGACAATCCCAGCCTCCCACATGATGGAATTATAGGTGTGCTTCACCATATTTGGCTCTCAAACATATATTTTTTTTATTTTTAATTTGTGTTATGGATGTTTTGCCTGTACATACGTCTGTAGAGTTCATGCAGTGCCTATGGAGGCCAAAGAGGGCGTGAGATTCTTGGAACTGGAGTTACTGATGGTTGTGAGCTGTCAGCTGGGTGCAGGGAACAGAATCTGAGTTCCTTGCAAGAGCCAGGCTCTTGATCGCTGAACATCTCACCAGGTACAAACCAACGTTTAAATCATAAGCATGTTCATTTGTGGTTTCTCTTGGTGTTAGAATAGTTAATCATTTGCTTTATTTTACTGTACTAAACTTTACCATATAAAATTTTTCTAGTAGAGAATTCCAAAAGCGTTGTGGAAACTGGTGGTTGTACAAACACCCTTTATGCTTTGAATATTAGTCAAAGACAGATGCTTTAATTTGGTTTCTACCCATGAATATCAAAAGGTGGCTTTGTGGCAGTTAAACAACGCATGGAAAAAGTTCTCCCAGTATTCCTTTGGGCCGTGATGGAGAAGTTTGATTATCCCAAACCAAGAGAACTTCCTAGCTTTTTCAGAGAGGGCTGGTAATCATGCTAGCGAGTGGTCCTAGCCAACTTTGGACTGTGTGGAACTAAGTTTGCATTTTGCAGGTTGTATGCTCTTCCTAGTTCATTTAAGGGCCAGGTGTCAGTACAGTGCTTACCTGGTAAGGACAAAGCTCTGAGTTCCATCCCAAGAACCACAAAGAGCAGATATGGTTGGTACACATCTGTGAGCTCAACTCTTGGGAGGCAGAAGCAAGAGTAGCAGGAGTTCAAAGTCATCCTTGGCTTTATAGCAAAAGTCAAGTTCAGCCTGAGGTACCTAAGACCCAATCTTGAACAAACCGGGGGAGGGGCGAGGGAGGGGAGAATTTAACTTGTCTCAGATCACACAGCTAAGGGGCAGAACCCAATTCTGAACCCAGAGCACCTTCTGACCAAGCCAGATTCACTCAGCCTGCCTTTCCCCTTCCTGTTCTACTGCTGGACTGCCGGCCATAGTCACAGACCATTGCCACAGGATTGAAGGTGGAAGAGCCCCGGCTCCTAACTCTTCCAGCTGTGGCTGATGGCTATCCTCTGCCACTTGAAGAGCCTTCTTTAGACTGAGAAGCTTCCATTCCTCAGCTTCTGTGATTCAGATTCCTATCCATGGGGTCAAGTGAATCTCGGTGGTGTCGGCCAGTCTCTTTTCCTCCAGTTCAATTCTATCTACCCCAACCAGCCAAGCCGGAGCACAGGAAGTTGGCACTCTCGATGCCTTTTGTGGTCAGTCCTGTCCTCTTCAGCTCCTACATAAGTCTGCAAAGGAAATCCTGTACATTCCTAGGAACAGAGCTGATTTTACAGGGAGGCCTGCCAAGCAGAGGCAAGCCAACCCACATTCCCTCCCCTCCCTACACTGCCAGGGCATCTGGAAATTTAGAATTTGACATTTCTCCCAGGTAGCAAACAGTCCACATTTTCTAGAGCTCTTTGTTGTAAGGATCCCACAGCAAAGAGAACCAGCAAAGTGCTGGCCACCATGGGGGATTCATAGCATATGGCCTCCCTCCTGCGTTCATAACACCTACATTTTAGCACAGATGGAGGGCAGGGAGAAAGGAAGGAAAACCTGGATGTGGAGTTTGGTCAGTGAGCTCCAGAGACTATTTATTGCAGAAGCCTCTCTGGAGAGACAGAGAAAATGAACAGGAAGCAGAAGTGAGTTACCTGTGGATCTCGACCCCTGTTGGGGGTCAAACAACACTTTTGCAGCAGGCACATAAGACCATCAGAAAATACAGATATATACACTATGGTTCATAACGGTATCAGTGTTACAGTTACAAAGTAGCAATGAGAATAATGTTCTGGTTAAGGTCACCACAGCATGAGGAACTGTATTAAAGGGTCATAGCAGTAGGGAGGTTGAGAACCACTGGACTCCAAGGTAGAAGCCGCTCCAGTTGCTCCAGCAGAGCTCCTCAGTCCATAGGACCACCACTGTAAAATGCTTCTCGGAGGAGGTGACAGCCAGTAGATGACTCAGGTGGCTTAAGTCATTTGTTTGTTGTTGGTTTTGAGATAGTGTCTCATGTAGCACAGGCTAGCCTCAAACTCAATGCATAGTTGAGGATGACCTTGGATTCCTGGTCTTCTAGCTTTACCTCCAAGATGCTGGGATTGCATACAGGCTCTAATATGCCTGAATTACAAACAGGCTCTAACCTGCCTGGCTTCTGGGTTCTTATTAAAACAAACCTCTGGACCCCACCTGAGCCTGGCAATGTCAGAATCCCGAGGAAGTACATAGACAATGTACGTTTATGACACACGTCCTGAGAAATTCTATTGACCATGGAACTCAATGAATTGACATTACGACTTGTTTATTTCCTTCCTCCATCCCTCTCCCCTTTAAACACAAGGTATGAGATAACCCAGGCTAGCCTTGAACTTGCAATGCAATCAAGAATGAACTTGTGACCTTCCTGCCTCTACCCTCAAGTGCTGGGATTACAAATGCGCTGTGAGGTGCTTGGACTTGAACCTGCGGTTTCATGCATGCTAAGCAAGCACTCTCCCAGCTGAGCTGTGTCCTCAACCTTATTTCTCTGTAAAAGAATCTCTTCTTACTGGCACTTCGGGACAGACTCCCTATTTCCCTATCTTCCTACAATGCAGCACCAATTTAGGTCAACATCTAGATAAATTTACTAAGGTCATTTCCCTTGAGAGCATCTTTGGATGATTTGACACGGCTTAATCGACAAGGGTAGCAGATCAAGTTTCATGAGCCATCATGGGTTGCTGACACAACGAGACATTAGCTCACATGGCCCTGCCTCTCAGCCCATGCTTGCACAACTCCACATAGACATCTCAAAATAGCCGGTGCAGTTTCCAGCAATGAAATTAGTATTTTATTTATTGAAGTTTCGGAAAACATGGGTGTTTCTGGGGTTCTATCCAGATATAGACTCCTCCATCAAGTTTTTACCTAAGATGAGCCCACAGGTAGCTATGCTAGACTCTTTTTTCCTTTACTGCATCCATTTATGTGTGTGTGTGTGTGGGGGGGGGTGTTCTCTGTGTGTACATGGAGTCAGAGGACATCTTTCAGGAGTTGGCTCTCTCCTTCTACCGTGTGCATTCTGGGATTGGCCTTGTCTTCAGACTTGACAGCAAACACCCTTACCCACTGACCACCTCACCGGCCTGTGTTGCTAGATTCTCTACGTAATGAAAGTGGTAGTAATTTTTTTCTTTTTGGTTTTCTTTTTTCCCAATAATGCCCTGAATTTTTCTTTAAACTATGGTACATATTATAAAGCATGCTCCTGGCTGGTGCTTTTTTTATTCTCTTGCAAATAAAACATTGATAACCATTAAGAATGGCAATCTTAAGTGTCATTTTGAAAAATCAATATTCTTCCAGGAAAACAGAACAATCACAAAATTTGAGGGTCAGGATGATTTAAAAAAAAAAACAAAAAAGAAAGAAAAGAAAACAATGGTCAAAATACATTGGAAACATGTGCACAATTCTCCAAGAAATAATTACATTTGAAAACCAGAAAGACAACGGTGACTGTCTGAAGGAAGGTGGAGGAAATGGAGGTGGTGGGCCGCTTGTCTTCCCTTGGCATCCAGTGCTGTGTTCTTCAGGGTTTTTGGTTTTTTTTTGTTTGTTTGTTTTTGTTTTTTTTTCTTCCTGTAAGTTTCTGTTTTCAGAAATGAGCCAGGCACTCCCTAGGGCATACCCGCCCCCACCTCACCCCACCCCCAACTGTCTTCAGTAGGATTGAAGTTATCTTGTTATAGGTCACACAGAAAAAAGGCAGGGCAATTCTAACACTGAGTCACACTGAGAAATGCTTGCAGGAGGCAGGGAGCATTTGGTGACTCTGAGAAACATGACGAGCTTTCTGACAGGCAGCCTTTCTGTCTCCAGGGGCCATGTGCAAAAACAGGATGCCCCAACAGGATGCCCCACACAGCCCCACGCAGCCCCCATCACACACAACTTAGGTAGGACAACCGAACCAGAAACACAGCAATTATTAGCATTCTCTGTCCAGTCAACAAGGGAGCTGAGGCAAGCAGGATAAGGATTTCTGACACCCTGTAACTGCTCCGCCCACCCCATCCAGATGGGGTGTCTCCTTTTATTTTTCTTTCATTATTTTTTGTTATGCTTTGTGGCTTTTTTAATGAAAAGGGGAAGGAAAACATTCCCCCACCCCTTGTCGTGTGAGATGACAATTTCCCTTTGTCTAATGAATGGAGATGCTTGCTTCACAGAAAAGATGCCCGTAAACCCTTCAAGCTCACTTTATGTTTATGCCCTAGGGAGCATAAAGTGTTTAAAGACACTTGAGCAAAATATTTATTAATGGGCAGCCCTTTCCCATAGGAGGAGACAAATGAGCAGGCATGTATTGGCGCATGTCTTGAGTATCATTAATTCTCTGCATCAGTACAAATATAAATGGGTCCGGGGGGTATGTTGAGGCAGGCTCTTACAAGGTAGATGGGGCTAGCATCCCCCTGGTTCTGCCTCTGATGTGCTGGGATGACAAGGACGGTTCACCACACCCAGTGTCTGTAAATGTACTTTGAAATGGATTCACCTGAAACTATTTTTAATTTTTTATGTAGTACTTACACACCGTAACGGGTTCCATCACAATGGAAATGGTTCATACTGTGTAAAATCCACTTTGATCATATTCATCCCATTACCTCTCATCCCCGCCTACTAACTCCTTCCTCTTCAGCTAGCCTGCCTTCTGCTTTCATGTCTTCAGTTCTTGTCTTGGTTCAATGAGTTTGATGGGGTTTGCTTACAGGGGCACAGGTGAGGGGTTTCATCTATAACTCTTGCATTAGAGTCTGCAGCCTCGAGCTGAACTCCAATAAGATCTCTGAAGGACTACTGGGAACTGCATCCCCTTAGGCAGATAGAGTAGGGTTGACTTGAAGGAGGCCCTTGTAAGAGTTAGGGTCCACTGTATTTCTCCCTCTTGTAGTCTATTTTATTGTCAGTGGAGAAATAAGAATCTAGAAGAATAATCACAGGATCTGGGGAGATGGCTCAGGGGGTAAAGTGCTTACACAGAGTCAGGCAGATCCCTGGGGCTCATGGGCCAGCCAGTCTAGATGAAACACGAAGCTCCAGGTCCAGCGAGACCTGTCTTAAAGGGTAAGGAAGACAGAGATAGGAGAATCTACCTACATAAACCTCTGGTCTCACATGCGCACACACACACACACACACACACACACACACACACAGACACACACACACACACATACTTGCACATGCATGGCACACACATGCCATAGTGAGGGTGGGGGGGGGAGAGAGAGGAGAGAGAGAAGGGAGGCAGAAAGACAGGAAAAAGAGAGAGAGAAAAGACAAGCACAAACAAGGAGGAAGGGAGGGAGAAGAGAGAGGAGAGAGTGGAGAGAGAGGAGAGAAAGAGAAGAGAGAGGAGAGAGACAGAGGAGACACGGGGAGAAAGAGAGAGGGGGAAAAAGACACACACACACATTCAGGGAGGGAGAGACAGAGAGAGAGAGAGAGAGAGAGAGAGAGAGAGAGAGAGAGAGAGAGAGATCACAATGTGGGTATTACCACTTCTGCAATCTCAAGTTCTGTGAGAGCAGCAATATGCAGACTGGTCATAGGGGATTAACAGTAGCTGTTGTTTACCAACCAATTACTAGCTGTGGTCACTAGCTTCAAGTATTAGCTGTAACTGCTACTTAGTTGCAGTACTAGCTGTAGTTAAAATTAAAGTTTTAACTACAGTACTAGCTGTAGTTAAAAGCTAGCTGCAGGTACTAACTACAGGTACTAGTTAGTTGTAGGTACTAGCTATAGTTACCAGCTTTCTGCAGGTGCTAGTTACTAGCCAGCTGTAGTTACTAGCTACAGGTACTAGCCAGCTGTAGTTACTAGCTACAGGTACTAGCCAGCTGTAGTTACTAGCTACAGGTACTAGCCAGCTGTAGTTACTAGCTACAGGTACTAGCCAGCTGTAGTTACTAGCTACAGGTACTAGCTAGCTATAGATACTGACTAGATGCATGTACTTTGCTTATCACTCAATACTCAGAAGTTCATGTGTCCATTCACAGACAAAGATACTGAGGTGGCCCCACAAACCCTTGCAGAGTCTGGAATGTAGGCCTCTGACCACTGTACCCTCTCAGGTAGGATGTCATCAATCCTACCCCTCTGTGACTCTGCTGAGGCACGCTTCCCTCACTCCTGGATGACAGCCTTTCTAAGGCTTCCCACTGGTGAACAGTCTGTGTTCGTAGGGTGCTTGCATCACCAAATCAGTGGGACACCCCAAGGACAACAGCAGCTTACAATGGCAAAGGAGGCGAATGTGGTTCTTGTGGTGAACTCTGGTGGGGGACTGGAGAGCGCCGCCCTTGCTCAGTTTTCTCGGCAGAAACCATCTTAAGCTCCAGCCTGTGGCTGCTTATCCGGCCCATGGTTTCACTGTTTATCAGGAAATATCCTGGTGGGCTTATTTTTCCTTTCTTCCAAATCATAATCTAAAATACTATTAATAAACACATGTTTAAATAGATATTAAACACATTCAAAATAAGCAAGGCCTGGTGACAGCTACATGACGGGGTTGGGCAGGGTTGGCTGAAGGGGTGGTAAGACAGTTCAAGGCTACAGACGGAGTTCAAGGCCAGTCTGAGCGACTTAGTGATACCCTGCTTTAACTTTTGAAAATGACAGTGACTAGAAGCCTGGGGATGTAACCTGTACAGTGCTTGCCCATCATGTGTGGTGCCCTGGGTTCAATTCTGACTATAAGGTAGGAAAGGAGGGGAAGTAAAAGAAAGAAGAGGAAGGAAGGGAAGAGAAAAGAAAATATTTAAAACAATAGGTGTTTTGTTTCTTTGTTTTATTAACGAGTAGAAATTTGGGAACTAGGAGATGGCTCAGTCAATACTGTGCTACTATGTCAACATAAGAAGCTGAGCCCTGATCCCTAGCATCTGGGATGGGTACAATACACACCTGTGCCCACTGGTCACTGGGCAGGAGACAGGTGCAGCAGTGCACACCTGTGCCCACTGGTCACTGGGCAGGAGGCAGGTTCCTGCAGCCCACTGGCATGCCAGCCTGGCTGAATTGGCAAGCTGGTAGAAAATGATTGAGGAAGACACCCAGTGCCTACCTCCTTACCTCTCACACACACCAGCAAATGCTCATCTCTACGGGTGCATGTGTGTGTGTACACACCCACAAACACACTCACATGTGCATATTATTCACACATCACAAGGTAGAATCCTGATTTAAAAACTCAAAGCTCCAAGTTTCTAGACCTGTGATGGAATTTAAGGAACACCATAGCTACACTTAGATTCCCTGGTGGTTATAATGGAGCTAAAAGGGTCTGGGGGGTGGGGGGCGAAGCGGGGACTCCAACTCCAGTCAGAAGGCACCAGTGTGGGTTTGCTGCTTTACATTGAATTAAAGAAACTGGATAGCTGTCCCAGGGTGCCTGAGTCCACTCCCTATAGCCAAAGAGGTAGAAAATCAGAGACATAATTAGGGTGAGAAGAGGATCACAGGCATGAGAAGTGACTCCCCTGCTCACAGGCCTGAGGATGCGGGACAGACTGTGGGCCGTGTTGCTCTCTAAGCACATGTCAATCATCTATGGAGTGTGCTGGCTCGTCTTTAGGACTCGGGGTTCTGGACAAGCAGCCTCCAGGGTTCATGCCAGATCTCTCACACTCTGTGATTTTGAACTAAAAATCTCATTTCTTCTGACACGTTATTTGGACACAATATTCTGAGATCTCAGAAGGGAACATTATGTGAAAGCAAGTAGAAAGGGAGGGGGGTTTGTTTGGTTGGTTCTTGAAGGAATGCGTGTCTCTTTCCGTTTGAAGCCACTGTTGTGTTCCTAAGTTACGTCATATTGCTGAGGTACAGTGTCAGCCTATGACACAGTACATGTCAGGAGCAATACTCACGTGGCAGGCACACGTCAACTCAGATCCTCAATCTCTCTAACCACTTTCTTTTTATTTATTTTTTGACTTCAACCACTGTAGAGCAAAAACTTTTTCTTACCCCATATTCGATCTGTCATATCAAACTGACAAAACTTTTCATGTTGGCTCTCTGGGAAAACAAACAACTTTCCACTATATTATTGAATACATAGAACGTATCTCCAGTTTATTTGTAAAACAAGAGGAGGAGGAAGAAGAGCAATTTTAAAATATTTTCCTTATATCATCAACAGAAAGAAGGGGCAGCTTATGGAATAGCAAAGAATTTTTGCCCACTATTCACCAAGAAATCTAGAATATAGAAAGAAATGTAGAAAGTAAATACCAAAAAAAAAAACTTATGTAATTAATAAGTAGGCCAGTGAACTGAATTGACAGCCTCCAAAAGAAAAAATAGGCATGTGATAACTATTTTAAAATGAACACAGCATCCTTAGCCATCCGGGAAATGTAAATTTATACTGCTGCTGAGATTGCATCTTACACTACTCAGAATGGCTCTCCTAAACAGCAGCAGCAGCAGCATGCACTGGTAAGGATGTGGGGAGAGAGAAACCTCGGACAGCTGTGAGGATGTAAACTAGGGCAGCCACTATAGAGCTAGGCATGGAGTCTTCCCAAGTCTAAAACCAGAACCACCATATGGCCCAGCTGTACCACTCCTGGGTATAAACCCAAACAGTCTGGAGTCAACAAAGAGATACCCACACATGCTTATTGCTGCACTATCCACAACTGGCAAGTTGTGAGATCAGCCTAGATGCCCATCAACAGATGCAAAGATGAAGAAATTACAGTGCATATACACAATGGAATTTTATCCGACTGTAAAGAAAAACAAAAGCATAGCCATTGCAAGAATGGATAGAACCGACTGTCATTACACTAGGCAAAGTAAGCCAGATCCACAAAGAGAGATGCCATGTTTTCTTTCATATGTGGACTCTAGATTTAATTTTAAATGTATCTCAGCCATGTGATACATTCTTATAACCCCAATAAGCAAGATTCTGATGCAGGAAGACCATGAATTTGAGTCAGCCTGCTCTATATAGTCAAGCGTCTTTAAAAAATTAAAAAATAAAGGCCAGAGAAAGGGGTCAGAAGACAACATTAGTTCCAACTCTTCCACAGGATCTGAGTTTAGTTCCCACCATCCACACCAGGCAGCTCATGGTTACCTGTAACTCCAGCTCCAGGATGCAGACAGATTCACACACACGGGCACACACACCCCTATATACAAACACATCTATACACATATGTGTGTGTATTTTAAGGTGTAAATGCCCAGTACTGGTCCCTAAAATACCTACACTACAAAACGAAAAACAAATAAAGTATCCCTTTTCTCTCTTGTGTTGTAGAGTGATGTCACAAGTTAGAAAGAGGCAGTGGTGTCAGGGATGGACTACAATCAGAGCATCTTTGACAAAAGCATTCTCTATTTACCTTCTGAAGACAGCCTTCTCTCAAATGTCCATGTTCATAAACTCAAAACATTACTTCAGATATTCATCACTCAAACTCACTTCCCGGCATCCACTTACCGTAAGTTACAGTAAAGCTAGAGGGGGAAGAAAGAAATAGACCGTGTCTTTGCTCTATCGGCTAAGAGAGACTAAAGGGACCTAGACTTTGTTGGATATTCACCCTAGTGAAGTGACAGGGGAAGCTTTCCCTGCTGTAAATTCCCTTTGTAAATTTCGTATACTTTGTAAACTTTGTGTAGTTTGTAAACTTCCTAAACCCTCAAGGCAGGAAAGTGGCTCAAACATCTGGAGTTCAGCAGCAGCAGCAAGCGCAGCTACTCAGAAGGGCGGGGCGTGAGCAGAGCTTCTCTCTCCGGAGCCACGCCTCTTTGTTTCATCTATGCCCCCAGCCCATTGAACAGTTCTGCCACCTCCAGGGCAGCTCCTCTCCCCTAGAGCCGCGTGCCAGTTCTTTTACAAACACTGTCATGGCCATGCCCAGAAGTATGATGTGTCAATTTTCCTGATGGCTTTTAATCCAGTCAAATTGGCAACCAAGATTAAGTATCATAGAGTACTCAGAAGATAGAGCCCAGAGGACTCAGCAATGGTTACCATGGAGATACGAGCAGTACACACAGATGCAAAAGAATCAAGAGAGATGCAACTGAATGAATTTAATGAGTCATATTCTTAACAGGGTAAAACACTCAGTGTCAATTATGTCATCATTAAGAGAAAGCCATTGTGGGTACCAACGAGAAAGCGGAGGCCAGGCCGGCACCTCTAGCTCGCAGTTTGAGGGTATGAAGGGGAAGTCATAGCAGTAGTGGGAGGTGGTTGGCTTCACTGTGCCTGCAGTCTGGAAGCAGAGAGATTCTCTGCTTAGCTCTTGCTGTCTGTTTTACTCAGTGCAGGGCTATCGCCCATGAAGTGATGCTCCTCCCACGGAAGGTGGGTCTTCCCATTTCAGTTAATCCAGTCTGGAAACTCCCTTGCAGATGTGCTCAGACATCGGTCTACTGGGTGATTCTAGATCTATAATATTGTCAATATTCACCACCACAGTTACACCTGCATTTTCCTTCTCCCATGACAAAGAGCTCAGCTAAGGCCTCAAAGGTGGCCAGATCCCATGAATCCTTGCCAATACGCATGCTCCTTGACCACTTCCTGCACGGCACACCCCGTCTTGATATCTTGTGTCAGCCCATGGTTCCACCTTTTCTTCCCAGTCTCCTCTCTACTTAGATTATCCCCTTGGGATGCCGCCTCCTCAGCACCTCAGGTGTTCAGCCTCACACCTCCATTTTTAGAGCTTGTCCTATTCTAACGAGCCATACAATTGCCTACTTCCTGGATACTTCTCCTAGGTGTTCACAGGCACATCAACTGATCCTCAAGGAGTTGATGGGGCTGGAGTGGGAACTCCTCTCAGGTGTCACTGTTCTTAGCCAGAGATCAGACACTCTCCAAGGCTCTCTACACCTCAGGTCAGCTACCAAATCCTGACAACTACAAGCTAAATGTTCTCCACTGCCGCCTCCTCTCAGTGTTGATGTTAGTTAGGGCAGGCTCTGCACTCTGATTTCTCACACGCTAGAATGTATCCTTTAGTTCTAGAATGATCTCTATCAAGTTCCAATCTGCTGTTATCACTCCCTGGCGTTTTATTTGTGGAGGTTTGAATGTGAATGGCCCCCATAGGCTCATAGAGTTGAATATTTAGTCACAAGTGAGTGGCACTATCAGAAAGGATTAGAAGCTGTGGTCTTTCAGGAGGAAGTATGTCACTTGGGGTAGCCTTTGAGGTTCCCAAAAAACCCATTCCGAGCTCAGAGTCTCTCTCTTCCTGATGCCAGTGGATTCTGTCAAAGTCTCAGCTCCTTCTCCAGCACCATGCCTGCCTGAATGCAACCATGCTTCATACCATGGTGATAACACACTGAACCTCTGAAACGGTAGACCAGCCCCAATTCAATGCTTCCTTTTATAAGGGTTGCCATGGTCAGGGTGTCTCTTCACAGCAACAGAGCATTGACTAAGACAACATCCCTCTGTGCCAGCCCTGCATGCTCAGGCTGCCATCCAAACCTCAGTCCTGATGGTCTGATGCATCCAGCTCTCCTCTAAATCTGGGAGTTTCTTGGAGGCAGGAGTTGTCTCAGCTAATCTCTCTGCAAGTTTTTAGAGGTTTTTTTTTTAACTTTATATATGTTAATACAATATATATGTATATGTATATCATATGAACCCTCTGCTCCCCCTCTACCTCCTCCCAGACCCCTTCCCAATTTCATTTCTCCTCCTCCCCTTCTTCTTCCCCCTCCCTCAGTCTACTTAGTATAGCCTATACATACTTGGATGCCTGGCTATTCGCTGGAGTTTGGGTAACCTACCATAGGAAACACCCTTGAAGAAAACTGACTCTCCCTCTACCAGTGGTTCCTCAGCTAGGGGTGGGGCCTTGTGACCACCTCTCATCCATGCTGGAATGTTGACTGGCTGGATCTTGTATCTGGCTTGGTCTTAGCAACCACAGCTGCTGTGAATTCAGGAGTGCCTTGGTCCTGTCATGTGCAGAAGATGCTGTTTCCCAGTGCTCTCTGACATTTTGCCTCTTATGAGCTTTCCATTCTTCTTCCCTGATGCTCCCTAGACTTGAGTGGAAAGGGCTGTGACATAGTTCTTCCATTTAGGGCTGAGCCCATGAGTTGCTTTTTGCTTCCTGCCATTTCTGAACCAAGCAGATCCATCCACTCCCATGCTAACTCTGTACTCCATGCAGGTGCCCTGTGAAGTGTTAACATTTCCTTCATGTTCAGCATCCTGATAGACTTCAAACTTTGCTGGCAGAGGCCATGACAGTTCAACTCTGATTTAATACTGATTTCTCACTCCTAGGATAATATCTGTTTTTTAATTGAATTTTAAAAATATTTCACTTTGGGAGATTGGTAATTGAAGTAATAATCTCCTCTATTGATTTTTCTCATCTGGGCCTTAATTCTGAAGATATGGACAATCCATTGATCTTACAAATAATAGAGTTGGCCCTCATCTGACATGAGTTGCAAATTCTCATGTTCAATCAACCTCACATTAAAAATCTGGGAGAAGTACTGTCATGTTATATTGGGGACTTGCATAACATGGATTTTTGTATCCAAGGGCAGCCTTAGAACTATTCATTTGAGGTACCAAGGGATGAATACATCTTAAACACCTCAAACTGTGGGCTATAGAGATTCTTCAGTGGTTAAGACTATTGCCTGCTATTCCAGATACCCAGGTTTTATTCCCAGCACCAACATGGCAGTTCACAACTGTCTGTACCTCCAGTTTCAGGGGCTCCAATGGCCATGTCTGACCTCCGAAGGCACTCTGTGCACATGGTATATAGACGTGCATGCAGGCAAACCACCCATGTGCATAAAATATTTTTTGAAGCCTTTCAAGTTGTATGTAGTGGTATATGCTACAATCCTAGAACTTGAGGGCTGAGACAACCTGGACTATATTTTTGAGGCCAGCCTGGGACATATAGCAAAATTTTGTGTAAGGGAGGAGGAAGGGGAAGGAAGTATGGAAGGGAGGAGGAAGGAAGTGGGGAAGGAAGGAAGAAAGGAAGTCAAAAGAGTAAAACATCATCAATAGAAATTCAAGAAAATGCCCAAGCAAAAAGGGCAAGATTTATTGACAAGGGCTCCAATCTTTCTTGGCTGTCTTATCGAAGTCTTCAAAAATGGCAGTACAACAGGACAAGTGGCTCCTTCTAATTATTTCTCTCCAGTTGGGCAACAGACCTTTGGTTTTTAAAAATCATGTTAATGTATGTATGTGCGTGGTTTTCTGTGTGCATGTGTGAAAGAAGCTCAGAGGACAAGGTTAGGTGTCATCCGCAGGAATGTAGTGTTTGTCTCTGGCCTAGAGCTCAGCAAGTGGGTTGGACTGGCTGCTCGGTGAGCCCCAGGGATCCTCCCGTGTCCACCTCTCCAGTGTGCACACAAAGCTCTGACTGTTAATAGCGGTTCTGTGGGTTGAACCAATGTCCTTGTCTTGTGAGGCAAGCACTCCCTCCTGAGCCATATCCCCAGCCCAGGAAACCTAGGTTTCATTCTGACCAACTGAGCCATTCACTTCCTTGTGGGGCGTCCCCTTCTTCTTCTCTATAAGCCAAAGTAAACTAGATGACTCTGGTCAAAGTCCTTTCACAGTGATGATTAATCTTATTAAAAACTCTTAGCATTGAAAAATACAGTAAAAGAATTCATCAAAAATAATCTCATCATTTTATTATAGTTTAAATTATTTAGAATTACATTAAAAATCAGTTTAGTATAGTACAATGACATGCACAATATTAGGCAACTGTTTACTTTCATCATGCAGGAAGTGAGAGCCCACATCATTATCATTAGCCATTAATATTAAATTGAATATTGATTTGAAACATGTTTGGGAGAAATGTTTGTAGTTAGTGAATATACACATATACACACATACACATACACACACACACACACACACACACACATATATATATATATATATATATATATGACTGAGATTGGCTAAAATTTAGGATGACATTTAAATGTGTGTTATACTCAAATATCAACTGAAGCTACCATATGTTTTAAGGTGACATGAAGAATGGAGACCAGACAGAGTGTGATTCAATCCCGTTTATTCTTCAGTCTCTCTTCTTCTCTCCAAGTTCCTAGTTACTAGTTCCTAGTCCCTAGTCCCTAGTACCAAGTCTCAGGTCCTAATCCCAGTCCTAAATTGCTAGTCTCTTTCCCAGTTCCAAGTTACTTCTTCCAAGTGTCTAGTCCAAGTGTAAGTGTCTCATAATACTTGCCTGTCTCAAGTCTCAAGTGTCTACTACTTTCTTCTGTTTGCCTCTCGAATTTTATATGTCTTACTTCTAAGTTACGCCTTTAAGTCATGCCCTTAGGTCTTATCTCTAAATCACACCTTTAAGTCTCACACACCCAAGGGAAAATCCTGGGTATCTAAAACAAGATGTTATCAGAGTGTGCTCAGCTGTTGTAGGCTGTTGTAAACAAGTCTCTTGTCAGGGTATATGGCTCAAGATGGCTGCAAGGATGATAGCTGCCTTCTGTCGGCTCCCCACAGTTTCTCTTCCTCACTGAGCAAAGTTGGAGCACTAGGAGCCCTCAAAGCCCCCCCTACCAAGTGACACACTTCCTCTAATAAGGACACTGAGGCACACTGTCATAATCTTAGGCATATTGTCAAAAGGATCATAATTTTATGCTTTTTTACTTGAATTTTTACATCAGTGTTTCTTATTCCATCTTTCCTTTTCCAAAGAGCATGGTAGTTATATCAGTGTTGTCAAGGAAATAATTACAATGGACAGTAGCTTAAACAGCTGTAGCACAAAGCAGTGTATAGTTGAGATGAAACAAATATCCCCATAAGGGTGCAATCAATACTTTCTATGTGTGCATGTGTTTATGTTTGTGCCTTCATGTGTGTACATGTTCATATGTGTGTAGATGCATGTGTGTGCATGTACGTAGAGACCAAAGAGCACCTATAGGTGTCATTCCCATGTACTTATATGTTGTTTTGTGAGACAGGGTTTTTCACTATCCTGGAATTCACCAAGTAGTGCAGGCTGGCTGGCTGGTGGCTGTAGGTTTCTACCTGTCTCTGCCTCCTCAGCTCTGTAGTGACCAAGTACCACTGTACACAGCTTTTTGTCTTCATGTGCATTATAGAGATTGAACATGTGTCCTCATGATTGCAAGAAAGCACTTACCAACCGAGATATCTCTGCAACACCTAAACAATTCTACCTAAAATGTAAAATAATTAGTTTGTTGTGGCTGAGACAGTCTTATCATGCAGGCCAGAATCAAGTCTTTTACACAGAATGTAGCCTGGGATAGCCTCAAATATGATGATATCTTCCTTCTACCTCCTTAATACTGGGTTTATAGGCTTGCCCTACCATAACCCCAAAACCACAAAATCATACTGTCAATCTTCTAGATGGACTTGAACTAGACATTCAAATCATCTAATGATGCAGTGGTTTCTTTGTAGAAGAGTTCATTGCATGTCTCCTCAGTCCAAGAAATGTGTGAGAGGTCACTTATAGCTCACACAGGCATTTAGGGTTCTGCCTGCTGTCCAGATCTGGAGGGCAGTGTAGAGTGCCTGCTATGTTAGCTACTGTTCTCCAGTGATGGGGGAAACTAATAGGAACCACATGATGATATGAGGTTTATCATTGAAACAATCACAGTGCATTCCATTTCCCAAGCACATACGATGTTCTGGGCACTCTTTTCTCTTCTCTTCTCTTCTCTTCTCTTCTCTTCTCTTCTCTTCTCTTCTCTTCTCTTCTCTTCTCTCCTCTCCTCTCCTCTCCTCTCCTCTCCTCTCCTCTCCTCTCCTTTCCTTTTTCTTTCTTTTCCTTTCCTTTCTTTCATTCATTCTTTCTTTCTTTCCTTCCTTCCTTTTTTTTTTTTTTTTTTTTTTTTTTTTAATTTTTATTTATTTTATGTATGAGTACACTGTAGCTGTCTTCAGGCATACCAGAAGAGGGCGTCAGATTCCATTACAGATGGTTGTGAGTCACCATGTGGTTGCTGGGAATTGATCTCAGGACCTCTGAAAGAGCAGTCAGTGCTCTTAACCGCTGAGCCATCTCTCCAGCCCTGGACACTATTTTCTAAACCAGACGTTGGCAAAACCATAGCCCATGTGCCAAAGGTAACTAACTACCTTTTGGGAAATTAGGAATCAAAAGCTAAGAGTAGTAGTAGTAGTTGTTGTTGTTGTTGTTGTTTTCAATTATGTTAAAGAAACTCAAATCTAATTTTGGGGCCAGAGAGAAAGTTTTTTAGGTAAAGATTGTTGCCAAGACTACTGCCCTGAGTTCAATCCCCAAGACCCACTTGATCGGAGAGAACCAACTCCCAAAAGTTGTCCTTTGACCTCTACATACACATGGTAGCATGTGTGTGCACCTCCGTAAGTACACTAAATAAATGTAAAATAAATAGTTAATTTTCAACTTTTCTTTAAAATGCAAAGGCATATTTCATCAAATATTAAGACACTGGACACTAAAAGAGAGGTCAACCCCAGTCGTTGGGGTCCAGTGTATCTAGTTTTTTTCTTGTGTGTGCTTGTTATTACAAAATCCAAGGCATGCTCCTAGTTTTCGTAACTTTGGCACACTGCTCAACAAGAAGATTTCTTGGAGTTCTTAAATGGTTGGAGGAAAAGAATCCACATTTTATGACATTTGTGCATTCCATCATTCACAAATGTCTGTGTCCACAGACAAAGTCCTGTTAGAAGACAGTCATCCTGTGTCTGAGGCTGCTCCCCCCCTGTGGTGGCAGAGCTGAATGTCAGGGACAGAGATCATGTGAGCAGTTAAACCTCAAATATGCATCATCTGGCTCCTTGCAGAAAAATGTGTTGGTCCCTCTTTTAAGCACTTCACAAACAAAAACAAAAACAAAACAAACAAACAAACAAAAACCAAAGACAATCCACTTTAAAACAAGTGATACAGAGGATAAATAATATACATCACTTGTAAGATAAAATAGTGTATTTAAGGGTGGTTGTCAAAACAAAAAGGGGGCAAGAAATGCAAGCCAGGAGCACAGGGTCAAAAGGATAGCAGGCTGCAATATTAAATTTCATTTTGATATATTCTCAGAGATAGCTAACATCTCACTTAAGCCTACGACAATCATATTTTCAGGCTAAACACAATTTGCCTGTTACAGGGAAATTACTATAGCCATGCAATCAAGAAAAATCTCCAGGAAGGACTGTAAGCGAAAAGCAAGTTGGGATTTCCAACCAAGGAACAGTGGTTGTCTGCAGAGCCTGCTTTAGCGTGTATGACGGCTGCGTGGAGAAGCCAGTGCTCTCTGTGCCATTGGGTATGGGTGAGAATGAATACACAGGCATGTCTAGGTGCGTGTGTGTGTGTGTGTGTGTGTGTGTGTAGTTGTGTATGCATGTGTGTGTATGCATGTGGGTTTTCGTATAAATGTGTGTGTATATGTCTCTGTGTGTATGTGCTTGTGTGTATGAGCATGCATGGGCATGTTCTCACATGAACTCTTGTGGATAGAACAGAGATCATTTTAGGTGTTTATCTCTCATTGAACTGGAGGTTACCTGCTTTAGCTAGGCTTGGAGGCCTGTAAGACCTAAGATACATTAGTCTCCACCCCACAATGCCAGGGTTACAGACACCTGCAGCCTTGCCTGACACTTTACATGGATGTTGGGGACTCAAACCCAGCCCCTCATGTTTACAGAGCAAAACGATTATTACCCACTGAGCCAGCTCCCTGGCCCTTCATTGGCACCTTGACCTCAGGCAGTTTGAGATTTAATTGTTCCTCTAACCCTTCTCATCTGGATATCTGGGATGTTTTAAGCAAATTAGAATCCAATGCCCTGTGCCTCAACTTTCCTCCTTTGGAAAGTGGAGGGAGCCCTGTCTTCATCCACTGAGGAATGACATCGTTTCTAATGAGAGCAAAAGAGGCCAGCATGATCCTGGAGAAGTGCTGCAGAAACACTCGCTTCCTTCCCTCACTTCTAATCAAATCTCAGTTCTTGGCTCCCAATTAAAGATTTCCGAGAGTTCCCTTTAATCTCCTGTTAGTTTTTGAAAAGCCCCAAGCCAAGCCTAGCCAGACAAAACAAACAGCAAATGACCAGGAGAAATATCCAGTGCCAGAATCCCCACTTCCTCACAGCCCCTGCCCAGAAGGCAATGCCCTGCTTGTGCTGTGTTCCTGCCAGAGTCTTTATTGCACACGTATTTCTTTTTTATCCCTTTCTGACACCCCCTTCACCACTACCACCAATATGGCTCTCTCTGCTGGTGCCTCTTAAATCCTTAAGGGCTTCCATGATGCTGTTATTTGGGCCATCCTTCAGTGGTTTCTGGGACATAAAAACAGCTAAATTAAATGTCAGAAGCGACACTTGATAAACTGTACAAATAAATATTTCTCTTTCTCCCCCCCTTCCTAGGATCCAAAGAATCCACAATAAATTTGAAGCTGCATTCCCCTTAAATTGGCCTTATTTGTTGTCATTATTTTGAAATATTTACAAAGTAATTTTGTTCTTTAAACTTTCTACCTTCTGTGTTCTTGTGAAATAAAATGGAAATGATTGTACATTTTGGTCCTTTCATTGACATTTAAAAAATGTCCATATTATGATGTAGAAACTGTTGTTGCCATAGAAATAAGAAAATTAACAATATACACTTATAGTCAATGAGTGGTTTGTTTTCATTTTTCTTGTTCTTTGAGGGGTGTTTCATTTGAAGGCAATACCATATCACAAAAATTAAGGGACATTTCTCTCAGGTTTTCTTTATTGCTACCACCAAAGGTGACTCTAAATCTTCATGACACAATTAAAATATGGAATTGTGGCCTGTGTGGGAAGCATCATCCTCGCCCAGGAGCTCTTTCTTGTTCTTGATCTAATATCAATCCACGTAAGAACTAAGGATGTCCCTTCATTGGTAGAATGCTTTACCTATTGCGTGTGTAAGGCATGGGTTTGATCCCTGTCATTCCACAAAACTGGGTGTGAGGGTGACACCTGAGATTCTGAAGCACTGCAGGTAGAGGCAGGAGGATCAGGAGTTTAAGGCCATCTCTCCCACATAGCAAATCTGAGGTTAGCCTGGGGTATGATGAGACCCTATCTTAAAAACCCAATAAACAGACCTGCAAGACAGCTCGGTCAGTAAAGAGACTTGATCTCAATCCCTGGGTGGTAGAAGGATAGAACCAACTCCCACATGCAGTCTACCGTCTTCCACGTGTGTACTGTTTTAACAGCCCACTGACACGGATACATAAATACTTTTTAAAGTTACAACACACACATACAAAATCCAACCTTACAAACAAACAAACAAACAAAAACCATTTTGTAGTTAAAAAGAACCTTGGATACACGTTAGGCTGAGTTCTCAATAAAGCTCCAAGATCTAAGTGGTCGCTATAGGCTCATTCCCAAGAAGGCACACCATGTGTCTGTGGGCTGACTACAATAGAAATTCTTTTTCTTAGATGGATCAGAAAGGTGCTTCTTAGAGTCTCTAGTCTTGGCCTTGTGTCTGTAGCTCTCCACAGCTCGGTGCCAGGGTGGGTTTGAGTCACTGAGCCAGCTTAGTGCCATCTGCACGCCTGGGAAGCTGTATAAACTGAGAATAGTGATGTCTCGGGGAGCTGTCCTGTGAAAATGCTGCTACCCGTCACGGTTAGAACAAACAGGTGCTCTGTATCAGAAACTCAACAGGGCTTTGAAATAAACAGGGAAGCGTCCTCCTCTTCCATTTTAAGACAGACTTCAATTTCCCTGTGGTCAAAAAGGGATCATCAGAATTGCTAATTCAGTCTTTCTGAAAGAATCAATGGGATTCAGTGTACAACAGAAAGCCCAGTGCAGCTTGGATTCCTAAACAGCCAGATCAATTCTGTCGACCTGATTTCTAGTCCCAGAACCCATTTGATGTGGAGGAAGAGAACTGACTCTACAATGCGGTCCTACAACGTCCACACATGCGCGGTGGCACACGCATGCCTATGCACAGCACACAGACACACCATGTAAGTAAGCGTTAGGTCAAGGGTTTGGGCTTCATTCTACACCGTAGTAGATGTCTTCAAACATCAGTCAGTATGGATTCCACTTATTTGAAAACGGACAAGTTCAGAGTAAACATTTTAGACATAACACTTCAGACATAAGACATAAACACCTTCGTTTTGCAGATGTGGTATCTGTGATGGTGAGAGGCTTCATGACTTCTTCAAGGGCACAGGGCTAAAACATTGCTATCTAGCAACCCAGTGCATGTCTCCCAGGCCCAGGGTCTTCCATCGACACACTGTTATCTGCCCCGTTTTGGAATGATAAGATTTCTAGTCATGGTCTGGTGATTGCATACCTAGGGACTTAGTATAATGTCTGAGATTAATAACGTTTGAGCTTTCCCCTCAGCATGGGGCACCCTGCTTATTCATGCACCTATATCTTGCTTTCTTATTTCTGTCCCACTCTGTGCTGAAATAATTTAAGGTGACCCTCGGACGTTTTACCAACAAGCCGGATCTCTGACTGCTACCACACCCTCTAAGACCTGGACAGTCCAGTAGTTGCTTTCTAGAACTGAAAGAAGAAAATCTGGGGGGTTGAGGGAGGGGAACGTGAACAATTTGAGAACCCTGAACAATGTCCAGCTTTTGTGGAATTATGTGAAACAGTGCAAGAGAACTGCATTTGGGTATCAACAGGTTTAGTGTTTACCAGTCTGATCACAAAGAAAAGAACAGGCACTTTACTGTGTCTTTGTCTGGGAGAAATAAAAGGGTTAATTCTCCACTGCTGTGTGCCAAAAAAATGTCTAGTTTACAGACTGGAGCGAATATGGCACCTTCGTTTTAAACAGCCAATTTCCAGTTTTGTGTTGGCTCTTGAGATTCCTGAGCTAGTGACAGGGGCCGGGGCAGGAGAATGAGCTGGGTTACACTTACTTTGAATGTGGACATATGGGCTGTGGGAAGGAAACTATTTAAGATGGGGCTTAGGGAGAAGGGGGGAAAAGTCGCCTTTCCCCAGCTGAGATTTTTCCAGGATGTCGTCATACAATCTCCAAAACCTCCGCGGAACAGTAGATGGCTCTCATTGGCTGTATGCAAATGATGTGCAAGCACTGGTTTCCTGGCAGAGGAAAACTTACACCAGAGCAAAGATTCAGCCCGAGCCTGGCTCTCTACAATCCTGAAAGAACAGTCATTCTTGACAGGGCAATTTCAGCCTTTGACATGCCAGGAAGTAATTCCATAATGTCACTCAGGCTGAGGTCTCACCAGTCCTAAGACAAGAAGACACAAGTGCAGTGTGTAAGATTTAAGTTTCACACAGACTTTAATACAAAGCAAAAACCATGGGAGGAGCCCAAATTACATCAAACATTGTCACTAGTAATTAAACCCAGCTTAAGAAAAGAAAGGGCTTCTGCCAGGAAATTGCAGGCACAACCTGAAGCCCATTTCCTCCCCCATTTTACAGACAGGGGACCCTTGCCATGCTCCAGATGTGACACCCAGATAAGGCAGTGTGGGGGTCATTAACATACCTGCAGAAGTCAGCCCATTCTGGAGGTGCAGAGGCCTTTCTGAGGTTTGCTGACCTGTGTGTTTCAACGTGTTTCATTTTCTCCAAGAGCAGGCAGATAAGAAAGGTCAGGAGACTTAGGTTAAAAGCCCGGAAATAGACAGGACCCCCACAGTATGACATCATTTTCTTGCAATGCAATGAAGCAATGACAATTCCATGAAAAAAAAAAAAATCAAAACACTAAAGAAGCCGGGTAGCCACAGCGAGTCCCAGAGTCTGCAGAGGAAGGGCCTGCCCAGCTCAGCTCTTGCCTCTTTGTTAATATCCTTGGATAGAAAACCTCAGAAGAGAGGGTAACAGGGATTGGTGGGTTGGGGGAAGAAACTAAAAGAGAACACAATGAGGGAGAGTTGGGTGAGGGTTGGTGGAGGAAGAAAACCGAAGGGGGAGTCTGTCAGTGGCAAACGGGAAAGGACTCTCCCTAGACCTAGAACGGGGTTCACTACTATTTACTGACTGTCTTGTGGCTGGTCCAAGGGGAAGAAGAAGGATTCAAACCTGCTTCAGTGTCCAGCTGCCAATCCTGGTGCAGAGCTACATCTCCCCCTTTCTGACTCAAACAACGGTCTTATGACTCTTGCGCTGACCTTTCTGGAGATATGTACAGAAAGGCTTATTCACCCAAACAGAGAGGGAAATACCAAACCAACGACACAGAACTGTACTAGTCCCTGTACAACTTGCCAACATCTCCGCAGAAGGGTCTCATCTCCCCAGCAACCATTCACTTATATGAGCTCTAGAAAGTGTGGGGAGTCAGCTTCGAACTTGTATAGTCCTTTTGAGACTTAGAACTTTCCTATGAGTTTCTTCAGCTGCCTTCCTTCTCCTCCTCAGAAGACAGAGGAGCAGCTATAAAGGCCTTGTCCTGGGACACAGGTTCGAATGGATGACACGACTTTCCTAAGTAGCCCTGTGAGTATGTAGGTACTCTCTTTGTGGGGTATACCCAGAAATTTAAGTGTGAGAATTTGCCTGGTTATGAAACTTGGGCAAATGAGCCTCCTGAATGGGCAGCCCCTGAAACATAGAGATCCCTTTGCAGGAATGACAAAAAGATGTCCTCAAGGCACCTGCACAGGTCATAGGAGGCTCACGGGCTTGGTGAACAAGGAGCCCTGAGCGAGGCTTCAGCCTGGCCTGGTGTCCTTGTGCAATGTGTCCAGTGCAGTGCTGCTCCCGGTCTCCCCAGTGGCAGATCCTGACCTGGATTCCAACCAACTGGTTATGCCCCGAATCACGGCAAGGATTTAAGGGCTCTGGCCAACACAGAGAGGCTGCATCAGAGTGTCCTGCTGCTCCACATCTGGCCAGGTAGCAAGGTTTGGAGAACTGGCTTCTGTGTTCTATACCTCTGCTCACTGGCTGGGTGGCTGCTTCCTGTAACTGAGTACCTGTTCCTTTGTCATGCCTGGGTAGGGAATTCAGGATGGCTATGAAGGACAGTCTTAGAACTTTTGTCATTTTTCTTTGTTCTCCCCATGCAGATCCTCCGGGATGTTAGCAGAAGCCACCAACCAAACACTGACTACAGCTAACAGAGAATATCACATCTCCTTGACACTTTAATATATATCTCAGAAAACAATCGACAACAAATCACTTTTACTTGTCTCTTCCTTGTCTCCTTGATGGGTGACACACTATGGGGACTGTCCCGATCATGCCAGACCAACTGTCGAGTAACTGAGCAGGGCCAGGTGGCCCATCTAGTCTGGCTTTCAGGAAGTTATTCCACAATTACTGGTCGGAACCATGCAGAGACAGATATGCTCTCTGGGAAAAGCACACTTAGCTGAGAGGTCCTCAGGATGGCTCAAAACCTTCATCTTTTCCCTCCACTTCTCCCTCATTCTCCTGGGGAAGGGAAGTGTCTTCTTTAAATGAGTCACTATCCCCAAGATCTATTGAAAGCTCTAGCTGTTGTAAAGCCAGGAAGCATAAGAAATCTACAGAAACAGAACTTTCCATAAAATGCCCATAATTACTGAGGTTATTTTTTTTCCTGACAAATTGGCACTCTTATAGTCTCTGGTCACTCCCTTTAAGCAGTTATGATGTCTACAGTTAACTTGATAGGAAAAGGGAATTTATTTTTACACTGGTGTATCTGATTAAAAAAAAATCCAGGGTTTGTATTTTTACCATCTGAATAACCCTCATGCTTGTTCACACATGTTGAATGCATTGTTTAACTTAAGTACACAGAGCAGACTCATTGAAGATTACCCTTTCACCTTACTCTAGACAAGGAGAAAGATCAAAGCTGCCAATATTTTTCTAGGACGACCCCTGCTTTGTTCTGAACACTTTGCCCATCACCAGTTTATGAAAGATCAGGCAACACCCTGCCTTGCTTTTCTCTTCTATAAACCTTCTTATAAACAAGACTCCATTGCTCATTTGGCATTCTAAGAAGAGGGGATTCTCCCTTATAGGTAGACCTTTACTCTACAGTGTCTTCTACAGTTATAGTATCAATTCCTTCAAACTTTTAAAGCTCACAGTGCTAAAGCAGTGAAAAGCATTGTGGGACTTGGCAGGTGAAAAGCATTGTAGGACTTGGCAGGTGAAAAGCATTGTGGGACTTGGCAGGTGAGGAAAGGTATTTGAAATGGTTTTGTTCTAATAAGACCGATGTTGAACAATGAAAAGCAGCTAACCTATTAACAACTCTGCCGTGAAATACTCAAGTGGCTAGCATTTTAACAAAATAACCCTGGCTTATTAGGTAATTAATTTCTTTCATATTGGAGGAGAATATAAAGTAAATGATAACGAATTTTGATTAGCTCATAAATTATTATTGATAAAGAATGCATAGGATAGCAGATTATATATTCTTAATATGGCACAAGGACTTGGAAAAGCAAATCTCCCATCCCAGGGGCCAGCAGGAGGCTCAGTAGATAAGGGCACTTTACAGTGAACTTGGGAACACCATCCCTGGGACACAACTCTTACCGGCAAGTTATCCTTTGACCTCCACACATGTTGTGGCATATGCAAGCTTGCACACACACACACACAGAAACACACAAAATTGTTTTAAAAAAAAAATCTCCAGCCCATAAAAGATAAAGAAGTTTGAACAAGTTACACAACAATAAACGGACTGAAAACCAACCCCCTTTGCCTTTGGGGGGTTTCTGTTTTCCCACACATGGAACAAAGGAGCCAAGATTAGCCGTTGTGTCCAGAATCCTGGAACTTAAAATACATGTACTAGTGTAAAACGTTAAGCCCTAGCATGCTTTGCTTGGCAAATTTCATGAAAAAGATAAGCTCAATGGAATTATGACTTCAGACAGGGAAGCGGATGCTATCACAGACCTAGGGAACAAGAAGAAGAAAAATATGGAGCTTGGCCATAGATAGGAAAGAAGGCTGTTTTTTTTTTTTTTCCTCCCCCAACCAGCAGCCTGGACAGAGAATAGGCAGAGAATAGGGCAGCAAGCTCAGGCTGAGAGCACCTTGCTCAGGCCAATCAATCAACAAAGATTTTATTTGACTCAAGTTACTTTATTTGTCAAGGGACTCTTAGGAGGCGCCTGAGATAACATGGATGAGGGTTATATGCCCTGCTGAGTGTAGTGGATTGCAGAAATATCCTAGCGACTGGCTCTGTAAGACCAGGGAGGGAAGGGGCTGGGTAACCAGAGAGGGCTCAAGAAATATTCAAAGAATGCTCTGAGGTTGAGCCTAAACAGTGGGGCCTGGCTGGGGACTGTAAAGAAAGGGCAATTGCAAGCAGACAGAGAATGAGAACCAAAATGGATTTATCCTCTTTAAGTAAAGTACCCAGCCAGCGCTCAGGAGGAGACATCATGGTTACAAAAAGCACTTTGACTGAGAACAGAAGAATAAACCTCAGATGTCCTCACAATATAAAGATGCTTCGGTATTCAAGATTTCCCAGCGAACTTAGTTCTGCCAGAGAGAAATATAAAGGAAAAACACAGTGCTTCAGGAGGCTGGGTTCTCTTACAACATGAAAACTATGAAGTCCAGTGTATTAGTCTTGTTGCCATGCCTGCCAGGAAGCTGAAACAGAATTGAGATTCAATTCTAGTACTCATGTATCCAAGTCTCGTTTCTTTATATTCTTCTTTATCTCCCATTCCTATCTTTCATTACAAGCTGTCTCATTCTTTCCTCCGTTTCAAAGATATTGTGTCCACTGTGTCAGGCACATCGAACCTTTTGAAGGGCAGATGGCGTGAGAGTCTGGAGCAGCAGGCAGAATTATGAGCTTTAAATATTAGCTCTGCCTCTGACTCATCCTGTGTTTAGGTCTTGAGGCTTGAGGTTTATTCTTGGGATATAGTTCAGGCATTTTCCAGATGAGAAAGGGCTCTGGGGCATCTAGTTGGCTTTTCCTAATAACTCACCCAGTGACTGTCTTCCTCTTGGTTAAGCATGGCTTACTTCTCCGAGGGTCTTTGATCCTCTGTCTGCAGACACTCTGGCACCACGAGCCTTAAAGGTCAAGGAGCAAAGACACACTGAGATGGGTGAAATTGGGGGACACTTGTTAGCAACCTCTGAGAACCTACGGGGCAAACACTGGCTTCTAAGATGGATGGTGTCATCCATGGTATGAATAACTGTGTACTCACTAAGCTGAGGTGGAGAGTCAGCAGATGTGTTCTGGAACACAGCTGTTTGGAAGAGAGCCATCAAACTCTGTTTTCTTTAATCCATGTGGATTGTCAAAGTTCAGCATCACGAGGTTCAAGAGCAAAAGTATGCTCTTGTGACTCAGTTTCCTCAAAGGACCTTTGCTCATTCATCTCCTGAGGCTCCTTTCACTTTTAATTGCTACGGTGTTTTTTGTTTTGTTTTGTTTTGTTTTGTTTTTTAATCTATTGGTTCTGCTTACAGTCATTTGGCTCCACAAGGCACACAGATGGACAGCTTTTGGATTCTCTTTCAGTACCATGTAAAACAATACACGGGTACAGTAGAAAACTATTCGTAATTGGAAGATGTCAATTCACTAAGAGGTCTAAGTTATACCAAAGACCTGCCACATATGTGCAATGGTTAGCTTCGATTGTTAATGAGACAATTTAGAAGCACCTGGGAACAGAGTCTCAGTAAGAGTTTGGTTGTGAGCATGTCTGTGGGAGATTGTGCCTATTACATTAATCAATGTGGAAAGGCCCAGCCCACTCTAGGTGGCACCATTCCCTAGGTTTGAGTTTTTAGCTGTGTAAGACTGGAACAGGTGAGCTGAGTACTGATTATGCATGTATAGGTTTGTCTCTGCTCTTGACTGTGGATGTGACTAGCTAGTTTGAGCTCCTGCCAACCTCAACTTCCTGATCTGATGGATTTGTGACTTAACATAATGTTTTCTCCCTTGAGTTGATTTTTGTTGAGATATTTAATTACAGCAGCAAAAATGAATCTCGGAAGTTACTTTGACACAGAGTCTCATGTAGCTCAGGCTAGCCTCAAACATACTGCAAACTGAGAATAAACTTGAACTTTTGATCTTCTTGCCTCTACCTCCTGAGTGCTTGGATTACAGGTATGTAAACCATGCATCATTTATGCAATGTAGGAATGTAGTCTAGACCTTTGCATGTGGTATGCAAGCACTCAGCCAGTTGACCTATACCCCCTCCCCCAGCCATTAAATATGTGCCTTCTGAAGTGAGTGACTGCTACAAAGCTGTTGAACAGAATAAACGGTTTCTAAATGAGACGCCAAGATTAGTTAGTGAATACAGACAGGGAGCTCTGACTTCTAAGACTATATCAGAACTATACAGTTCCGTTGGGATGTTCACGTGTGAGAAGCTATGTCACAGGCCAGACAAATGGATCGTAACAGCTATAGAGACCACCACATGGTTAGGAAATAGTCAGGCACCCCAGTCGACAGACACATTCATCTGTGAATTCATCTGGCTCTGGGTGAAGTTGTCTTGTTCCCTTTAGCATAGCTCATCTGCTGACTGTACACGCCCAAGTGATATCTATGATGTCCCCAAGAAGCCAAAGATTTGCCCAGCTGAGGCCTGTGTGGATATTTGACCCACTGTTCTAGTGGTATAATAAAAAATGATTGTTCTTTTAGGCCAACAAAATTGGTGTAATGGTTACATAGCTGTAGTACCTGAGCATCAGCTAAATGCTAGCTAGATCCTCAGCCTGCACCCCTCCTGTAAGTGCTGATCCACAGAGATTCAACTATTCAATATCATCACTGGAAGCCAACTCGATGGCCCCTAAGCCTCTGCTTTTCCTGTCTAATGAGTGAAACTATTAAGAAAACCTCTGCAGAGCCGGTTGTGTGGCATGTCTATAATCTGGGGCTGAAGCAGAAGGATCATGAGTATGAGGTCAGTCTGGTCTATAAAGTGAAATCCTCTGTGGTGGTTTGAAAATGCTTGGTCCATGGGAAGTGACACTATTAAGAGACATGGCATTGTTGGAATAGGTGTGGCCTTATTGGAGGAAGTGTGTCACTGTGGGGATGGGCTTTGATGTCTTATGCTCAAGTTCTACCCAGTATGAAATAGGTCTTCTTCTGGCAGCCTTCAGATCAAGATGTAGAACTCTCAGCTCCTCCTCCAGCACTATGTCTGCCTGGACACTCTCACCATGATAATAATGGACTGAACCTCTGAAACCAGAAGCCAGCCCCAATTGAATGTCTTCCTTTAAGAGAATTGCCTTGGTCATGGTGTCTTTCCAGAGCAATAAGACCTTAACTGCCTCAAAGAAAAAAGAAAAGAAGAGGGAGATGAGGAGAGGCCAGGGGAGAAAGAGCCACGATGGGGAAAGGGAAGATGAGGGGAGGAGGAGGATGAGAAGAAGGAGAGGAGAAGGAGAAGGAGAAGGAGAAGGAGAAGGAGAAGGAGAAGGAGAAGGAGAAGGAGAAGGAGAAGGAGAAGGAGAAGGAGAAGGAGAAGGAGAACGAGAAGGAGAAGGAGAAGGAGAAGGAGAAGGAGAAGGAAGAGAAGGAGAAGGAGAAGGAGAAGGAAAAAGAAAAAATAAAAGAAATGAACTTTCTGAGCAGGGTCCAAACACCATTCTTTGACAGGGTACATTTTTATTTCCATTGAATAAAGCTGAATTAGCCAAAGGCTTTGACATATAAACAAAAAGTACACTGGGTGGCCTTACATGTGTAGTGCTTACAAACGGCGCACATAATTGGGCTATTTGAATGCAACTAGCTCCCAATTAGGGGAAGCAACATGCTGAAGTGCATAAAACAAGAACATTCTTGAATCTCAGAATTTGAAGGCTGTCTGTGCCCAACACACTGAAAGGTCTTTCCTGCTGTAAGAATAAAACTCAGCCTCTATTAATATCAAGCCTGGCCCCGTCTGAACACTTGCTTCCTGGTGATTTATGATGGCCAGGCTGCTTCCTGCTCCTTTTGAAAGTTAGATTTCAACCTAGGAGGAAATCTAAGCAATTTCTCATTCCTTGGCCCCAGGGAAACTTCAGGCGAATCTTTTAAAGAGAATTTGGGTATTTACAACTCACAAATTGATCCCGGTTGATAGTTCACAAAGGAGAAAGGGGGGCTTGTTGTTATGTCTGATGCCAAGTGGGACTCGATCCAAACACAAATAAGTCTTCTGCAGGCAGTGTGTGTGTGAACAGATTCTCTAGGTCCCCTGTCCTCCCAACTACAGTAGGAAAATGGAAACTTTTTCCTTAATTCTCAGTTGCCCTGAGCAGTCAGCTGTATCCAGTGGACCTCAAGTCTCCTACCACCTCTCTGAACACCTTCATCAGACCTGGGAATCCTGAACCATGAACATTAGCTTTCTTTCACCCACCTTTCTTCCCTGTTTGCTGAGTCCTCTGAGAAACCCCCAGCTGCCCTGAGCAGTCTGCTATCCCCATTGGACCTCCATTTTCCTATCACTTCTCCACCCACCTTCATAAGACCCGAGAATTCTGAACCATACAGACCTGCTAATCCTGAGTGAAAGGATACCAATCCTGCTACATCTGGACCATCAAGGTTAACCTCCTCTTTCCCCCTAATCCTTACTACATTTAGAGGAACATTCAGAGATCAAAGCCATCCAGATGGCTAAAGGTCCTCGAAGGATCACAGTCCACAAAACCACAGCAATATGACCTTCAGAGCACAGCTACAACCCTAAGATAGCAAGCCCTGGATATCCTAACGCAACCAAAGCACACCTTAAATTCAATCTTATAATGATGATAAGGGCCTGTAAAGAGGAACTAAATAAATCACTTAAAGAAATACAGGAAAATACAATCAAACAGGTAGATGTCTTTAAAGGGGGAAACAAATAAATTTCTTAAAGGTATACAGAAAAATACAAATAAATACATGAAGGAAATAAACAAAACAGTACAAGATTTGAAAGTGGAAATGAGAGCAATAAGGAAAACACAAACTAAGGAAATCCTGGAGATGTAAAACCTAGGGAAAAGAACAGGAACAACAGATGCAGGCATCACCAATAAAATGCAAGAGATGGAAGAGAAATCTTAGGTATAGAAGTGTAGGGGGAGGAGATGATAATTAAAATCTGGTTCCCTAATTGCGTGATTGGGTCAATAAAGATGGCAGAAGCCAATAGCTAGGCAAAGATATAGAGGTGGGTTATCCAGGTCCCAGGAGGAAGAGGAGGAGACAAGATAGAGAAAGGAGTTTGGAGGGAGAAGCACAGACATTATGTAGGCCTAGGGGCTATTAGAACCGGTAGCAGCTTCCTCCACCAGATGAGTTCTAATATAGAAAGGCTGATAAGTTTAGAACAGTAAAAGACCATGTAACATACAAAGGAAGACTTATCAGAATTAAACCTGACTTCTCAACAGAAACTTTAAAAGCTGCAAGGGTCTGGACAGATATCCAGACCTATATAAACCTATAAAATCAGACCTTTATAACCTATAAAAGAACCACAGATCCCAATGTCATATTCCTGCCAAGCAGCCCATTTCCTTGTCCTTGGCCCATGGTCAGATTCTTGCCAAGCAGCTCCAAAGGCTCTCTGACTCTCCCCTTTTTTTATTTCATTAACAAGACTGAGTCTGTCTTAGGTCATTCTGACAAGAATGCCTTCCTTCCCCATCATGGAATATGCATTATCCAAAGCAATGTACTTCAGTCTTAGGTTGGTAAGGCTCTGTGCAGAATCTTACCTGTTCTTGGCTTGCCAGCCTGTTAATTTAATTAATAACTCTGTCTGGCGGTCCATTTCTAGGTTCAAGCCATGTACTTTGGCTGCCAACATGTTGATGTTGTTAAAGATAATCTTTAACACAATGGACAGGAATAAAACTATTCCCAGGACAAAAAGGGCTAGGCTGATCAAGCTATAACTGCCATTCTTGAAGCTTGACCAAATTAGAAATAGTGGCCTCAGGCCATGGGTAATTATCAGCAGTATCTACCACATCAATGCTCAGCAGAGCAGCATTCTTGAAATTTATAAGCTCACTATGTGAAGTTAAAACAGGCAGGAACCTAATATTAGGCTAGAAGAAAGAAGTAATTTCAGACAGGAATCTAAATTTTAGGCTAGATCAAGGAAGTAAGCTTCAGACATGAAAATGACTTTGGGCTAGGACAGGGAAGTTGGCTCAGATATTTTGGTCATCCTGATAAGCCCTTAGAAACAGTGATCAAGGGAGTGTTCATAGAATTGTGTTTAATGCTTTGCTTTTTCTTTGACTATTTGTGTTTATTGTCTTGCTTGTTCCTTGACTATTTGCATCTATTGTATTGCTAGGTCCTCAACCTAGAACTGACCTTAATATATGCATGTAATTAAAATAATGTAAAAGCAAAAAAGAGGATGGGGATAGGAGGTTCTGGGGGGTAAAGGGGACAGGAGATGACATCTGAAATGTAAATAAATAAAATATCCAACTAAAAAAAAACCACAGATGCCAACCTGGACTATTATACACAGCAAAACTTTCAATATCCATAGACAGTAAAAAACAAGATATTTCAAGACAAATCCAAATTTAAACAATAACTATCCACAAATCCAGCCCTACAGGAAATACTAGAAGGAAAACTCCAGCCCAAGGAAGGCAACTATATCCAAGAAAGAACAAGAAATAAGTAACTCCATACCAGAAAAAAAGAAAGAAAGAAAGAAAGAAAGAAAGAAAGAAAGAAAGAAAGAAAGAAAGGAAGAAAGAAAGAAAGAAAGAAAGAAAGAAAGAAAGAAAATAGAAGCACACACACAATAACAGGAAAGAACAATCACTGGTCATTAATATCTCTCAACCTCAATGGACTCATTTCCCCAATAAAAAGACACAGACTAACAGAATGAATGTGAAAACTAGACCCATCATTGTGTTGCATACACGGTACATACCTCAGTGACAAAAATAGTCATTACTTCACAGTAAAGGGCTGGGAAAAGGGTTTTCCAAGAAAATGGACCCAAGAAGCAAGCTGGAATAGCCATTCTAATATCTAATAAAATAGACTTTCACCCAAAATTAATTAAAAGAGACAGAAAAGGATACTCATCAAAGAAAAAAAATCTACCACGATGATATCTCAGTTATGAACATCTATGCCCCAGAAACAAGGACACCCACGTTTGTAAAAGAAACACTGCTAAAGCTGAAATCCCTCATCAAACCCAACTGATTATAGGAGATGTCAACACCCCAGTTTCACCAATGGACAGATCATCCAGACAAAACCTTAACAGAGAAATAATGGAACTAATAGACATTATGAATCAAATGAAGCAAACATACATCTATAGAATATTTTACCTAAACACAAAAGAATATACATTCTTCTCTGCACCTCATGGATCCTTCTCCAAAACTGACCATATACTGAGTCACAAAGCAAGCTTCAACCAATATAAGAAAATTGAAATAATGCTTTGTATCTTGTCAGATTACCATGGATTAAAATTCAACAATTACATACACACCAGAAAGCACACACACTCACGGAAAGTGAACAACTCTCTACTCGAGGATATCTGGGTCGGGGAAGAAATAAAGAAATGAAAGACTTTCCAGAATTCAATGAAAACAAAGGCACAGCATACCCAAATTTATGGGACACAATGAAAGCAGTGCTAAGAGGAAAGTTCATATCACTAAGTGCCTCCATAAAGAAATTAGAAAGTTCTTGAATGAACAATTTAAAAGTATACCTGAATGCTCCAGGGGAAAAAAAAAAAAGAAGCAAGTATACCTAAGAGGAATAAAAGGCAGAAAATAATCAAAATTAGGGCTGAAACCAATCAGTTAAAGACAAAGAAAACAATGCAAAGACTCAAAGAAACTGAGAGCTGGCTCTTTGAGAAAATAAACAAAAACAGATGAACCCTTGGCCAAACTAACCAAAAGACAGACAGTATCCAAATTTTTTAAATCAGAAATGAAAAGGGAGACATAACAACAGACACTGAGGAAATTCAAAGAACCATTAAGTCTTACTCAAAAGCCTGTACTCCAAAAATCTGAAAATCTTAATGAAATGGATGATTTTCTAGACAGATACCACTTACATTCTTACATTCATTAAATCAAGATCAAGTAAAGTATGTAAACAGCTCTATAACCCCTAAAAAAAAAAATAGAAGCAATCATCAAGTCTCCCAACCAAAAAAGCTAAGGCCCAGAGGGTTTTAGTGAAGAATTCTGCCATACTTTTGAAGAAGAGCTAACACCAATACTCATCAAACTATTCCACAAAATAGAAACAGAAGAAACACTGTTAAACTCATTCTATGAGGTCACTGTCACCTTGATACTTAAACCACACAAATATTCAACAAAGAAAGAGAATTTCAGACCAATTTCTCTTATGAACATTGATGCAAAAATATTCAATAAAAATGCTCACAAAATGAATCCAAGAACACATCAAAGACATCATCCATCAAGGTCAAGTAGGCTTCGTCCTAGTGATGCAGGAATGGTTCAATATACGAAAATCTATCAATGTAATCCACCATAAAAACAAACTGCAAGAAAAAAAAAACCCACATGATCATCTCATTAGATGCTGAAAAGGTCTTCGACAAAATCCAACACCCTTTCATGTTAAAAGTATTAGAGAGATTAGCTATACAAGGCACATACCTAAACATAATCAAAACAACATACGGCAAGTCAATACCTAACACCAAATTTAAATGGAGAAAAGCTTAAAACAATTCCACTAAAATCAGAGACAAGACAAGGCTGCCTGCTCTCTCCCTCTCTATTCAATATAGTATTTGAAGTTCTAGCCAGAGCAATAAATCAGCTAAAAGAGATCAATGGGATACAAATTGGAAAGGAAGAAGTCAAAATATTGCTATTTGTGGATGATATGATAGCATAAATAAATGCCCCCAAAATTCTACCAGACAACTACTGCAGCTGGTAAACACCTTTGGCAAAGTGGCTGGATACAAAATTAACTCAAAGAAACCAGTAGCCCTCCTTTATACAAATGACAAACAGTCAGAGAAAGAAATTAGGGAAACAACACCCTTTACAATAGTCACAAATAATACAAAATATCTTGACATAACTCTAACCAAGCAAGTGAAAGACCTATATGACAAGAATTTCAAGTCGCTGAAGAAAGAAATTAAGGAAGATATCAGAAGATGGAAAGATCTCCCAAGCTTATGGATCACTGTTAGTCATAGTGAATACGGCCATCTCACCAAAAGTAATTTACAGATTCAGTGTAATTCCGATCAAAATTCCAACATGATTTTTTACAGAAATTGACAGAGCAATTTTCAACTTCATATGGAAAAACAGCTCACATGCTGCCCATAATTATATTTTAACAACAACAAAAACAGTATGAGGGACTCAGAGGCTGCTTTTCACCCTATTGCAACGCCCTACTGCTACTCACACAACAACTTAAGGGAAAGGCTGGATTTAGCTCTATTCTGAACACCTGCCTCGTCAGCACCCAGTAGTTGTGCCGGTAGTGTCAGGAAACTAGCATCAGAGCCTAGAAAGCCCCACTATGACAGGGAAGGCACAAGGCTCAACATGACACTGTAAAACAGAAGAGGCACTGAGAACGAGGCTCAGTTGGTGGCATAATGACTCTTGTGCTTAGCATGCACGAGGCCTGTCCTCTGGTTTCTATTGCTGTGAAGAGACACTAGGACCACAGCAACTTTTTAGAAAGGACAGTAATTCATTGGGGCTGGCTTGCAGTTCAGAAATTTAGTCCATCATCATCATGGTCAGAAGCACGGTAGTGTATAGGCGGACATGGTGCTGGAAGCTACTAACCCAAGCTACATGAGACCCTGTCTCAAAATAATTTCATGGTAAATCACTAACTCAAATTCATTTTAGTAAGGACGGAAATTAACCAGCTTCCTAAATAGAGAAGTCTAATCTGAGGTCTTGCAAGTTTTAAACATGGTAGGGGCAAAGATACTTGGGACCTCTGCTTCTATCCTGACTGTATCTCTCCACTCCAGTTCTTAGATGTTGAACTGCCCTGCCCCCAATCTTTCTGGCCTCCAACCCCACTTCTGAACTATAATGGCCTCCCCAACGATCCCCATTACTTTATCAGCCAATGCAAATGTGCCATTTAAGTCCTCCCTTCTGTGAGGCAGAGGCCATAGGAGGGTGTTACTTATTGGCTCGTTCCTCATGGCTTGCTCAGCCTGATTTCTTGTAGCATCCAGGACCACCAGCCCAGGAGTGGGCTGGATCCTCTCACAACAGTCACTGATTTAAACAATGAACTACAGATTTGACCACAGGCCAATCTGGTGGGAACATTTTTTCCGATTGAAGTTCCTTCTTCCAAGATGACTCCAGTTTGTGTCAAGTTGACAAAAAACTAGTTGGCACCTCCCTGAGTGTTGATGTTCTCCAAAATTAATCTTGAGTCTTCTTTTGTGGTGTCTCATAGGGTGATCTTCTACCACAGGATGCAGGAATCAAACTCAAGTTCTCAGTCTTGGCCACAATCACCTTTACCCACTGAGCCATCCCATCAGCCCCGACTTCTAACTTGATCTAAAACCTTTCACTGGAAACACAAACACTCATCCCATTTGTAAGCCAAAAAGGTTTCATCTTGAAATGTCATGTTAGTAAGAAGTAATTTCAGACAGGATTCTAAATTTTAGACTAGAACAAGGAAGTAGGCTTCAGACATGAAACCTAACGATCTGTGTTAGATACTCTGTAATGATTTCTCCATCTCTTCTCTTTCAGCGTGTGGTACATTTGTATTTTTTGCCTTTTTGGATGAATGAAGCAATGCTTTGACTTAAGTTAGCCAATCAGATCTAAGTGCAAGGGTTGGGGCGATGCCTCAAATAGCAAATGCTCGTCTGCTTGTCCTGCAAGCATGAAGATGTGAATTTGAGCTTCAGAATCCGTTTTAAAAAATATGCCACGGTGGCATGCTTCGTCACAGTGCTGGGGAAGCAGAAGCAGGTAGGTTGATAGATCCCTGGGGCTCACTGGTTGCCCAGCCAGCTCAGCCTGCTTGCTAAAGTTTCTATCTTTTCCTTATTGATTAGTGGTTCTTTAAGTACTCTGGCCACAAGTCCTTGGTGAGTTCTGTGACTTACAAATGCATTCCTTCATTTTTGTGCTTCGTCTTTTTAATGTTAATGTTGTCTACTGATGATAGAAACTATTAATTTTGCTGAAGTTCCATGTGCCGATCTTATGCTTGGTTAACATTTCTTTTGCATGTGTTCTGTTGAGAAGGTTCTACTCCCAAGTAACAACACGATTTCTCTAGATTAGCTTCTAGAAGTGAATTGTTTTTACATTTAGGGTTTTTGTTTTGTGAGTTTGTGTGTGTGTGTGTGTGTGTGTGTGTTTACATGAAGGAGTCAGGGAGCACAGTGTATAATAACAAATGTATGAACATAAGAGGACAACTTTCAGAAGTTGGTTCTTGACATGACTGGGGTGGAGCCATCTTGTCCCAATCGTACCCTGACTCCATTTGTGTCTACTCAGGTCCCTTTCAGCCCTCAACCTTCTGAACCATCATATCCATCTTGGTATCACACTCAACCTTCTGAACCATCATGTCCATCTTGGTATCACATTCAAGACTTTCCATGAACCTGATCATATCCAGATACATAACCAAAATAACTGCTGGATGGATAGCCAAAACAAATATTGCCAGGTTCCCCCGACCTACCTCTGACAATGATGTCATTGTGGGTTTTACCTTTGTACACACTGTACCCCTGAGCTTTGTTGTCAAGAATTTTTTGGGACAAAAGCCTGCTCTCGGTCACAGGCTACTAAGGGACTCTACTTTGGCCTTCTAGGCATGCTGGGCTGTAACTTCATACCTTGTTGGAGCCTGGTCTCTCTTGTTTCCACTGCTGTGCTGTGCTACGCACTCACCACCAGAGTGCCCATGGTGCTCCTGTCTTCAGTTCGAATCTTGCTGCAGGAGTGTTAGGATTACAGAAGCACATCACTGCCTCTGACTTTTTTTTTTTTTTTTTTTTTTTTTTTAAAGACAGTCTCACTGTCTAGCAAGGACTACCCTGGATCACTCTGTAGACCATGTTGGCCTTTAACTCACAGAGATCTACCTGCCTCTGCCTCCTAGGTGTTGGAATTAAAGGAATGTGACACATCTGACTTTTTACATGTGTTCTGAGGACTGAACTCAGGTCTTCAGATGTGAGTAGTAAGTGCTTTTACCCACTGAGTCATTACCACAGCCCTCAAATTCAATTTTATAAGTCCTGTATAATTTCTTTTACAATATAATGTGAGGTTTGGATCACGGTGTGTGTGTGTGTGTGTGTGTGTGTGTGTGTGTGTGTGTGTGTATCTATCACAGGGTGTTTGTCCCCGCCCCTCCCGTCCCTTGACTCAGCCCTGTCTCATTGTAACTCACAGTGAACAGCTTGCCATTATGTGCTAACATCAAAGGCGTGCCACACCACTCCCAGCTTCTCACAGGGCTTTTGAGCTTCTCACATAGAGTGTATCTGATAGATGCCTCCCATTATTTTTCTGCTATTTGTGCCGAAAGCCAACTAATTAATACTAACAACCCTGGGCCCCTCTGAGGTAGGGCAGTTTTACAGACTGAAGCAAGAAAGCAAACATGCCAGATGTTGGTATACAGGAACTTAGCACCCTTCCATGGGTGCTCACTCCTCCCTGGTAGTTCAAAGGCACACCTTGAAAAAGGAAACCATCCTTGTTAGTTTGCTTGGGTTTGTTTAGCCTTTTTGTCTGTCTGTCTGTCTGTCTGTCTGTCTGTCTGTCTGTCGAGACAGTATCTTACAGAGCCCATGGTGACCTCAATTTCACTACGTAGCCAAGGCTAGCTTGTATTTCACACTGTGGTTATATGATGGGATGCTGTTTTGTGGTTCCATTCTGTGGCATCATTCTGTGGCTGTGTTCTGTAGTTCTGTTCTTAACACTTCCATTCTGTTGGTTCTAGTCTGTGGTTCTCCTTTCTCCTGGCTTTGGGACATCATTCAAACTTTCATTTTTATTTGGTTTTGTATCTCCTGAGATAGAAAAGGCCTTTCTGACTTAATGGGCCTAAATCATATAGTAGAAGAAAAAATGCTTAATTAAAACAAATCAATATTAAGATTAGAAAATTAGTCCAACATTAATTGATGTATTAACAATGACCAAAGACCGTACTTCTAAAGACTTGGCTGCATGCACACAGAGATAAATACAGCGAGGATTAAGGCCTCCTCCTCATCTTTCCTTCCTCACCAGGTCTGAGGACCACCGAGACCTTATTTACCTCATGTAGGCAAAAGATTGTACCTGAAAAACTGAGATTTACCACTTCAAATAAGAATCAGTTCTTCTAAATTGTTAAATCCTGTGTGGCAAGTCCTATAGCCCTTCCTTCTAAACACATTTCTGTTCGTTGTGGTGGTTGCTTCATTTTGGTTTTACAGTGCTGGGAAATCTAGCCCAGGGTCACACACAGGCTTTGCAAACTCTCTACCCCCCACCCTAGAATAAAACCAGGTCTCTATACATAGAGTAGAAGAGTAGCTATCCAACTAGTTTTCAGAGTCCCAGGAAAGACGAGATTGCCTTAAAGCCTGGCCAGGGTGATCCCCACTGAGTGATCTGAAAGTGATGCACACCAGTGCTTAGATGTCAGCTAGAGACTTCGACCACCTCTTCCTTGATGCTACTGTTGGAATTCTGTACTCTTGCTCCACATGCAGGGGTGGACGCAACAACTGGAAGCCAGACACACGTGAGCAGAAGTAGCAAGCCTTGGGGCAAAAATCAATTTTATGCAGAGCTGATTCCTCCAGGTACAACCCACCTACCACCAAGAAAACCAACCAAGTAGCACAAGAGGCCTGCTCAGAGGACAGATGGCTTGCTTCTGCTGTGGCCAAAGGAGACCTATCTGATGGCATTTAGAAGAGTAAACTTGGAGGCTCTGAATTATTCACGAAGTCCATTAGCAACAGCTCTGAACGTTGGGATCTAGAAGCTGAGATAGAACGGGAAGGGACCACTTACCAGTACACTCCACCTCACCCTGTCAGACTGGCTCTATCTCTCCTTCTCTCAATGCATAAAATTCTCACAAGTAAGGTGGAAATCATATTGCCTAAAATCTGCTCAGTGAAGGATAGCTTTGGTGCCTTTAAAATTTTTTAAAATCCTTATAACATGTGTATATGCATGCATGTACAGGCATGTATGTTTCACAGTACATGTGTTGGGGTTAGAGGTCAGCTCTGTGGAGTCACTTCTCTTCTGGCCTTTCATGTAGGTTCTGGGAATTGAACTCTGATCATCAAACGTGCACACCAATGGATTTGCCCCCTGAGCCATCTGACTCACCACACATTGCTAGTTTCTACTTTTTGGTTTTGTTTCTTTCTGTTTGTTTGTTTGTTTGTTTGTTTGTTGTTTTTGCTTTTTTGAGACAGGGTTTTGCTATGTAGCTCTGGTCTCAAACTCAGAGATCCACCTGCATCTGCCTCTTGAGTTCTGGGATTAAAGGCATGCACCAATACTGCCCGGATAGTTTCTATTTTTTTAATTGTTTTTATTTTTATGTGTTTGTTTGCTGGGGGGGGGGACACTTGTGGCAGTCAGAGAACAATTTGCAGGACTTGTCCCTTGTATCATTTGGGTCCTGTGAATTGACTGTGTGGGGCCTTAGGCTTGGCAGCAAGTGTCTTTGCTTGTTAAACCATCTGACTGGCCCCCGTTCTTAGCTCTTAACTGAAGTCTCCACTTCCTTGGCTATTGTGGTGAGAAAGCTGAACTGTGGCTGGATAGATCGATCTGTGCCTCAGGAGTCTCCTCTATACTCTGAGTCACTCTAAACGTTTTCCATCAGTTCTGTTCTCTGAAAGGGTCTTGAGCTTCTGACACATGAAAACCACAAACCAAATATTTTCACTGTCCTACAAAACAGCAGCTCGGGCACAGTGCTGGGGCTCTACCTTCTTCTGAACTCAGAAAGGAAAGAAGGAGGGCACTTTTCACGTGGGAGCTGGGGAGCATTCGTATTGGGGCACTATCGGTATACACGATTACATCTCCAGCAGGCCACTTAACCCACGTGCCCCTTCCTCCATCTGGAAATTCAGAAGATAAGCTGTGCACAGGAGCAATACTGTTACACAAGCAACTGGTAAGAGACTGGAAAGCACTCTGCAAATATTAAGTGCCTGCTTTCCACTCATGGTCACAGGCCAGTTTCAGACCATCTAGAAAACAAAACAACAACAATACCTAAGCTCTAAGCTGAACAGTGTGCCCTGGACAAAAGGAAGAAAGGGAAATTAGTCTGAAATAGGTCTCCGACCACCATGAAAAAATGCCGCCTCTGAAGAGAAATGGAAGCAGGACATCTCGATAGATAGAGGGGCCTGTGAGAGTGTAGTGTGTACCACCCCTGAAGAGAGATGCTCTGTCCTCCCATGCAGCTCCACAGAGCCGGCCAGCTCAAATGTTTCCTTTTGTTAAAACGAGAAACTTAAGGTGGGAGCTCCAGATAACAGCGAGGTGGGTTTTTGTTTGTTTGTTTTTGTTTTTTTCTATTAACTGCGAGGTTTCCTGCAAGAGCAGAGGTAGGCCTCCTCCCTTCCAGCCAAAGTCAGCAGAGTTGAATCTGAAAAAGTTCTATGTCGAGAAGTTCACTCTGTGCTTCCAGGGCAAACTGCATTTCTTTAACTAACGAGATGGTCTTAAAAAGACATGTTCTCTAGCCCAGGTGTCCAACAACAGAGATAAACAAAATGTAAAGTACATATATACATATGTGGATATCTTAATAAGTAATGAAACCATTCACACAGAGGTGCATTAAACAAGTTATAATCATGTTGAGTGGATTGAGCTTCAGAAAGACAAGACCATTCTCTTTCATATGAGGCTCCTAGATTTTATACAGATGCATACTAGTGATGTGGTGGTACACAGCTTGAATAACAACACCTGAGATGTAGAAGAGAGTAGATCACTGAGTTTGAGGCCAGCCTGGTCTACATGGTGAGTTCCAGGCCAGTTCTCACAGAGAGATCCCATCACTATATATATGGAGAGAGAGAGAGGGAGAGAGAGAGGGGTGATAAAGAGGGAGAGAGAGAGAAATTAGAAAGGAAAAAATTAAAAGTGCAAAGCAGAAGCATGAAATCTCCTAGTGGGAACAGAGAGGACTAACGGGGAAGGAAGAAAAAGAAAGAAGACAATGTTGAGTATATTCTCAGTGTACAACATGCACTTCCATGAGAATATCCAATGAACACAGTACCATGTACAATTAATGCACAAGGAAAAAGACGGAAATCCCCTAAAAGCAGCCAAACAAAATATATTCTCAGCTGTTTAATTAACGTCAGTCGACAGATATCTTTTGACCAGCGACTACCATGTGTAAAGCTTTGTGCTAAGCTCTTTGTGTCAGATACAATTTTAAGAAACAGCAAAATGCAAAACAAAAGATAACAGGCCTTACTCTTAAGAGCTCTGAATCTAATTGGACAGATAAGACATTCACATTCGACCAGATAAGTGGCACCACCAGACCGTCCCTGACTAGGGCCAAATGACTAGTTCAATACTAAGTGGAAAAGCAGGGGACAAACTGCTCTGGGCCAGAGTGGGCAAGAAAGGCTTCTAAGAACAACCTAAGAATAGGTCTTGGTGGGTCAGTGTGGGAAGGTAGCTAGGGAAGCAGAGAGGAGAAGGCAGGAGTAGGGGCCGGTAAGTAGTCGCCTGGAAATAGGGACAATCTTCTACAGAACTCATTTGAAGATGAGTGGGTGTCAGGCCATAGAGATGGCTCAGCAGAGAAAGGCCATTGCCCAGGTGACAGGAGTTCCATCTCCAGGATCCTCAGGGTAGAAAAAGAACTGACTCCTGTAAGTTGTCATCAGACCTTCACACTCACAGCATGGCAGGCACACAGAAACCAGCTCCCCCTCCACACACTGGCTCAGTTAGAATTTTATTTATTTTATGTGAATAGACACCATGACCAAGGCAACTCTTATAAGGACAACATTTAGTTGGGGCTGGCTTCCAGGTTCAGAGATTAAGTCCATTTTCATCAAGGTAAGAACATGGCAGCATCCAGGCAGGCATAGTGCAGGAGGAGCTGAGAGTTCTACATCTTCATCTGAAGGCTGCTAGTGAAAGACTGACTTCCAGGCAGCTAGGATGAGGGTCTTAAAGCCCACACCCACAGTAACACACCTACCACAACAAGGTCACACCTACTCCAACAGGGCCACACACCTTCTAATAGAACCATTCCCTGGGCCAAACATATTCAACCATCACACACACACACACACACACACACACACACATTAAAATATATCTAATTTTTTTTTTAAAAAGGTAGCTGTTTGATATAAGTGAAATGATTAAGGTTTAAAACATTTCTCTTTCTCCATCTCTGTCTTTCTTTCTTATACTCTCATGAGAACACACACATACACACATACACACACACACACAGAGAGAGAGAGAGAGAGAGAGAGAGAGAGAGAGAGAGAGAGAGAGAGTGTTCAAACACTTTGGATCTTTACTAAATGCATTTCTGTCCTTGCTTATCTCTCTCATCTGCCCTCCTTCTCTCTCCTTCCCCCTTCTTTTTCTTTCCTTCCCTTCACTCAGCCCGAGTTTTCTTAGGAACTGCTCACTTTCAATTGTCCTGTTGTGCTGTGGGGGTAAAAAAAAAAATACATCTTGGGGCTGTTACTGAGGCTTGCGTAGTGTTTAGGTCTCAGAACCTTGGAACATTGCAAACAAAAGTACTCACAAGGCATTACTAAGTTCAGGCTCTTCCAACACAAGCTTGCTGAGTGATGGCGGCCATTGCTAGCCTTCCTGTTTCACATCCATTTTTCCTCTGAAACTGCTTGAGGCTAACACATCAGAAAGACTGCACTCATGCTGAGCAGAAATTAGATCTTAAGGGCTCAGACCTGACTGACTTTCTGCCATTCGTTGTTTCTTGTTGTCCTGTTTTTTTTGTTGTTGTTGTTATTTTGTTTTTGTTTTTGTTTTTGTTTTTGTTTTTTGAAACAGGCTTCCACATATCCTCAGCTGACCTCAAACTCACTATGTAGCCAAAGATGACCTTTCACTTCTAATCCTTCTGCCTCCACCTCCTAAGGTCTGGAATTACAAATATCTGCCAACACATCCAGTTGATGCAATGCTGGGTCAATCTGTGGGCTTTGTGCATGCTAGGTGAGCACTCTGACAACTGAGATGCATCTTAAATCCTGCAAGTCAGTGTGGGTTTTCTGTTTTACTTCTTATTTTTACTAACTGAGGTATTGCATATCTGGATTAGGATTCACAAGTCTAGAGAGACAGAATAAGTAGAATGAATGTATGTTACGAAAGGATATCAATTAGACTGGCTTACACAATAGAGGCTAAGCAGACCAAGGTGGCTGCATACTGGAGAACTTGCCTCATAGGTCTCGGCCCATGAGGTTGGATGTCTCAGTTTTTCCAGTCTGGTGCTGAGGCTGTTAAAGAAATCCTGGAGAACTTCTAGTCTTCAGTTTATATTGGAAAGTCAACATGCTACATTCCACGGACTGGGAAGGATAGTGGTAGCAGCAACAGCGGCAGCAATGGAGTATATGCACTTCCCAACAGGGAGTGAAGGTGGACAGGCAAAAGTAACATTGTTTCCTCCTCAGACCTTTTCATATCTAGGCTACCACTGGAAGGTACTGCCCAGCCTGTCAGAGTGTCTTGCCCCTGTTAGTCATTTTTATAAATACTGTTATGGACCCATACAAAGACATGTCTTTTAGTTGATTACAGATCCATCAACCATCAAAATTATTTATGAAATATTTAGGTAAAATGCTGATAGCACCAGAATGACGCTATCGAATTCAATACATATCGACAGAACAGCTGCATATATTGTAAAGTCTGACTGTCTGTCTGTGGTGCATTAAAAACAATGTTGGGGGTAGGCAGAAACTAGGGCATGCCTTTACATTTGAGATTCCCCAGGGACATTGCCAAAAAAAGTGACTCAAGGGTCTGAGTTAGCTGCTGAGACTCACGTCATCTTAGGTCTGGAAATAACAGTTGTCCTAGTTGGGGGTTTCCATTACTGTGATAAACACCATGACCAAAAGCTACTTGGGGAGACAAGTTCATTTCAGCTTAAAACTCTCAGACGGAACTTCGTCACTGAGGGAAGTCAAGGCAGGAACTGACCTCTGAACTGAAGAGGCACAGTAAGGGGTAAGGAGGAGCCTGGGTCTCCATAGCCAGCAGCAGAGCATATGCACACACGTGCACATGCTCACACATACATGTGCATGTGCACCTGTTAAACACAGGTGTGCTTCAACATATGAGCACAGACAAAGTAGATTGAAGTTTCTTTCTATTAATTACTTAGAAAGCTTATCACAGGCACCGTATATAAGACTAAAACTAGTAAAATCAGGAGGTGCCTTCATTAGATAAAGCACTGCTTTTTATTTTAAAAGCCAGGCCTAAAAAGACTTTAAGGAAGTTTCAGTCTGCTGCTGCTGCTGCTGAAAAATAAATATAACCTACACGTTTGTTTCTGGACCAGTCTTTGCTTCTAAGATCAGGAGTTCAAGGCCAGCCTTGGCTATATAAAGGGAGTTTAAGATCAGCCTAGGCCACCCCAGACATTGTCTAAAACAGAACAAACAACAGTTGTGTGTTCAAGTACACTCATTTTTTTTTAATTGCAGGAAACTGAGATTCCCTTTCTTCTTCCTTCCCTTCCCTCCACTTTCTTCCCTTCCTCTTTCTTCTTTGTCTTCTCCTACTCTTTCTTCCCCCTTTCCCTTCTCTCCCCTCTCTTCTCCCTCTTTTCTCTATTCTTTCCCTGGTCTTCCCCTCCCCTCTTTTATAATCCCCTTTCTCCAACCTTTCACCCCCCCCCCAACCCCAACCTCTCTCACTTGAATACTTAAAGCTCCTGAAACACAAGGAGGCTATTGATGTCTTCCAGGACCTTAATTGGAAGAACAGCTTTATCTCTCAGGCAGCCAGACACTACACAAATGTTTGGTTTTCCCTGTATCACATAGTTAGCAAGGTCCTTACAGGTTCAAGGAAAATGATTGTAAGACTTTACGAGGAAGGCTCAACATTCTGGAAGAAGAAGGAAAGAAAAACTAACAGATAAGTATGAGGAGAACTAAAATCATTTAACCGACCCACAGCTGGAAGTTTTCTACAGGGAAAGGTAGAGCGTACTCTTTTGTTTGGAAACTAAGTAGCAGGATAATTAGTAAGGGTCTGTTCCTGCTGCCCCCACACCCATCCCCTGAGAACGTAGAGCTGCTCTCAGGAGATACTTTTTTGGTTTGGTTTGGTTTGGTTTGGTTTGGTTTGGTTTGGTTTGGTTTGGTTTTTCGAGACAGGGTATCTCTGTGTAGCCCTGGCTGTCCTGGAACTCACTCTGTAGACCAGGCTGGCCTTGAACTCAGAAATCCACCTGCCTCTGCCTCCCAAGTGCTGGGATTAAAGGCGTGCGCCACCACCAACCGGCTCTCAGGAGATACTTAACGTCTCATTTCTGACCTAGTCATTGAAGGCTGCCATTTAAATTGTTTCGACCACAGGAAATCCCAATGGAGAAAGCTCTTCAACCGATTTTCCCATGGTGGGCATAGGTCTCAACAAACTTTAAAGGATAGGTCCTCGGTAAGCCCTGTAGGCTCCCTTCTGCACTCCCTCCTCAAACTGCCACCAGGAAAAAAAAAGGGAAAGGGCTGCAGTGAGCTGAGGAGACAGCTCCAAGTGTAGAGAACTGCACGCATGCGCGATGGCGATGTCCTGCGCTCACCTCCCAGAATTCCCAGCACCATATAAACCAGGAATGATGGTACCTACCTGGAATCCCAGGACTCAGTGGGTGAGGGAGGAAAGTCATAGGTTCAAAGTCATGGCTGACCACATAGTGAGTTGGAAACCAGCCTGAGCTATACGAGTCCCTGTCTCAAGTAATAGTCATAAATATAATAAAGTATTTGTCTTAAATTTGGTAAACTGTGCAGTCACCCTGCCAACTTTGACTGCCCACTCATGATCCCTTTTTGGTGAGATGGTTAGAAAGTGTGGTATTTACAGCTCTCTGGGCAAATGAGTGCCAGAACAGCTGATTCTGAAACTGTCAGCCATCTTTCAGCCACTCAGGTTGGCTTGGACACCCCTGATCCACAGGAAATCTGAAGGCACAGCTTTCCATTTTCCCTCCCTCGTGTCAAGCTAAAAAACACAAAGATCATACCTGAGCTAGGATTTACTGCCAAACTATAGGAAGGCATGAGGAAGTAGTCATGTAGACTTCTTTAAGAAACTGCATCTCAAACTAGTCCTTTGCTCAGACGCCATGAGTTAAACTGCTTCAAGGCAGGCCTTGTGGTTCTGGTTCCTGGCCATGTGGGATTTGCTGAGTCTCATTGGATCCAAAAATATTTAGGCCTAAAGGTTTTAAGATGCCCACAAGGCCCTAATATGTGGAGTGCAGCTTTATTTCTGGGAGGGACGCAGGAGCTGGAAATGTTCTCTAGAAGAGCTTGAGGGAAGACAAACAATTCCCTGGAAAAACTTGATAGCTTTGCACAGTAAGACAAAGAGCTTCCGCCAGCTGACAGGCCGGACACGCAGGGAGATGACAAGCTGAACTGATGATTGTCAGGTGTCAGGAACAAGAGATGTACCCTGCCGTGAGACTTAAATGAGGATGCCAAGAAATGTCACTACTGGAATGTCCCACAATGATGTACCATTTCAGGCAACTGAGAAAGGAGCGTTCTTATTGGAGGACGGCTTCTCAGGCTTGGCCATTAGTACTTAGAAGGGATGGTCAGAATGATAGCAAGTGGGAGCTGGGGCGAGAGCTCTGTGGGTAACGTGCTGACGTTGACCCTACATAAAACAGCTATGCATGATGGGACTCGCTTGCAACCTCAGTACTGGGGAGGCCGGGACAGGGTCATGTAGCCAGCTTGTGTGCTTACCTAACTGGTGAGTTCCTGGCCAATGAGAAACTGTCTTAAGGAACAAGATAGATGGCACCTAAGGAATGGTATTCAGGTTGATCTCTGGCGTACGCAGGCGCTCCCGCACATGCCCCCCACACACTCGCGCGGACACACACACCACCACCACCACCATCAAAACCAAAAGCAACAACAACACAAAATAATACAATTTGTGAACTGAAAGGAACAGGAAGATAGTCGTTAGCCATCTCTGGGTCTTCCAATCTCCACTTTCACTGTTCCACGGGCCTTTAATTCTCTCCAGTGGCCGTCCATAATCTGACAATGCCATGCCTACAAGGCCCCACAGTCCAACCCTGTTGTGAGGCCTCCCTGCTCTTCCTTCTGGTCAACCCTCATCTCATGCCCAGCTCTTGCCAGTATCAGGACGTGACTATCGTGCTTCCTCTCCAGTGGTCATTTGTAGTGACGTAGTTTATTGTTTGCTCTTAATCTCCTTTCCTTTCAGCCTGAGCATAAACTCAGACTGTGTCTCTTTTGTTCTCTTTACCATCAGGGTTCATCACAATATATGGCTTCTGGTAAGAGCTTCGCAAATATTTGTTTAACAAAAGAATGCAAACAGAGTCGAAACAGGTAGAAGAGTTCCCTCAGACTCTCCTCGATAATTACCACAGCCCAGGGGTGAGAATGGCATTTGCCCAAGAAACCCTGAGTCCAGGTGGTGAGGATGTATCAGGTAAGGGTTGTCGATGTCTACGCAAGATCTGGTGGGTTACACTAGACACGTCATAGTCATACAAGGATGGACTGAGGATGAGTTCTGTGAAGCTGACTCCCTGTGGGCTTCAGAGGATGAACTGGGTTGAAAACAGCTGTATTCTTTCTCATCACCAAAGTCCAGCATCTCCATAGACCACATGGAGGCTGGCCTTTTTTCTCCTCAGCCCTACCCACCCTCCCTCTAGAACTACACCCGATTCCCCACGGCACTTTTTTGCTGACTTAGGTCCTGTTCTTTCTCCCAGAAGTTCCTATCTACGCAGTAGGACAATTGTTTCAGGCTCCAGTTGCAGCTTTTTATTTCCAGTGTTTATTTGGGGAGGACTGGGAAGGGTGGAGGACTAAAATCAAGAGGAGGGGGAGGGGCCGCACAACTCTCTACTTACACCCTCTTTATAAAGCCCACTTTCAGATGGATGTTATCTAGATTCTGCCTGACTCAAGAAGAGATACTTTATTTATTTACTTTTTTTGTTGTTGTTAATATTTTAAAGGAAATCTTAACCCTAGTTTTGTAATTCCCCAGAGGATCTTCTGTAGCGCAGAGGGCGTGATGAAATCCTGAGGTTGATTTGAAGTGGAATCACTCAGTCCAGTAAACATGTCACACAATACACTGTGGGGCCCGGGAACGGGGCATCATGAAATCGAGTAGGTCAGCTTTTAAAGACTCCGAAAAGGACAGTCAGCCCAGGGTAAGTGAGTGCCGAGTGGTGCTGAGAATGGTTTTGTTCCCATAACCTCATCTGTCCTCCATAATCACCTGTGCCTGCTCACAAATGCAGGCAACAAGGACACTCAGCTCCCCTGGTACGAACACGGACCACTGACTACATCACAGCAGATGAACTCACAGCCCTCTTAGCAGGTAGATGTGGTTATCCATACTAAGCATCAGCCTAGGTAAAGTAAACAACTCCAAGTTCAAGTAGCTGCTCCAATCTGCCAGATCCTTCAAGCCTGTGCTTGACATCAGGGCTGCATCCTGGGAGCAGATACATCCTTCTTACACATAACCCACCGTCCATCACCATAGGCAGCACGAGGGGAAACCTTGTGTGTGCTGAGGCTCAGTCCTCTTTCTCATACTTTTGAGGCAGAGTGTCAGGCATCCCGGGCTGATCTCAAACTTAAGTAAGTGAAGATGACCTAGAACCAATCTGCTTGCCTCGACCTCCCAAGCACTGAAATTACAGGTGTACACTGCCACACTTGGTTTGATGTGGCGCTGGGGATCAAACCAAAGACCTCGGGCATTCCAGGAAAGCACTGCTAACTAATCTATGTCCCTGCCTGCTTCTCTTTTAGCAAGTTCATCATCTGAGGTCACACTGAGTAGAAATTCTAGCAACAATAGCTCTTTGTATTATGCAGTGTTACATGCGAACAAAGTAAATGGTTGTGTCAATTCAAACTCTCACTAAATTCAGAGTGCAGTGTACAGAATACCATAGGACCAGCAAACTAAAATTTTAACCAACCAACTGAAGCTTTTTAATTATTTTTCCAAGCTATTTATGACACTCTTACTGAGTTATCTATTTAATAATGAACTTCATGAAAACATAAAGTATATATTAATGCCTCAGACTACTAGGGAGTCCATAACTGTAAAAGCCTTTTACCATGTAAACAGAGAGAGAAACGCCAACAAATGTATCCGAGTGAGCTGGAGACATGGCTCCATGTGTAAAGTGCTCTCTGTGCAAGCATAGGGCTTTCCAAATCTTATGCAAAAGCCTGGATAGTGGCACATGTCTGTGTCCCTGGCACTGGAGAATGGAGAGGCACAGATATCAGGGGCCTTGCTGATCAGCTAGACTAGTCAATTTTAGGTCGGGTAGGAAGCCCTGTCTAAGGTATAGAGCAACAGAGTCAAACATAGGACATTCAACGTTGACTTCTGGCCTCCATGAGGGCATGAGCAGGCATGTGTACCTGCACCGTGCATATACACAGAGGTCTCTAGCTTGTGTCCATATTTCTAAAGCCATATTTCTAACAGCAATAAAAAAAGAAAGCTGCTGGTGCCCTATGATAGAGTGTTTGCATAGCATGCTTGAGGCGATGGGTTGAATTCTCTGTGCCAAACAAACCGGGTAGTGCTGGAGACCCAAAACCCCAGCACAAGGAGAGTAGAGGCAGGAAGATCATGAATTCTAAGTCATCCTCATATGCGCTGTGAGGCTTACGGCTAGCCTGGACTACATGAGTATCTGTCTGCTGTGGTGGTTTGAAAGAAAATGGCCCCATGAGCCCATGAGCTGTGGCACTATAAGAAGTTGTGGCCTTGAAGTAGGTGTGGCCTTTTTAAAGACAGGCACATGACTAGGGTGGCTTTGAGATCTCAGAAGCTCAAGCCAGTTCAGTTCCTGCTGCCTGAAGACAAAGGTGTAGATCTCTCAACTCCTTCTCCAGCTCAGTGCCATGCCATATCTGCCTGCTTGCCACCATGTTTCCCTATCATGATGATAATGGACTGAACCTCTGAAACTATATGATCATGATGTCTCTTCACAGCAGTAATGCCCTAAGACAGCTGCCAAGAATCCTAAATTCACCATTAATGTAGAGCACATCTCCCTTCCTCCTAAGAAGCCAACCCATTATTTTTAGCCACAATGGTTCCCATATCCAAAGGAACAGTCTGTGCCCTCATCAAATCTAAGTAATTTATTATCAGACAAGCATTAAAAACTCCAATTGTAAAGATTAAATAATGACATTTGGAAACACCATCAATAAAGAAAAGCATCTAGGCAGATGTGCACATGGCTAGGTGACACTGGGAGTCATGTGCCACCCAGGGAGTGTGGGTGCTCAGCTGAGGGCAGTTGTTTCCACCATGCCAGGTAAATAGAACCTGAAAGAAAAGCCATCGCCAAAGTCAAAGAGAAGAGAAAAGATTGATATCCCCCACTCACAGGCTGATGCTATACCTTTGAAGTGTCTTTAAAACTAGGGGTAAGGTCTGTGAACGAGCCCTGGAAAAGAACTGGGTGTGGTGGCATACCATGTGATCCCAGCACTGGACGCTAAGGCAAAAGGATCATGAGTTCAAAGCTAGTCTAAGCAAGGTTGTGAAAGGCAGTTCAAAAGAGGGAGAAGGGAAGTGACTGGAGAAACAGGGAAACAAAGTACGGGGAAATGAAAAAGAGAAGCAGAAGGAGGAGGGAAGGAAGGAATACGTATAATGATTTCTCCGAACCTCTACTTTGTCATCAAAAGAAGTAATAAAATGTTTATAACCCAGAATTCTCATCTACTTACACAAAGAGACAACAAAGTATCAACAGATACCATCAAAGTAATTATAGTGGTCACTGGACTTTGAACTCTTTTCTTTGTATTTCCTGTGCTGAACCCTGGACCTTAAACACACTCAAAGACATTGCATCCTCAGACCAAGTCTTCTTCTTATTGCTTCTATTGTTGTAACAAAATAGGTAGAGAAAGAGAAGAGAGAAGAGAGAAGAGAGGAGAGAGAAGAGAGAAGAGAGAAAGGGGTCATGCAGAAACCCTGTAAGCAAGGCTGTAGTACCCAGCCATGTTAGGAAGACAGATGGGCTGACGTGGAAGCAGTCTTACACTTCAGACTAAGAAACCTGGGCTAGTCTATTTGTTGACATGTGGTGCCTGCTTAGAATCTCAGTCCTTGGGAAGTAGAGACAGTTCAAGGTCATCCTCAGGTAAATGGTGAGTTTGAGGCTCAAGGTCAGCCTGGGCTACATATGAATCTGTCTCAGAACAAACAAAAGGAAAGAAAGAAGGAAAAAAAATCTTTGAAAAAATAAAGAAGATTATATTATATCCTGGTATCAATGAAAAGGGCCACCAAAAGTTTTAAATATGAGAGTTAAGTAATCAAAATTGTTTTAAAATAGCACTTTGGTACTTTGGGGTGGCGTTTCTAAAAGTGCATGCAAGGAAATCAATTCTCAGGCTCTAACAGTAGTCAAGCAAAATGAAGTCATGGACCTTGATCTGGCAGGGATGGAGGAGGGGAGGGGTGGAGGAGGGGCCAGACAGAGCAGCTGTTGAGGAAGCAGTGATTCAGGGCTTGGTTAGAGCTGAGGCTGGGAAAAAGTTATGGCTAAGAATAACCCTGAGCTGGGAAGTCTTCATCATCCATCGTTTGTTTTATTTATTTTATTTTCTCATATATGTGTGGCCATGCGTGTGCATGGGAGACCGATGTTAGGTATGGGTGTCATTCTTCAGACATTGTTTACCTGTGTGTGTGTGTGTGTGTGTGGTGTGCAGGCACACACAGAGACCAGGTGTCTTCTTTTACCTAATTTTGTTGCTTTCATTTTATTATTCTTTATATATAAACACACACATATTGATTGATATGTCAAATAAATATAAAAGGTAAAATATATATATAAATAATATATGTATTTACTTTAGACACACACACATACACACACTTTGATCACATTTACTTTCTTTATCCTTCTTATCTTTGTTATTACACTACCATTCCACCAAACTCCTTTCAAACAACTCCTATTTCCTTCCCTCCTCCCTCCCTTCCTCCCTCCCCTCCTCCCTCCCTCCTTTCTTCCTTCTTTCATGCATTCAATCAGGGTTGCTTGCATGAGCACGGATGAGGGGTTAGTGCTTAAGCAAGGGTTTCTCACTAACCTAGAGCTCACCATTCTGGCTAGCCTGACTAGCCGGCCAGCTTTGGGGCCCCTCCCGTTCCTGCACCATTGGCATGCCTGTGTTCAGCAAGTTACAGTACACACTGACACACCTGACTTTTACACAGATGCTGAGGATCTGAGCTGGGGCCCTCACTGCTTGTATGGCAATCCCCTTATGACAGACCTGCCCCCAGCCCCTTCCACCTCGTGCAAAAGGAGCCGTGTCTGTAAGAACTCTTCAAGTCCTGGGTTTCATTTTGAAATGGGACAAAACCAAAAACCCAGTGAATGCTCACCACACAGCAACCACAAGCGAGCAACTTCAGAGGAAGCTCTTGTCTCTGACTCTCACCATCCTCGGCTACCTAACAGCTGGTAGGAAATGCCCTCCAGCCAAAGCAACATTAAACCACAAAGCTTCCTGGACCTCACTAGAAACCCATTCTTTTCCACCAAAGAAGGAATAACTGAGCCCTGATTTCATTTCTCTGAGACTCATCTTCTCCTGGCTCCACAGTCTGGCCTTGGGCAATGGGAGGCTCCCAAGTATGGCTTCTGGGATCTTCTAGTCTGGTTTTTTTTCTTTAAGTGTATGTTAATTACACAAAGGAAGGGGGTTCCGTATGACATTTCCACGTGTGCATGCAATGTTCTGTGATTTGATCCTCCAGAAAACCTAAATGAGGCCAGTGGGGTTTTGTTTTTGAAATCGTTTGTAAGGAATGCAAATAGACCCAAACTCCTTACACAACCACAGATGGCCATGAACTGTGTCCTCTTCCCTCTTTCTAGCTTTACTGTATTCCGGTCACACCTGGTTTATGTAGTGCTGGAGACTGAACCTAGGGCTTTCTGCACCTTAGGCAAGCACTCTATCCACTTAGAATACCTCCATCCCCAGCCAGAGGCCAGTGTACTTAAACTAGAGTTCACTTGGGAATTATAGAAAGCAAAATATCTGAAACAGGCCATGAATCCCAGTGATCTGCAGACCTGTACTTTAGAGATACAAATGTCAGCTTCCCCTGGCTCTTGTCCCCTGCCTCTAGTTTTTTTCCATGTGGTAAAACTATTCCTAACGGCTCTGGCCCACAGCCATTCCATGAGAAGAATTTGCATTTATGTTTTGTTTTATTCTTCTCTTAAGAATCCTTGGCTGATCGTGGTGGTCCAGGCATTTAGCCCCAGCACTCAGGAGGCAGAGGCAGGAGAATTTCTGGGAGTTGGAGGCTATCCTGATCTACAAAGCAAGATTCAGGACAACAAGGGCTGTTACACAGAGAAATCCTGCCTCAAAAACAAACAAACAAACAGCCAAACAAACAAAAAGGCCTGCCAGCTACCACTAAGTATCAGGAGCCACTACGAAGTGCAAGTGTGTGCTGGAGAGATAGAAAGAAGGAGAAGCAGAAGGGTTTGTGCACTGTGAAGAGAGGTGGAACTGGAGACACGGGATGGTGAGAAACAGCCTGATGTGAGTTGCTGATGACACCACCAAGGACCATGGTGGGGTCTCGGCCTGTGCTGCCACTGAGGGCCATGTCTGGTTCTTTAGTCCTTCAGTCGCAGGGTCTGTGTCGATGCCCATGGCCCATCAAAGGCCTTGTGGAGGCTGCTGGTCTCAGCTGCAGCCTGGGACCATGTTGATGTCTAATGGCTGCGCAGAGCTTGCTCCACCCCTCACTGGCTGTAGCACTCCGGATTGCAGGCCCTGCACCTCACCTGGGCAGCACAGTAGAGATGGGTCTGGTGGTGAAGGTGCTGCTGGTGAGCCAGCTGCAAGGGTGTGAGAGCTGTCCCAGTCCTTGCCAGCTGAAGCACTGGGGCGGTGCTGGAAAGACGGTTCTGGTGGTATGGGTGTGGGAGAATTGGTGGACTGACCAACTTAGCTTCTACACAGGCCCAGATCCAGGGCCCTAAGTTGGCCCATCCCCAAATCTATCACATCCATGAACCGATGGAGCACACAAAGGGGCCAATCCTGCAGATCCAAAGCTAAAGGATCTCCATGACGCAGGGCAAAAACAGGATATCCCAGAAGAGTCCCAGTGAGGATCCAGTATTGCTAGTGTAGCAGAAGCCAGAGGCCTCGAGCCAGGCCAAAGACTCATTACAATGAACATTTGCAAGTTAAGACATATGGACAAAAGGGTATACTGTGGGACACACTGACACACCACAGCTTCCTTGGTGAGGTGTTTTAAGTTTTGTTCCTTTCAGATTTTTACTTTATTTGGGGTGGTGGTGTAAAGGCCTCCAAGGGTCGATATGAAGGCATAAGGAGATTTGTGGGCTCGGGGTATATGATGTGAAATTCACAAAGAATCAATAAAAAGTTATTTACAAAAAAGAGTCTTTGAAAAAGTGATACATTTTTATTGTGTTTCAAAGGTTTTAAAATAATAAAACCATGTTTTTAAAAGGCTTCCAAGCTAGAGAACCATTTACAATGGCTTATGGTTTTAATTTTAAAGGAACAATTTAGTATTTTTGTATATTCCCCTTGTAGTATTCATATTCTACAACATTTTCACCATCATTATATAAATCTACCTCTTCTACTTGCTTGCCACAATACCACAGCCATTTCATATATATACATATATATATACACATATATATACATATATATACATATATGTGTGTATGTATATATATATTTAGTGTTGACTTTCACAATCTTCATTTTATCTTTCTCACTTATTTCAAAAGACCCCTGACTAAATTATTATGCCTCTCTGAATTTATTAGACTGTTTCCATCTAAAATAATCCTTTTAACCCATTTTTATGATTATATAAAGAAATACACAAACTGTAGAAATTTTGGAATAAAAAGAAATAAAATGTATGCATAAAATCTGAAGTGCGGGCATGCAGATTTGGCTTCTCTCATTCGTTTACTTTGGTTTCATGCTGTGTTGAGTTTGGATGTTGTCTGCCAAGAGTTCACATGCTGGGGCCTTAGTCTCCAGTGTGGAGGTTGCAAAGATGGCAGCATCTTAGGAGGTGAGCCCAACGCAACCATAATTACAGGCTCATGACTAGTAGCGTTCTGAGAACAGGTGACTGTGAAGTGCTCATTCATAATTGAGATGTCCACATCACCTCCCACCCCCTCCCCAGAGCTCCTGAACATTGCTAAAGAGAGAACAGAAAGATGTAAGGGCTGGAGGGCAGGGTGGAGGGTTGTGGAATATGCTCTTCTGGGCATGGCACTTTGAACTCACAACTGCTGTTCACTCACATAAGACTAAGACAAGATTGGACCCATTGACATCCTGTAAGAGATGGAGAAGGGGGGCTCACAGGGACCACCAAAACTGATGTTATTACCCTCAAACTGTATAGCCCGTGAAACAATGAATTGGTTCAATGATCCCTTGCCTTCCCAACCCCCACCCTCTGGCCTGTGTCGTGTTTTCTTTTGATACTTCCACCTCACCCAAAGTTTTCATTACAAATGACACAGTCACTCCAGTGACGCCTCTCTTTTAAAAACATACATAAGTAAAGGGAAGAGTTATGGGGCTGTGAGAGGCAGCTGGGTACCTGGTCAAGCAGGCTTTGAACCCTGGAGACCCTCAGGGAAGGTAGGAGTTTGGCCTTGCTCCTGAGCCCCTGGCTCCTTTCACATAGCTACAGCCCCCCACAGAGAGGTCTGTGGCCATCCATTACATAGAACAATGCCCTTTCTAGCCCCTGCACAGGTAGAAGGTGTGACTACAGGCCACAGAACCTCAAGACAGATCTCCATATTAATGAAGTACCTAAAGGCCAAAGGGCGTAGCCAATTAAACATTCCTTCCCAGACCCTCCTCCTTGCAAAAGGTATTTAACCTCAGGCCCACCCTGAGAATACAGGGTATAGTTTTATCCATTTTCTACCATGACAATAAATAATCTTAAGATTATAGCCTAAGACCATGAACTATCTCTCTTCTTTGGGGCCCTGCCGTGGGGAACCATGGAGAAAGTCTTCAACTACTGAGCTGTCGTCTAATCTCCCACAGATGACCTCTCTAGGCTTCCAGTCACAGAGGCCACCAAATCAAGCAAGTGAACCGAGACAGCCATGACCCCCCCAAGTGAGTCACCATGACCAAGAGTCTCATCTAGGCTGGACAGGACACCACAGGGGCTTCTCCCCATCTCCCCTTCAGCTGTGGCACCTGAGAGACCAAGGGCCTGAGAACCAATGGGTTCCCGGCCAACTCCTGGCCCCGGGAACCCCCAATTCAAGAGCTTCGGCCCCCACGGGACCTCAGACTGTTTTCCCTCCACCCCCCAATCAGAGTCCCAAGGCTTCTCACAGCCTGATGTCCTTCTGGTGTTGTTCTGGAGTGAGCACAGTCAACTTCCCTCTGCCTCCCTGAGCGGCAGCCCTAGCCTCTTTGGGGCTGCAGATGAGGTACCCACAATTCAACCCACAGGACCCACACCTGCACATGCTACAGCCCAACACCCTGAGAATTTACAGACACTTATCAGTAGCTAAGGCGGAAGGGTTCACCACTCCCTGAAGGTCTAGAGTCAGGTAATGACTGCTGGAAAAAGGAGAGACATTTTTCTAAGTGCTGTAACTACTGGTAAGGTGGCCATAGTCCTGCAAATAATCACTCACCCATGCTTTCATAAGAAACTCTGATGAAACTCACAGGGTCACCAAAAATTAACAGCAAACGGCATGAAAGCAGTGGAGAACTGGTTGGGAAGAGGAGAGGACCATCAAGAGTGGCAGGGAGATGAGAGAGTTAATGGGGCAAACACGATCCAAATACATTAGATACATAAATGAAAATTTGGTCTCTTTGTTATTTATTAATTTATATATGATAAATAAAAATATTAAAAATAGAGGAGAGTCCAAGGGAAAGTGATTGGGTCAGTGGATATCATGGAAGGTGGTCTATTATTCACTTGGGTCATAGAAAGTGGTCAGCTCACTGGAATATGGGAGCTGACCAGTTCACTGAGGCCATTGAAGATGGTCAGCTCACAGCAGCTCATGAAAGATAATCAAGTCACTGTGGTACCCACCCTCCAAAAGGATTCAAGTCAGAGTTGAGTCTTTTTCATGGAGTCCATGTTATAAAGGGGCAACCCATACACCTGCCTTCTCTTTGGAGAATCCATCTGCTTCCTTGTTTTCTGCCACATGTGACAAACACCACCAAAACAATTCTTACCAGAGATTGAGCAGCTGGTATTAGCCCACTTTAGACTTTCGGCGTCTCAGACTATAAGCAACAATACGTCTTCCTTCTTACACTACAGATGGACTAATGAGTGGTCACTACAAGAAAGGTCATTTGATTTTATGGGGTTCTTGGAGCAGCACAGAGTCTCAGGTACCTTGTCCTCACCTTGAAGCATAACCAAATTTCAATCTCTGGTTAGCAGTTGGTGCCACCTTCAGCCACCCAGAGACTACCCTGTATTTTAGACCCTAGTTCAGTTCCCTTCTTCTGTTCTTGTTCCTTTCCTCCCCACTGTCCTCCCCCCACCCCACTCTAAAGAAGATTCTTCTACACCTCTGCCACACTTGTGAACCCAGCCCACCCTCTACATAGTGCATCCTCTCTGGGGCAGTTCCGAAATTCAAACCTTGGAGCTCCATACAGCAGTACCCAAGATACCAAGAAAGAACCTCGCCCTGTCTCCGTGCACAGGTTTCTGAAGTGTGGAGAACATCTTGATAAACTAACTTTTCCACATTTTTTTTGTGTTGCTGAGTATTTTTATAATTGCTTTACTGGGAAATATATTTGAGTAGTCATCGGTTTTACAGATGTGGGAATTAAGGTCCAGGAAGGTTAACTGACTTGCCTTAAATAGTCACAAAACTGTATCATTAGAGAATCAAATTTGAAGTGTCTTCTCCATTAAGACAATGCTTTTCTTAGCATGAGGACAAATGATACAGTAATGAAGTATGTACTGTATTGACCTAATGCACCATCACCTCCAGCACATAGAGGAAGTAGGCAGAAAAAGAAAGGACCCAGAGAGCCAAATAGAGGCAAAGTTTGCAGGTAAAAAATGATTTTTTTCATCTCTTACAGCTTTGTGAGGCTTCTTGGTTGTTCCTGTTTGCGGGCACATGGTGGCTCCTGATCTGACCTGTGTTTGCATATGGGCTTGTTTCTAGTTTTTTTTTTTTTTTTTTTTTTTTAAGATTTATTTATTTCTATTTTATGGTTGTTAGTATTTTGCACTGCATGTCTGTCTGTCTGTACACCACATGCATACAGTGTTCACAGAAGTCAGTGTAACCATGTGTATTCAAGAACAAGTTCTCTTGACTGCTAAGCCATCTTTTTTGCCCCTCCCCTACATGTGTATACAATCAGGGTTACACTGGAATCTTGTGGTACCCAGGGATGAACATCACATGTGACTATCATCAGTGCAACTCTGCTATAACCTTTGTAGGTCATCTGTGTGCATCTGTGTGCATCTGTGTGCAACTGTGTGCAAGGCACTATCCAAGCTTCTGGACCACTGTACTAACTTCAGCACCTCCCATTGAATCCCCCCATTGCCAAGCTAGCCTTAGAGGAGGGAGCAGACACTCAAGGCTACTCTAGGCTACAGTACTTTTCCCCTCCTTTTCCCAAAACCAGTGAGAGAAGGCTCATGGTGTCACATTCTAGAGGGTTTGACACAGAAGAAGCATGAGGCAGTTTCTGGCTGGAGCTGGTGGCTGGAGGAGGGCAAGGGAAAGCTGTTCCCTTTCATTCTGTTGCTTTTAACTTTTGTACTCAATGTGTTCTCTGAGTGCTCAAAAATAAACACGAAGATAAAACCACAAATACTCTATATAATTGTTTCCAGAGCTCAAATACAGGAAATCGCTGTACCACTCCATTCATGAGCATCCCACAGTTCCTGGCCATGCTATTTTTGTCTTGGGAGCACCTCTCTACTTCCTCTTCTTCTGTAAGAGTTACATTTCTGTTCTTCATGAGAGTCACTGTCCGTCTTATCAACCTGATGCCCTCGATCTGTGTGTTTCACAACCACAGGACAATAGCTCACAGGAGTCTGGCTCTCAGGACCTCCACGAGGCCACCTGAAATGAAAAACACAGGCTTGTTATCTTAACAGTGACCCAGAGTGGTCTTCGGGGTTGCTGTTCCCAATATTCCCCAAGTCTCACTACCAAGATCAATTAGAGATATGACTCTCATTCTCTGTGTAATTAAGTGACAGGTGTCCTGAAAGACAAATAATTCTTAGGACAATGACACCTAATAAAAATCATACTAAATAGAAAACTCTTCTCTATAGTTCTTATAACCTATAAAGATTTATCCAGAAATAAATTGTAAAAATGGACTTTCATATTAATACAAAATTAATGCAAAACAACTCTGCTTGGTTGTGACTCTTTGTTTCTTGGTCTTTACCCTTCTTCAACTTTCAACTTCAATATTCTACCCTAACGACAGACACAACAGTGACAAAACCCACCACCTGGTATAAATCTATTTAAACACCACATCTGTGGAGCAAGTGGACCACGCCACCAGAAGAAAAGCTGGTAAGGTTGAAGCAGGTTCAAAAACCCTGGGAAATCTCATAATTAAGAAAAGCAGGCATGGAACCAGCTCCTGGCCAGGCTCTACCTGTCCTGGAACATGTAACCATGACACCCCACTAAATAGGCCATGACAACTAACTGGTCATGTAGCATTAAAAAATGGAGTTCTCCATGCTAATGAGGTATCTTCTAGGCCCTAAGTATTCAGCCAATGAGCTTCCCTTCCTAGGCATCTCTTCCTGCAAAAGATTTTTAATCTCTTGCTCACCCTGAGTAGGATGGTATAATTCACATCCACCATAAAAACAAAGCAGTTTGGACAACCAAGAACTGTCTTCTTTATCAAGTATCCCCCAGTGGTCACATCTATTAAGATTCCAGAAGAATTTCCTATGAAGCCACACAAAGCCATCACACTATCCTGAGAAGTAGAGCAGAACAGAAATCAAGAAACAGAACACCTGCCCAATAAAGAGAAGACCACAAAATTGCACATAGAGTAATAGTCTTCACAATCCCAGATGCACAAATGCTGGAAAAAAAAAAAAACAAAAAACAAGCAATAATAGCAAAGAAAATAACCTCTTCACTAGAGTCCAGCAACCCTAACAAGACAAAAGAATATTCAAACATAGCTGAATTACCTTGAAAGAGACCTAGAAAAGGGTTTTATGACTATTATAGGGCTCTTAAAATAAAAATTAGTAAGTCCCTTAAAGAAATCTACAAAAATACAAACCATGGAAAAAAAAGTGAGTAAAACCTTATTCAAAATCTGAAAGTGGAAATACAATTGATAAAGAAATCCCAAAATGAGGGATATCTGTAACTTAAAAACAAAACAAATAAAAAATAAGGAACTCAAACAGGAATCACACAGGCAAGCTTCATCAACAGAATAGAAGAGATGGAAGAGATAGTCTCAGACATTGAAGACACAATAAAAGAACCAGCCAGATACATTGGTCAAAGAAAATGTTAAATCTATAAAAAGTTTTTGACACAAGACATTCAGGAAATCTGAGACACCATAAAAGACCAAATCTAAGAATAATAGAAATATAGGAAGGAGAAAAGAAAACACAGGTCAAAAGCACAGAAAATACTTTCAACAAAATCATAGAAGAAAATTTCCCTAACACAAAGAAGGAGATACTTATCAAAGATCAAGAAGATACAGAACACCAATTAGACTAAGCCAGAAAAGAAAGATCCCCTAGGTATATAATAATCAAAACACTAACTGTATAAAAGAAAGAATATTAAATGCTGCAAGGCAAAAGACCGAGTAACATATAAATATAGGCCTATTAGAATTACACCTGGTTTCTCAATGGACTCTAAAAGCCAGAAGGGACAGATGTGCTACAGACACTAAATGAACAGATGCCAGCCTAGACTACTATACTCAGCAAACCTTCAATCATCATAGATGGAGAAAATAAGTTATCCCGTGATATAAATAAATAAATAAATAAGCAATATCTATTTATAAAAGGTGCTAGAAGGTGAAGTCTAACCTAAAGTTAACTACATTTAAAAAAAAAAAAAAAAAAAAAACCACTGGAAATAAATAATCCCATAACAGCAAATTCAAAAGAAGACATGTACACACACACACCACTTCCACCACCACCAATAAAAATAAAACAAAACAAAATTACAGGAATTAACAATCATTGGTCATTGATATCTCTTAGCATCAATGGCCTCAATTACCCAATAAGAAAACACAGACTAACAGAATGGAAGGGAAAACAGGATTCATTCTTTTAATGCATCCAAGAAACACACCTCACCATCAAGGATAGAGATCAACTCAGGCAGGATAAAGAGTTGGAAAACCCTACACCAAGTAAATGGACCTAATAAACCAGCTGGTATAGTCATTTTAATGCCTGACAATATAGATTTCAAACCAAAACTAATCAGAAGAGATAGGGAAGGATACTACATGCTCATCAAAGGAAAATACACCAAGAGGACATTGCAATTCTTAACATCTATGCCCCAAACAAAAAGACACCCAAGTGTGTAAAAAAACCAATTAGTTAACTTAAATCACATGTTGATCTTCACACACCAACAGTGGGAGACTTCACTACTCCACTCTCACCAATAAAACTAACCAGAGAAACACTGGAGCTAACTGAAGTTATAAATCAAATGAACCTAACAGAAATTTATACAACATTTCACCCAAACACAAAAGAATAAACCTGTCTCTCAGCACCTCATGGAACTTCCTCCCAAACCAACTATATATTCACACACAAAGCAAATCTCAATAGATACAGAAAAATAGAAATAACACTCTCCTTCCTATCTGACTACCATGAGTTAAAAGCTGGTTATCAACAACAGAAGCTTACAAACTCATGAAATCTAAACAACTCTCTACTGAATGAAAAATAGATCAAGTAAGAAACTAAGAAAGAAGTTAAAGACTTTCTACAATGGAATAAAAATTAACACACAATATACTCAAACTTATGGGACACAAGACTGTTCTAAGTGTCAAGTGTATAGCACTAAGTACCTATATTTATAAAAAATGAATGCGATCTCATACTAGCAACTAATCAGCACTGAAAGCTCTAGAAAAACAAAGAAGAAATTACATCCTAAAGGAGTAAACAACAAGAAATAAAATCAGGGCCAAAATCAATAAAATAACAACAAAAAAAGCCCACAAACAATACCAAAAATAAACACACACACACACACACACATCAATGAAACAAAGAGTTGGAAAACCCAAAAGAGTTGATTCTTTGAGAAAAGCAGTAAGACTGACAAAGCTTATCAAAGATTGACAAAGATTATCTAAATTAGGAAAGGATAAAGAGAGAAGATCCAAATTAACAAAAGTAGAAAAGACAGGGGAAATTAAAACCAAACACCAAGGAAAAATCAGAGTCATAAGGACATGTTCTAAAAATCTGTCCTCCTCCAAACTAAGAAGTCTAAAAGGAATGGAATTTTTCCTCTATACATATCATTTATCAAAGTTATATCAAGATCAGATAAGCAATTTAAACAGACCAATGACCCCTGGTGAAATAGAAGCAATCATTAAAATTCTCCCAACCAAAAAAAGCCCAGAGCCAGATAGTGATAACACAGAATTCTATCAGACTTTCAGACAAGAGCCAATGTCAATACTCTCCAAATTATTCCACAAAATAGAAATATAAGAACACTACCAAGTTAATTTTATGAGGCACACTCACCTTGATTACCCAAACCACATAAATACTCAACAAAGAAAGAGAATTACAGACCAATTCAATTACAAACATAGACGCAAAAAAAAAATACTTATTAAAATATTTGCAAACTGAATCCAAGAATATATCTAAAAGATTATCCACTATGATCAAGTAGGCTACATCCCAAAGTTATAGGGATGGGTTAACATATATAAATCAATAAATGTAATCCATCATTTAACCAAACTGAGAGACAAAAACCACATGATTATCTTATTAGATGTAGAAAAGGCTTTTGACAAAATCCAACACCCCTTCATGATAAAAGTCTTGGAGAGAGTAGAGATACAAAGGACATACATAAAAATAATCAGAGCAACTTAAAGCAAACTTATAGCCAATGTCAAATTAAATGGAAAGGAACTCAAAGCAATTTCACTAAAATCAGTAACAAGACAGGGTGTCTACTCTCTCCATACTTATCCAATATAGTATTTGAAGTTCTAGCTAGAGCAATAAGACAACCAAAGGATATTAAGGAGATATAAATTGGAAAGGAAGAAGTATACATATCTTTATTTGCAGCAGACATAACAGTGTACATAAGTGACCAAAAAATTCTAACAGGAAAGTCCTACAGCTGATAAACACTTTCAGCAAAGTAGCTGGATACAAAACAAAACTCAGCAGTTGTCCTGTATACAAATGACATCAGTCTAAGAAAGAAATCAAGGAAATACTACTTTGCATAATAGCACCAACAATATAAAATATCTTGGGAGTAACTCTAACCAGGCAAGTGAAAGACTTGCATGATGAAAACTTAGATTTATTGAAAAAAAGAAACTAAAGAATATATCAGAAGATGGAAAGATCTCCCATGCTCATGGATTGGTAGGAATAGTATAGTAAAAATGACCATCCTACCAAAAGCAATCTACAGATTAAATGGATTTGCCATCAAAATTCCAACACAATCCTTCACAGAAACTGAAAGGACAATTTTCAGTTTCTTATGAAAACAAACACTCCAAACAAACAAAAAAACAAAGCAAAACAGGATTACTACAACAATGCCAAGCAATAAAAACTACTAGAGATCTCACCATACCCAATTTCAAGTTGTGCTACAAGGCTATAGTAATAAATACATGGTAATGGCACAAAAACAGAAATATTGATCAATAAAATTGAACACAAGACCCAGAATCAAATCCACACACCTAAGAACTGATTTTTGATAAAGAGCCCAGAAATACACTGGAAAAAAGACAACCTCTTCAAAAAATGATGCTGGTTAACTGGACTGTCATGTGTAAAAGAACCCAAATAGATCTATACTTATCACCCTGCACAAAACTCAACTTCAAATAGATCAAAGAACTCAATGTAAAATCAGGTGCATCGTACCTGATAGAAGAGAAAGTGGAGAATGGCCTTGAATACTCTGGCACAGAAGATGACTTCCTGAACAGAGTACCAATAGCATAGGCCCTGAGGTTAGCAGTTAATAAATCAGGACCTCATAGAACTGAAAAGCTTCTGCAAGGCTAAGGACATCATCATTTGGACACAGTAGCAGCCTAAAGAATGGGAAAAGTTTTTTTTTTTTTACTAACTAATCATGCAATAAAGCTAACATGCAAAATATAAATTCAAGAAAATCCAATAAAAATGGAGTACATATCTAAACAGAATTCTCAAAAGAGGAAACTCTTATGGATAAGAAACACATAAAGAAATGTTCAGCATCCTTAGTTTTCAGGAAAAATGCAAATCAGAACTACGTTAAGATTTCAATTTACACCTATCAGAAGGTCAGAATGGCTGAGATCAACACAATAAATGGCAGCTCACGCTGGCGAGGATGTGAAATAAGGGGAACATTCATACATTGTTGATGGGAGTGGAAACTTGTACAGCCACTATGGACATCCCTGTGTCAGTTCCTCAGGAAGATGGGAACTGATCTACCTCAAGATTCAGCTATATCACTCTGGGGCATGTGCCCACAGGTCACTTCATCCTACCACAGAGACACTTGCTCAACCATGTTCATTTATGCTCTATTAATAGCCAGAAATTGGAAGCAGCCTAGATGTCCTCAATGGAAGGACCCATACACAACACAGCTTGGGGTGATCAAGAAACAAAGACGAGATAGCTAAAACCAAATAATATTGGTCTTAAAAATAAACAACAACAACAAAAAAAAAAAAAACTAAAAAGAGGAAACAAATATAGAGACCCACAGCCAGACATTACACAGAGAGTGAGAGACCTTGAGACACTCAGTCCTAAATGGGATTTCTCCATCCCTCCCCGCAGAGCTCAGGGAACCCCTAGGTAGAGGAGGCAGAAAGAGTGTATGAGACAGAGGGGATGGAGGTCAACAGGAAAACAAGGCCTTCTAAATAAACATGATCAAAGTTCTTATGAACTCAGAGATGAGGCAGCATGCACAGGCCCGCTCGGGTCCACACCAAGTCCTCTGCACATGTATAATCTTTCAGTTTAAGGGTTTTTATGGGATTCCTGAGTATGCAAACCAATAGTTCCTAGTTCTTGTGCCTTTTCTTGGGCACTTTTTCTTTTGTTGGTTTGTCCCATCCAATTTCAATGTGAGTTTTGGGGTTATCTTATTATATTTTATCTTGTTATACTTTAATATTATCTCTTAGAAGCCTGCCCTTTTTCTAGTGAGAAACAGAAAGGGGTTTCATGGAGATGGGGAGAAACTGGGAGGAGTAGAGGGAGGGGAAGCTGTAATCATAGTACATTTTGAGAGACACAAATCTATTATCAGTTAAAGGGGAAAATTTTTTAAAGAAACAAGGACAGATGGAATCCAAATAGAAAAAAAAAAGTCACTCCTAGAGGAGAAGATTTGAGACTAGGACATCAGCTGTCTAATCAAGGTTTGTTTCTCTATTACAAAGACAAGAAGACAGTTTTTTGAAACTATTTTGCCATTTATATTAACAGGTATTAAAAATAAACCTTTCCCAAGCCTCAGATTTTGATAAAAAGGATCTTAGCAGGAGATGCTTAAATAAGAGACACGTTAATGGTGTTCCATCTTTAATGCCGACTTGTACAATAATGAGCAATGGAATGACCAGACAGACCACAAGACACCATGAAATTACACCACCTAAAGGAGGGAACCTACTCCCAGTCATGGTGACTATTGTCAATTTGAAACCCATCTAGAAGACATTCCAACGGGCATGTGTGGGAAGGAGTTTGTACATGGATTGATGGAGACGGACTCACCTAACGATGGGCAGACCCGTGCCATGGGCTGGGGTCCCAGGTTGAATAAAGAGGGGCAAGCAGACTGAGCAGCAGCAGCATCTCTCTGCCTCCTGAGTGCAGAGGCAATGTGACAGGCCACCTCACACAGCAGCCACATGCCTTCTCAGCCATGGTGATGGAACGTTCTAACTGTAAGTGAAAATAAGCACTTCCTTCTTAGGTTGATTTTTTTTCCTCCTATTTTGTCACAAGAATGAGAAAAGTAACTAGTTTGCTCCTACCACTGCAGAAAGGCTGCAGATGGGGCAAGCTGCCTCAACCCTAGCAGCTTCTGGACTACCTTCATTCAGTGAACTAGTCTATGCTGTGGTTGATTGACCTTGACTCCCCTCTCACTCAAACTTTGAAAAATTCCAAAGCTACTTCCCAGAGTTCCTTATGCTAGAGCTAAGACACAGATGAAAGCTGACTCTCCGCCCAGTGTCTCTATCATTCCTAAAATTTCTCCCTTCCGCCAAAGGCACTAGCCACAAGGACTTTCCTGTTTCCATAACTGTTTCACAATCTGCTTTCTGGAGAACCTCACCTACGATCCATAGGCACCTGTTCAAAGCCACTCTGATAACAAAATCATGACTTGGATTCAAATTAGAAAAACAAGATGACAGACATTACGGACGGTGCAGCAATGCCAGCGTCACCACTCCTTGCTTTTACCAGTAAAAGAATTCTGTCTCATTTGGGGAGGTCTGTGCTCTACCAGAAGGCTGTAACGGTTTCATGACTATGACATAGTCATTGACTGTCCTTGTGTTGCTGGTCCTCCAGGGGGATCCTGTGAGGAGTACATCCAAATAGCTGTTCTGTTTGTGTGTCTCTACACTTCTTTTCCTATTGCCTGGAAGGGGAGTGCAATGGCCGGGGTTCTAGCAGCCATTCTGTGGAGGCTGAAAGCCACAGGGCACACACAGGAAACCTAATTTATTAGCTATTTCATGGGACATCATGCTACTGAATTTCTACTCTGACTTCACCAACTATAAGGGCTTTTTGTATTTCGGATAGGAAATTTTATCAGTTTTATCAATGTTTGGTATTTGAGGCATTGGTATTTGAGGTATTTGAGTTTTAGTTTTTTATGATAAACATGGCATGGTGGCTCACTTGTGTGCTCAGTACTTGGGAAGTAGGAGGAAGAAGGTCAGGAGTTAAAGGCCATCCTCAGCTACTGTGGTGGTTTGAATGAGAATGATCTCTGTGGACTCATACATTGGAATACTTAGTATCCAGATGATAAAACTATTTAGGAAGAATGCAGACATTGGTCTTGTTGGAGGAGGTTTGTCACTGCAGGTAGGCACTGGGATTTCCAAACCTCATGCCATTCCCAGTTAGCCCTCTGTGGTGGTTTAAATATGCTTGGCCCATGGAGTGGCACTATTAGGAGGTGTTGTCTTGTTGGAGGAAGTGTGTCACTGTGGAGGTGGACTTTGAGATGCTTCTCCTAGCTGCTTTGGAAGTCAATCCCTCCTGTTTGCTTTTGGAACAAGAAGTAGAACTTTCAGCTCCTCCTGCACCATGCCTGCCTGGATGCTACCATGCTTCCCACCATGATGATAATGGACTGACTGAACCCTCTCAACCTGTAAACTAGCCCTAATTAAGTGTTGTCCTTTATAGACGTTGCTTTGGTCATGGTGTCTCTTCATGGCTTCCTACTTACAGATTGGAATGTAAGCTCTTAGCTCCTACTCCAGCGCCATGCCTGCCTACCTAGTGCTGTGCTCCCCACGGGGATCATGAATTCTAACTCTCTGGAACCACAAGCCCAAACAAATGATTTCTTTTACAAGTTGTTTTGATCATGGTAACTATTCACAGCAATAGGAAATAACTGGCACAGCCACACAAAGACTTAGAGACCAGCCTAGGCTGCACGAGAGACTGTCTAAAAAAATTATTATACTCCAATGGAAGACCACACATCCAAGAATATTTGGGTAGCAGAAATTGGTCTTAAATAGCTTTTATGAGACACATACAATTGGGTGGATCGTGAACTGGGGGTGAATCTGGGACGAGTTGGAGAGGTGATTATGATCAAAGGTATTGTTCAAAACTTGAAACTCTCAAAGAACTAATAATGAAATCTAAAAAAAAAAAAAAAAAAGGTATTATAAACTGCCAAATCTAATTATAATTTAAACAAATGGGCAATCTTATGTTCTGCTGGCAAAAGAGAAAGTGAAAATATGGTTTGGAGAATGATTAAACATTTGGCTTGTGATGTTCTTTTTGAGTAATTCTACATCAAGAAATAAATTATAACAATAATAATCAAACATGTAGACATTTTTACTTGCACCTTCACAATTTGAGAAAAATAGAAACTGCCTAAATATGTGGCATAATAGTCATTAGAAATGTGGTATAACGATGTCTTCAGGTGGGGGCTGTACAGCTCCTTCCCATGATGCCACGAGGCGAGGGTGGGGAAAATGCCAGAGCCCTGCCCTCCACTGCACAACACAAGAAGGCCATAGACACACAGAGGCCCTCTTGCTGTCATGCAGCAAGGGCAGGAGAGGTCATCCAGAGGCCCACTAGCTGCATTGCCAGCGCACAATGGGAACCACTTCAATGTGCAAGTGTGAAGTGACAGAGGAGAGAGAGAGAGAAGTGGAAGTCTTTGAGCCTTGTGAAGGGAGACGGAACAGAAAACACAGGGTGGAGAGGAAGACTGGTTGTGAGTAGCCAGCCCCACTACCTGAGGCCCTGGTGAAGTTCCAGCCCGTGTTGTCACTGAGAGCCAGGTCTCAGTCCGTGGCCATGCAGGGGGTCAGATTAGATGTCTTGGCTCCTATTACCACTAGAGATCACGGGGACATCCCTAGTCTGGGCAGGTGTCTGGGACCATACAGATGTGCAAGGGCTGTGCAGAACTGGCCCTGCCCCTCAGCGGCTGTGGCACTCGAGAAAGCTGGCCCTACCACTCAGCAGGAGATGGGGCTCTGTACCTCTCCTGGGCAGCACAGTGGAGCTGGCCCTAGTGGCAGGGGCTCCAGTAAGTCAGTTCCAAGGGCGTGAGTATGAGAGAGCTGACCATGCCACTCTGCTGTGAGGTGAAGTGGGGAGCAGGAATGATGCCCCTTGCCCCTCACCAGCCACCATCTCAGGCAGTCCGGAGAGCTCCCCCCCCCCCATCATGAGAACCAGAGAACTGGTTCTGCCCCTTGAGATATATATATATATATATATATATATATATATATATATATATATATATATATATAGCCAGGCATCATGGTTTATGTGTATAATCCCAGAATTTCAGAGCCTGAGACAGGAGGATTGCCACAAGTGCAGAGGCTAGTTTGGGATACATGTTGGGTTTCAGCTCAAACTAGTTACGCTGCCTCAAAAAAAGAACTAAAGATACAAGTGATATTTAAAAAAAAAAAAGAATTGTGTGGTAACAATGTAAGCATGATAGATGTATATGGAGTTAGAGTAACACTCTTCATCTGTACTCAAGACCCCTCTGTACTTGCCTGTGTCGGATGTGTCTCCCCATGTGTCTCTTGTCTGTGTAACATACCCATATATCTATGCATACATACTAGATTTTCTTTTGAGACAGGGTCTAACTATGTAGCCCTGGCTGACCTAGTATGTATGCCCACTACGTAGATTGATCCATCTAAATAGCCTAGAACTTGCCCCTCTGTTGTCCCTCAAGTGCTAGGATTAAAAGTCACCGCCACACCTAGTATATACATTTTTTAAATTGAACTTAAACATGTTTCAAAGAAAAAGCATCGATGTTTTATAGTTTTATACAATAGCAAGTTTTATATGTAACATAAAATTTGATATAAACAAACTCTTGATTACATTCCAAAAAGTTATCTAAAACAACTAAAGTAGTGGAATACACATAATAAAGAAGAATGTAAGTGAACAATAAATGTCATTAGCACTGGTAATAATGTTTACTATTTATTAATAACAGCATTGTTTTTCCCTTGACCAGACTGAGTTCTTATCCATCCTCATAAAGTGGATAATAAAAGCAAAGTCCAGACTCTCACCGCAAATAGCAGAAGAGGTCTGAGGGCACAGATTTGAACCACCTGCTTCCACGTTCCATCCAAAATGACCCAGAAAAATTTTAAAATATGTAAAACCCTGATTCAGGCATAGAAGCTAAGGAAGGAAACCATACAAATGCCAAAAACTTCAAAGAATTTCTTTGAAATCCTTTGCAATTGGGACCAGATTAAAGAAGGGCATCCAGGACTAACCCCACAACCTGCACAAGAGCAGCTTAACGCCAGAGACAGGATGCTGACAGCAGGGCCCATCTGATTCCCAGGGGTCTTCAGAAGCCGAAAGGTGGCTAGGTTGGCCAGCATCGGCAAGGATTTCCAGCAGAAACCCGGGCTTGGCAGCAGTGCTTGAATTTTTGGCTCCTCTAAGCCCAGAGCTGAGCAGCAGCGAGACACTAGTGCTGTTGGTGACGGCAGCCATCTTGGATGATGCGGTGGACTCCTAACCAGAGACCAAAGCCTGACAGCTTGCAGAATCCAGGCAAAGTTTGATCCCTTGTGCAGCAGAACCCAGGCAGGGGGCCATGCCTGCACTACCAGCACTTAGGACACTAAGAAGGGGGACCAGAAGTTCATGTTGGAGTCTTCCACAGCTACACATACACAGGTGAGCTTAGGGAAGCTTAAGCTATATGAGACAAGTGAGTATACAAATAACCCCAACAACCATCATAAAACAACAACAAAATACCATCTGGAAAGTGAAATTTAGGTAACTATATTTTAAAAACAATTTCTCTCTTGACATAAATCATAGGAATTAGTTTGAGATGGATTTCAGATGCCCTGTAAAAAGTGAACCAAGGAAGCTCACCGGGAAACAACCCTCTTCCTGATCCTTGCTTGGACAGACTATCACAAAGAAGATACAAATGTGTTCTTCTGATGAGGAGCTGTTGAAGATTTGAATTTGATTAAACTGGAACAAAAAATTTGCAACCAATGTAACTAGTGAAGGACTCAAGTCCAGACAACAGAAAGAATTCCTCAGTAGTAAGAATATAGCTGGAGGACTCAGAGAGATGGCCCAGTGGTTAAAAGTAACGACCACCCTAAAGAAGACCAGAATTCAGTTCCTAGCATTCATGTCAAATGGCTCACAACCACCTGTAACTCCAGCCCCAAAGGATCTAACTTCTAGCCTACACATACACAAGTAAAAATAAAAATAAAATTATAAAAAAAATCCCTTAATCCCAAAGTGATGGTTTTAAGGGTAAAGCCTTGGGGAGCTAACCAAGTCATGAGGGCAAAGCCTTCCTGAGATTAAAATTCATATAAAAGAGGCTACAGAAAGAGCAGCTGTGCCTCCTGCCACATGAAGAAACAAACACTACCATGAACAGGAACACAACCCATCCCAGATACCACATCTCTGGCATCTTAACCTTGAACTTACCACCTCTATAATATAAGAAATTCATTTATCTTCTTAATAAGCCACCAAGCTAATTAAATTTGTTACAGCAGCTCAATGTAGTAACTTATTCAACCAACATGACTTAAGAGAGAAGAATGTACAATATGTATGGTGTAACAAATATTCTAAGCAAAATTAGAGAAATGGTGACTTTGAAGAATCAGAGACGACACCCTGGCAGAATTTGTGACAAGATACAGACACCTAGACAAATCCTGTCAAGAGTTAAGGAGAGCGGGGCAGTGGTGGCACACGCCTTTAATCCCAGCACTTGGGAGGCAGAGGCAGGTGGATTTCTGAGTTCGAGGCCAGCCTGGTCTACAGAGTGAGTTCCAGGACAGCCAGGGCTACACAGAGAAACCCTGTCTCAAAAAACCAAAAAAAAAAAAAAAAAAAGAGAGAGAGAGAGAGAGAGAGAGAGAGAGAGAGAGAGAGAGAGAGAGTGAGAGTTAAGGAGAGCCTACACAGTTCTGTGAGCATCAGGCAGGCATCTTAGGCCAATTTCTTAGTAGTGGTTCTCTGGTTATATGTTGAAGCAACTGGGCAAGCCTTGTAAAAAGCAGCAGTATTCAGGTCCCATCTTAAAAGGTTTTATTTAATCATTGTGAGTTGGATCTCAGGCACAGAAATTTATTTAAAAAAAAAAAATGCCCTCAGTAATTTAAATGTGCAGTCAGACTTGAAAAAACACTGCGTGGAGGAAATAAAAAACACTTTCCAGAGAACTTAACAGCATCAGTGAGTAGAGAATTTCTTCTAGTCTAGTGAGGGAAAGAAATATGCACTTATGTCAAGAGGTTGTTTGTAGGAAAACCCAGCATTCTTCCCCAAGCCAACACTCAGAAAGCACCGTGCTCACCATTTAAGGACACAGTACAGACCATGTAGTTGTGGGTCAAGACTAAGAATCCAAGAATCAGAGTTTAAAAGCACTTGCTGCTCTTGCAGAGTACCTGAGTTCAGTTCTCAGCACCCATATGGTGGCTCACAACCATTCATAATTCCAGTTTGGAGGGTGGGTATGACCTCTCTTCTAACATCCACAGGCACCAAGCACATATATGCCATACTCTCATATGTGCAGGCAAAACATGAAGACACCTAAAAATAAGATTAAAAAAAAATCAACATCTAAAATTAAAGGAACTGGTTCCTTCCGGTCTGGGCCAGAGCACTGAGCAGATCTTGGGTGGCAGCTCTGCCCCCAATCTCCAAGAATCCAGAGGAAGCAGGGATCCCAGGTGCTCTAACTCGGGCAGTATCTTAGGTAAGCAGACAGCAAGGCCCTCCCCAAACAGGGAGTAACTGGGACCCACAAGGACCCAGGAAGTCACTCCCAGCCCGGAGCACTGGTTCCTTCCGGTCTGGGCCAGAGCACTGAGCAGATCTTGGGTGGTAGCTCTGCCCCCAATCTCTAAGAACCCAGAGAAAGTGGGGATCCCAGGTGCTCTAACTCTGGCAGTATCCTATCTGAGCTTGAGCACTGAGCAGATTTTGGGCCCCAGTGCTTACCCTAGTAGTTACACCCACCCTACAAAGTTCTGATACAACCAATAATAGGAGAGACAGGCTCCAGTCAAGGACAGGGCAGGTAGCACTAAGGAGATCCAGATGGCAAAAGGCAAGCGCAAGAACATAAGCATCAGTAACCCAGGGTACTTGGCATCATTAGAACCTAGTTCTCCCACACAAAAAAGCCCTGAATTTCCCATATCACTAGGAAAGCAAGACTCAGATTTAAAATCACTTCTAATGATGATGATAGAGGACTTCAAGAAAGACATAAATAACACTCTCAAAGAATTTGAGGAGAACACAGGTAAACAGGTAGAAGCCCTTAAACTGGAAACATAAAAATCCCTTAAAGAATTACAAGAGAACACAACCAAACAGGTGAAGGAATAGAACAAAACCATCCAGGACATAAAAATGGAAGTAGAAACAATCAAGAAATCACAAAGGGAGACTACCCTGGAGATAGAAAACCTAGGAAAGAAATAAGGTGTCATAGACACAAGCATCACCAACAGAATACAAGAGATAGAAGAGAGAATCGCAGGTGCAGAAGATATCATAGAAAATATTAACACAACTATCAAAGAAAATGCAAAATGCAAAAAGTTCTTAACACAAAACATCCAGGAAATCCAGGACACAATGAGAAGAACAAACCTAAGGATAATAGGTATAGATGAAAGTGAAGATTCCCAACTTAAAGGGCCAATAAATATCATCAACAAAATTATAGAAGAAAACTTCCCTAATCTAAAGAATGAGATGCCCATAAACATACAAGAAGCCTATAGAACACCAAATAGACTAGACCAGAAAAGAAATACCTCCTGTCACATAATAATCAAAACACCAAGTACACAAATAAAATTAAAGGAATAGAGACAAGTTAAACCATATACCATCAGTCATTAATATATTTAACTAATAAATATATAATTATAATTAATTGATACAATTAATGACATTGGATCATTAACGTAATTACCAAGCATTAGTATCAAAAGAAAAGTTAGTTCTATAAAACAAGAGCAATTTAGGTCTAAATCCCAAATTAAGTCAATCAGAATTAAGCAGAATGAGACAGCAAGCACAATAACAATCTGAAAGAGTTTCACTTTACAAAGTTGGTAATTAATAGACAGAAATTAGATTCTTAGTCTTTATTAGCAGAAATAAAATGCTTTACTAGGCATGGTGGTACTGGCCTTTAATCCTAGAACCAGGAGGTAGAGACAGACAAATAAGACTCTGAGTTAGAATTCAGCCAGGATTACTTAGTGAGTAACAGGCCAGGCAGCACTACAGAAAATAAAGACTCACACGCACACAAACACACACACACACACACACATTCACAAAGGTTTTGCCTCCAGACACACTACCTGACCACATAATCACCCTGACTCTGAGTAACAAGATATCTGAGATGAAGGGCCGTTCATTTTCTGAATTAAGTCTTCTCAAAAGATTTCCATGGACCATGCTAGCTCTGGATGCCATGCTGACATTCTTTTAAGAATTTAACATTTTTTTAAACAACAAAATCACTAAGGGTTGAAGCCAGAGAGTGAATATAACATTCGTTCCTCCCACTCCCCGACACACTCTTTTTAAGTGTATTTATTTTATTCTTTGTGTATAGATGTGTTGTTTGTATGTATGTCTGCACTGCATGCATGCCTGGTGCCCTTAGAGGTTAAAAGAGGTCATTGATTCTCCTATAACTGGAGCTATAGATGGTTATCAGCTGCCATGTGGGTGCTGGGAATCAAACCCTGGTCCACTGAAAGAATGACTGCTTTTAACTACTGAGTCATCTCTCAGGCCCAGAACTTGCTCTTGTACTGGAACTGGGTTCAGTTCCCAGCACCCACATATGGCTCACAACCATCCATAATTCCAGCCTTCTGATCTCTGATGGTACAAGGCAAGCACATGGTGCACATACATGAAAGCAAACACAACACATAAAATACAAACACATAAATCTAAAAAAGAGAAAATTTAATCACTGTTAGAAATAAACATGATTATAGCTTCCAAACTGTAAAGACATGTTTTGGTGCATAATATATGTTATGGACATGAAAACATAATTATGGAGAAAATACCCCAAAATTGTAATAGTGGCTGTCTTCAGATTGAGGTCATAGAGTTTGTGGATTATTTTTTTTCTAATGCTTTTTAACTTTTTTCTAAATATTCCACAATTAAAAATGGCTTTTTTTTTTTTTTTTTGGTAAATTGAAAAAAAAATAAATTTTGGCATTTAAAATTAATGTTCATCTTATCTTTTTTTTTTTTTTTTTTTTTTTTTTTTTTTTTTGCACTTCCATGGTACTTGCATTAAAGGATAAAAGTCAAGTTTCTAAATGGGCTCATTTTAGCAATTATAAGGTTTCTTTACTTGACCTGAGCTAGTGACATTGTAAGGAATTAACACCTATCAATGCTGTAAAGACTTTTCTATGGGCACTTTCACAAAGTCACTTTTTGGAAGTGACTTGTTATGAAATGTGCCAAAAGCAAAATTTTTAAAACGTGTTCTACATTAAGAAGGAATCTACAGCATAAGTATATTAGAAGGTAACAGGATTTAGCAGTAAAAACACAACTAGAAACCAGGGGAGCTCAGGAAAATGTGCTCAGGACCCTAAATTCTTAACTATGCAGATAGAACCTTTAGAGGCACTGTGTCCAGAGAGCTCTCAAGCTTGAACCAGAGCATGGTCATTAAAAATATCTTCAGTGGGGGTTGGACAGATATCTTAGCAGTTAAGAGGACTTTCAGAGGACCCAAGTTCAATTCCAAGCACCACAGGGCAGCTCAAGGCAGTCTGTAACTCCAGTTTCAGGACATCCAGTGCCCTCTTCTGACCTCCACAGTCACAGGCACTCCGCGGTGCACATACATAAATGCAAGCACACACCCACACACACGTAAGATGACAGTGGGGAAAAGCACCTCTTCCACGGCCTTCTTCCAGTGCCCAAGCACTTTATGAACTCTTGTTTAACTGTTTTTCTCTAAGGTGAGTTACAGAGATTTACAGATTTCTTGGCAGTACAAGTCCAGGTCCTTTCAGCCACTGGACTTTGAGTCCTTGGAAACACGAACCAGAGCTTTTTTTTTTTTTTTTTACTAATTTTTTTGGCAGACTAGATTAGCACTTCACACTTGAAATTTGCCCTTTTTAACTTTTTTCTAAATATTCCACAATTAAAAATGGCTTTTTTTGGTAAATTGAAAAAAATAAATTTTGGCATTTAAAATTAATGTTCATCTTATTTATTTTTATTTTTTTGCAATAAAGACAAACATAAAAGCTGAATTGTGATTAAAAACATAAAAGCCAGATTGTGGTCAAAACATATTTCCACCTCACTAATCAATATTAGTATTTAAAACAACAACACAGAGTCAGTAGCCCTGTAACTTTAACACCTCAGGTATTCTGCCCAAGCAAGAACATTTAGAATTTTATTTCGTATCTGGCTCCCTAAACTTTAATGGCCTGAAAATACCGATGCTATGAATCCGAGTCCCACAGTTTGGACACTGCCTGCTTCGGTAAGACTTGTTTAGGGCACTGCTTTGTTTATTTGTTTTTGAGACAGAATCTCTGTTTATAACCCAGGCTGGCCTAGAATTCACTATAATTCAAGCTTGCCTTGAACTTGTAGCAATCCTCCCGCCTCAACACTCCAAGTACCAGGTTTCCAGGCATAAACAACCATGCCTGGACTCCAAATCTGGCTGGACAGATATGTCTGTACTTGCTCAGTTAGATTCAGGCTGGGCACTCATATTGAAAGAGACTTCGGGGTTAATCTTTGTTGTCAGCTTGACTGGATTAAGTTACCATGGAAACACATCTCTGGGTCTATCTAGCAGACTATTTCCAGAAGGATTTGTCTAAAGAAGGAAGACCCACCCTAACAATGGAAACATGTCTGTAGGTGTAGGCATAGGAGAATTCCCAGAAAACTTGGATGTAAGAAGAAGGACCTTTTGGAAGATAATTATCATTACACTTATCTATTTATTGTGTGAGTGGGTGGGTAGGAGGGTGGGCACTGTGAGCTCACTTGTGCCATGCAAACACATGAAGGTCAGAGAACAACTTTTAGGAGTCAATCCTACGTTTCTACACCTGGGTCCCAAGGATCAAAACCTCAGTTGTTAGCTTCATTGGCCGGCACCGGCACCTGACAAGATGGCAGAATCTCCAAATCTCTTTCCTGTGACAATGATTCGGGAGAAATTCCCATTGAGAATCAAGAGGAAAGGAGGGAACTACTTAGAACAAATTTGAAAACCGTTTCAGAGGGGAAAAAATGTTTGGCGAGAGAGTTTTTAAGATTAAAAACACAGAATGTTCTAGAAAACTTGGCTTCTATAAGGAGAAAAAAATGCTTCAGAGGAAGAATTCCTTCTGGGGAGGAAAATATGGCCACCTTGGAAGTCAAAGAACGAGCAAGAACCAGGTACTGCCAAGTGTGTGGGGGCTGGGGACTCTGTGACCCTCCACTTAGCAGTAATCACTTAATATAGAAAGATCTCAGAGGGGTGACTAGGTAGAAGTCGTCTAAAAGATGGGTGTAGAAGAGACTAGAGCCATTTGAATTTATTTTTTTAATTAAATAATATTTTATTTTTTATTTGTGTGTATGTTGGATGGGGGAGCTGCCCACAATGACCAGAAAAGGGTCAGACTCCCTGGAGCTGGAGTGAGAGACAATGGTGAGCAGCTGGGTGCTGGAAATGGAAATGGAGCCTATGAGAGAACCAGGGCTCTACTGGTTGAGCCACCTTCCTAGCCCCAAGAGCAACACCTTTAAAGCACAATGGTTTTTAAAGGAATGTGTGTGTGTGTGTGTGTGTGTGTGTGTGTGTGTGTGTGTGTGTGTGTGTTGCAGTGATTTATGTGCATGTGGAGATCAGGAGTTGATCCTAAGTGCTGTGCCTCAGGAGTCGCCCACCTTGTTTTCTGAGACAGAGACTGTCACTGGGGTCTGAGGCACACTGAAGAGGCTACACTGGCTGGCCAGACAGAGCCAGGAATCTTCCTGTCTTTGCTTCCCCATCTCTGAGATGGTCATGCTGCTCTATGCCCAGGCTTTTATGTGTATTCTAGAGATTGAACACAGGTCCTCAGGCTTGAGTGGCAAGCACTTTGCCTGCTGAGCTAACTCCCTAGGCTCTTAGCAAGACATTTTTATGTTAATGAGAAAAACTACCTTCTTTAACCCCACTGCAACTGGGTAAAAGACCAGATAGACATCGTATCCAATACAGCAGCTAGCAGAGAGAAAAGCAGGTCCACAGAAGGACTGTGTGACATCTTTTGATGGACACAAGAATATCTTGCCACGGGTCCTAGAATAAAGTTCTCCAAACTACAAAATCTTTTTTTTTTTTTTTAAAAAAAGATTTTTCTTTAAAAAAAAAAGTATAATTTTCAAATTATATTAACACAGTCAAATACTTAACACTACTATCTTCAGACATCAGGCTAGACCCTGGGATGAGAAAGCTCTGAAATACTGACCAAAGTCCTAGGAAATCATAGCCCTGTGATAGCTTAAAACATCACTCCTGCTTCTGGTGCACACCGTGAGTGCCAGACTCCCTCCTCAGCAGCAGGTAGCTTCCCTTTCATCCCCAGCGCTCAACTCAGCACCCCATCTGACTCATTTCCTTAAAAAGGCTTATCACATTTTTATATGAATAAAAACCATTCTTTGAGGGCCAGGATTTCCACCTGGTCTGCCTGAGGGAGTATGCATTCCTAGTTTCAGGAGGGATGCACGGTAAACACTTTCTGAACGTCAGGAGACAGTGAATGAGGCCAAGTGATTGAAGGCAGTAAGCCACTCTTTAGAATAGAACCTGACCATTGCTTTGTGGTCTGGGTGGCATGGAGCTGGCTACTTTGGTAGCAGAGAAGAGGGCAGTAGGCCACCCTCAGAAACAAGAAAGGCTTAGCAGAAGGAATGCAAACATTGCCTGAAAAGAGGGGCCTCCTCCAGAGCTTCACACAGCTCCAGATGTCTAGGGATAACAGGACCCAAGGAGTGGAGGAATGTGGGGCAAGTGGACCATCATGCCACCAGACAGAAGAACTGGTAAGGTTGAAGCAAGTTTGAAACCCCAGGGGAATCTCATAACCGAGAATGGCAGGCATTGCAATCAACTCCTGGCCAGGCTCTACCTATCCTGAAACAAGTAACCATGACACCCCACTGAAAGGACCATGACAACGGGTCACATAACATAAAAACCTGGCATTATCCATGTAAATGAGATACCTAAATAGGCCCTGGGTGTTTAGCTAATGAGCTTCCCTTCCTGGGCATCCCTTCCTGCAAAAGGTATTTAATCTCTGATTTACCCTGAGTAAAGCATATTCATTCACCAGAATAAAAGCAGTTTGGACAAGCAAGGATCATCCCTTTCATCCAGGATTGCTTCATCATAAATAGCTACACCTAAATTTCACAGAGAAGGTCTTTGCTCTTTACACCCCCCGCCCCCCCCAATACTCTCTGTACTCACTTGGAACCAAACCAGGCTCTGCTCCGTCCCAGCCACCCCCTATTTATCTGGCATGTAGGGGAAGCACAGACTCTTGGACCACCATTTCACAACTCCTCAAGGTCCCCAACATCGTCTCAGTACACAGGAGAACCACAGTATCTGTCCCAGCCCCCACTGTTTCTCACCAGGAAAACATGGGCTGGGACCCCCTATCTTGGACTGTGTCTGCCTTCCCCGAGCAGCATGCAAGTGGTGCTCTTGCAAGGCAGACACACAGCTGGACAGAGGAACAGGTATCCCAGAAGGTGAAAGGGAGCAGGCATCTACCATGGAGTGACTCATAAACTCCACTGGGGAATTCAGACATTAAGTGTGGTGGTTTGAATAACAGTGACCCCATAGCGTCATGTATTTGAATATTGAATAGATCAGGGAGCAGCACTATTTGAGAAAGATTAGGAGGTGTGGCCTTCTTGGATTATGCATGGCCTTGTTGGAGGAAGTTGCCACTGAGGTGAGCATTCAGGTTTTAAAAGTCCAAGCCAAGCCCAATGTCTCTCTCTTCCTGCTACCTGCAGATCTGGATGTAGAACTCTCAGCTACTTCTCCAGCACCATGTTTACCTGTGTGTCACCATGTTCCTTGTCATGATAACAGACTAAGCCTATGAAACTGTAAGCCACAATTAAATGTTTTCTTTTATAAGAATTACAGTGCTCATGGTGTCCTGCACAGAGCTAGAACACTGACTAAGACTGTATGCTGTGGCAAGGAGTGGAGGAGACAAGACACAGGATAGATATGTGCTGTAGAACGCTCAACCAAAAAGCACTGTGAAGAGAAGAATGGGAGAGACTAGTATTCGGACCCATTACATAATTCAGGCAATAAATGACACAAAATTAAATTAAAGCTGGGGTTATGGGAACAGAGAGTGAAGTAGACTGGGAAGTTATCTGAAAGGAAAAGACAAAGGAAGAGTTAAGTTCAATCTCACCGGATTCTAGTCCTCACCCCACCACAACTCCTATAATCAAAGCTCCTCTGCTAAGTTGTCCAGTGCCATAGACACCCTGAGGGATGCTCAGAAGGCTGCATAGGCTTGGGTCATAGCATCACGGTCATCTGATGCCCACATGGTTCAAGGGAAAGCTGGAAGGGCTAACTGCTCTTTCTGGGGGCAGAAAACAAGACATGGCAGTGTTGGGTTTGGAAGATAGTTTAGTCAGCAAAACAGGAGACCTTTGTTCAGTCTGTTAAACCTATATTGTTACTACTGGACTTGGGGGAAATCACAGACTGTGCCCCCAACAAGCCAGATATGGTGACCCATATTCAATAAGCCAACCAAAGGATTCAAATTGTAGAGTGAAAAATTATAAAGGCCATTTTATGAAATATGTGTAGATTTTTCCGAGTTTTAGAACTCGGAACTGAAAATAAGATTTCAGACCTTCACATTCCAGGTGAAGGACACTTGCTGGATTACATTCCCCAAGCCTCACCCAAGGCAGGAAGGCATTCCTGACTACAGATAAAGATGCTATCACCTAGGTGGGGCCATAGCCCTATAGCCGGAGGAAATGGCAGAATAGGACACAATAGCATGGTGAAAACCACATTTTTGAGAAGAATGAGTGTGCAGAGTGATCTCACATGACTCTAGATCATTTGGGCTAGATTCTCTGAAATGTTCCACTGTTCTTGGTTACCCCTCCCTTGGTCTTCCCAGTGCTATGTTCAAAACAACCAATCATGTGTAAGCGCGCGAAAATGCCTTCCTCCCCCCACCCCATGCTATAAAAGACCCTTTAACCCACCACACGTGGCCAAAAACCCTGCTCTTGGAGCTAAAGAGCTTGTCGTTTTTGACCGCCGGCTCCTCCCCTAATAAACCTCTGCTGATTGCATCCAGGTATGGTTTCTTGTGATTTTTGGGTGGTCGCCATTCCGGAGGCTTGAGGAAGGGTCTCCCGAGTATGGGGGTCTTCAAAATCAACAATAAAACAATCAACAACCACAACAAAATGTATATTCAATGTGGCTACACTGGGGAGAGAAACAGAGGGATTCAGTGACTCCCCTACATCTGTCTTGAGACAGAGGGATTTAGTTTGAAGGTAGGTTCTAAGTAGAAAACAGAGGTGCCAATAACTAAAGAGTCAGTAAAGTATGGCCACAAGTCTATGACTGTCTCAGCTCTAAGGCTGTCCTGTAAAGTCATCAACAAGTTGTCTATCTTTGTCAGGAGACAAGTTCTTCTTCTGAGTATCCCCAGAGCTTTGGCCATTTCCTCTCCTGTCAGAGAACTTCTGAGGAAATTTTGATTTCCTGGTGTTTATTATCTCCAGAATCTGATGGCAAAGAGGGGAGCACAGGTGTCTCTTTAGAGAAATCATATCAATTCCTGCCAGAGATGCTGGTAAAAACATTTAAAAACCAAGCACACCAAAGCATGGACTTGTAATCCCAGCATTAGTAGGGCAGAAACAGAAGGCAGGCAGCACATGATACCTGAGGTTGTCTTTTGGCCTGTATATACATGTATACACACACACACACATACACACACGCACACGCACATACACACTCATCCCAGAAAGACCCAACCAAAACAGACCAGGTTAGTTGGGGTTTTAGCCTTCTGACCAGCTCTAAGGATTCCTTTTCTGATATGTATGGTAAGGTAGGACTTCAGAAACCTTTGACTCCTTTTTCATAAAAATGTCTTTTAGAGAAGGAAGTCTAATCACATTTGACTTTATCTCAGAGTACTTAATACAGGTCTTCTGTCTGTGCTGGGTCCTGAGGAAAGAGCTGTGTACCTCAGTCTGTAATTTGCTGAAAGAATCAAGAGAAAATGCAAATCCATCAAAAATGTACTAAGCACTCTAGAAGAAGCACCTGTACCAAAAGTATAGAACAGAGACTCTAGGTAGAGAGATGGCTCAGTGGTTAAGACCACTGACTGATCTTTCAGAGGATCAGGGTTCAATTCTCAGTACCACATGTTTGTTCACACCTGTTTATAACTCCAGTCTCAGGTGATCCAACACCCTCTTCTGGCCTCCTTGGGCATTCATTACACACATCTGGTACACAGACATACATACAGACAAAATAGTCATACACATGAACTATGTCAATTAAAAAACAAAAACAAACAAACAAACAAAAAACCCAGACTCCTAACCCAAAGGTATTTCCAGGGGAAAATTCTGGAATCAACAAGAATAATAGCACTTCCCCCAAAAGAAAAATAACCTATAACTAATAAAGATAGTATCCATTGAGAAAGTGTGAGGGCCCTAGAATAAACAAATAAATAAAAAATATCACAAAGAGATGTAGCTCAGTTGGTAGAGTACTTGTCTAGCCTGCAAGAGGCCTTATTACTGAGTGATAACCTATACTAAAGGCTTAGAGTCTGAGATGGTTTTAGCTTTGTTCTTGTACTAGTTAGGAACTAGCAGCACCCTTATAATTTCATAAAAGTGAGGTTCAAAGAGGTTACAGAATTTGTCCAGAACCGGCTTACACCTGGAGAAACTGAAGGCAGAGTTCCTAGTTGGAATATGACCCCTAGCTTCCACAGTTAGGGCCATCTGGTCTACCAGTAATTCCTCAACACTACTGAAGAGACTTGCCCAAAGTCCTACACAGCCTAGCCTTGGGTTCAATCCAATTTGCCCCAGGGCTCTGCCCTCTCATTCAGCTGTGACTTGAAGTCCAAAATGTACTTATCATGGAAGAAAAGAATCTTTAAAATGGACTCGGAAATATACTCTTTGCCTTTGTTTTCTTCTTTGCCTCAGTTCTTAAAGGATGACCAATTTGCACCTCCTGCCTACAAGCCGGTTTTTATAGAAGACTCTGTCAGAGGTTACTGGACCTAGAGCACAGACAGTGGATCCTGGAGCAGACTCATCGCACCAGCCAGGGTGTGGCCTGATGAGCTAGACCATCAGTAAACAGTTCTGAGGGAACATTCTTTCTTTTCCTTTCCTTCCTTTTCTTTTTTCTTTCATATTTTCTTTCTTCCATTTCTTCTTTATAGACTCTTCTAGAACTCACAGCAACACCTGCCTAGTATCAACAAGTTCTGGGATTAAGGAATGAACCACTGTGCTCAATTTCAAATACTATGCTCCAAAACTAAGAATTTGAAAGTGGGAATATTTTATAAGTTCATTGTTTCTCTTTACTATCCCACGGTTCCTCCCACTGAGACAATTTCCCTCTCCCCCTTTTGAAGACAGGGTCTCTAGCCTAGGCTAACCTCAGACTGGCTATATAGCTGAGGCTGACCATGAACTTTTGCTCTACTTTTCACAGTGTTGAGATTACAGGTATGTGCTACCACACCTGGTTTGTCTTGTGTTGTAGATGAAACCCAGGGCTTCATGCATGAGAGGCAAGCACTTTGCCAACTGAGCAGCACCGCCACCTCTGGAACCCCACACTGTCAATATCAAAGTTTTCAGCATTTGTAATTCTATATTCTTAGAGCTTGCGAATTGCAGACACGAGGTTTCTGCCACCATGCCTAAGTGCAATAGCTCAGGTACCCCAGTGTGATGGTTTGTATATGCTTGGCTCAGAGAGTGCCACGATTAGAAGGTGTGGCCTTGTGGGAGTAGGTGTGGCCTTGTTTTAGTAGGTATGTCACTGTGGGAGTGGGCTATAAGCCCTTCATCCTAGCTGGCAGGAAGCCAGTCTTCCACTAGCAGCCTTCAGATAAAGATGTAGAACTCTCAGGTCTGCCTGCACAATGCCTGTCTGGATGCTGCCCTGCTCCCACCTTGATGATGATGGACTGAACCTCTGAACCTGCAAGCCAGCCCCAGTTAAATGTTATCCTTGTAAGAGTTGCCTTGGTCATGGTGTCTGTTCACAGTAGTAAAATCCTAACTAAGACACCCAGATTTTTGTGGGAGTCCAAGATGAATCTACCATTTCTTGAGAGCCCTTTTCTTCTCAGGCTTACAGAATATGGAGCCGCACCTTGGCTTGCTAGGAAGGAACTACTTCCATTCACCTTGAGCTGCTTCACTCAAAGGCACAGGAGCTGGACTCTTTTCAAGCTTCTCTGCCAGCAACTTGGCTCTGTTCTCTCAGGATGTGCCTCTCTCTACTCTTCTCCCTCATATATCATCAGCTAGGCCTGGAAGCAGCCCTGCTCCTGTCTCATGAAGTCGCTTGTAAAACACCACCATCCTCCAGTCCATTGTTTCAGCTCAAGGACTCTAACAAGAACAGACACTAGAATTCCTTCTTCATCTATCTCAGTCATTCTTCTTCCCTGACATCGGCTCTAAAGACCCTTTGCCTTCTCTTCTGTGAACCCATCCAAGAAAGTACTTCTCCAAAATGGTGGCAAGGGGGTGGGGTAGATAGTTCATACACTAGCTTCTGTAATAAACACAGACATAACAATTACAACATGGCACACTAGAGTATCTCTGACAGGGTAGGGCTGTCCTGAGAGAAGACAAGAAGTGGTGGAACATTCAGAGAACCATGACCGCATCTGTACACTTCCTTGAGAGTTGTTATTTCAAAACCTAAAAAGTAGGATCTAATAAAACATCTTTCTCTCACCTCTTTGAGGCCTTTGAGTTTCTTGGAAGCCTAGGTACACTGAGGCAGAGAGAAAGGCATAGCCAGAGAAGTCACATGGCCTGTAAGATTGATGGTAGGGCCTACAACACACAACAAACCAGTGAATCTCAGAGCCTTGTGCTCATCTTGATAGAAGATGAAAATAATGAAATCATCCTGATTGGTTGTTTAGGTGCAATGTAACTATGTGTTTGTAATCGCAAGTGTCAAGATACAGTTGAGACACTCTTGCTTCTGGAGATGAGTTAGAAGGGAATTGAAGCCAAGATAGGATAAGGGGAAGGAAATTGAGAAGAGGGTCTCAGGATTGTGGGAGCAGGCCCTGGAAGGTGGGAATTAAGGGTGTCAGTGTAGACTAATAATGTATCCCCAAAAGACAGAAGAGGAACCTGGGGGAATGGGAAATGCACCACTTCCATTTTCTTCATAGATTTTGAATTTATTGGATGTCCTAGACAATTTTCTGAAGGCACCACACCACCCCTGGAATCACAATCAAGTGCTGTGTTAGTAATTTTTCTTGTTGCCATGGCAAAAATATTTAATGGTGGATTGAGATTCTGTCTTAGTGTTTTATTGATGTGAACAGACTCCATGACCTAGGTAAGTCTTATAAAGGACATTTAATTGGTGCTGCCTTACAGGCTCAGACCATTATCATCAAAGCAGGAACGTGGCAGCATCTAGGCAAGCATGATGCAGGAGGAGCTGAGAGTTGTACATCTTCATCTGAAGGCTGCTAGCAGAATATTGGCTTGCAGGAAGCTAGGGTGAGGGTCTTAAAGCCCACACCCAAAGTAACGCACCTACTCCAACAGGGCCACACCTCCTAACAGTGCCACTGCCTGGACTGAGCATATTCAAACTGTCACAGAGACTTTGTTTAATTATTTGGGTTGTTGTGGGGTGGGTTATAATTTGAGGGTACAGTCCACCATGACTGGGAAGGCACCACAGCAGGAACCTTAGTCAGCTGGTTACTTTACCTCCTCAGTCAGGAGACAGAGAAAAGTGAATGCTGGTTCCCAGCTTGTTTTCTCCTTCCTTATTCACTCTGAGATCCCAGTCCATGTTCAGTTAAATTCACTGAGACTCTCTTAAAGACATGCCCAGAATTGGGTCTAGGTGATTCTAAGTAAGTGACTCTCAGCCTTCTTACTGCTGTGACCCTTTAATATCAACAACTCCTCATGTTGTGATGACCCCCAAACCACAAAATTATTTTGTTTCTACCTCATGACTGCAATTTTGCTTCTGTTATGAATTGCAATGTAAATATCTGATATGCGACCCCCAGAGGGGTTGTGACCTACAGGTTGAGAACCACTGTTAACCCTGTCAAGCTTACAATGAAGATTAACCATCACATGTCTGAAACCTGAGGTAGAAAACCTTGCACGCTCAAATTTGAGTTGATGTATGAATTGCTATTCCAGAGCATGTGTGTCTGTGAGTGTATGTGCATTCCTGCATGCACACATGTGCGTGTGTGCGCATAGTTTACTCATAGGCCAGATTCTACTGCAAGTCTGAACTAAACAAAACTCACAAGCAGTTGGTTAGTCTCCATAGTTCATCTCCAACTGCTGAATTCTCTCTCCTCCCTTTTCAGCTGCATCCTTCAGCCATTCCCCTGGGGCAATGTTCTTCCCCCTCAGAACTAGGACAATACTAAAACATTCACTCTGAAAACAGGAGGTCAGTATTACCTCCCTAGGCGAGAGATCCAGGTACTGTCTGAAAAGACATTTCTCCTCTTCCTCCTCCTCCTTCTCCTCTTCCTTCTTCTTCTCCTTCTTCCTCCTCCTTCTTCCCCTTCCTCATCTTCTTCCTCCTCCTTTCTCTTGAGACAAGATTGTGCTATAGCACAGGTTAGTCTCAAACTCTCAACTTGCTGCATCAGCCACCCCCGTACTAGGGTTATAGGCATGGGCCACCATGCCCAGCTATGTCACCATGCTATATAACAAAAACCATTGGAAATATGTATCTAGTAGGAATTGAGTAGTAAAAATAACAGTTTTAACTAAGTATTATACTGTTCATTTAAAAATGTAAAATGTGATAAATGATTCTTTTCAGGTTTTTGATGAAAATCTTGGGCTTCATGCAAAAGAGGCATGAGCAGAAAATACAATCCGGAAAGCTTACAGCATAGCATCATGGTGTCCGAAGCAGCTGGGGGGCTTGTGGCTCCATCTTTCTGACTCACTTGAGGCAGAAACTCCGTGTGATGTAAAAACATGTCACACATCTCTTATGAAGTGTAGGTACTAGCAGTGTGACTTTGCTCTGGCTTGTGTGCATGAGTATGTGTGTACATGTGTATAAGATATATTTGGGAGGGCTTGAGTTGGGACAGTACTTTCCTAGTTTACAGGAGACCTGGGTTTTGACCCCCAGCACTGTGTAAAACAGTGTGGTGGTGCAAGGCTATAACCTCAGTGGTCTGCTTTGGTTGGTGGAAGCGGGAAGATGACAAGGTGGAGATCATCTTAGGCTGTACTGTAGCTTAAGAGCAGACCTCCCTCTCTTTTTTGCTTAGCATTTCATCGCAACAATAGAAAGAACACTAAAACTCCCAGCAAGCCATTCTGACGCCCCCCCCCCCCACATTTTAAGAAAATTCAAGCTAAGATGAGGCAATCTCCCCTATAAAGGAGTGTCTGAGCCAACAGCTGCTGGGTTTCATTCCCCCAGACTGCCATTCAGAGGAGCTTTGAGTGTCCTTCTTTCTTTCAAATCACACAGCAAGTGGCAGCACATGGGCCTGGCCTCAGAGGATAGAAACATGTCTAATGGTCACAGGAGTTTGCAGGTGAATGTGCACCCAGAACTTTCCTGTGGCTGGTGGTGAGAGGACCCGTTTGTCTGGGAAGGTTGCGGCAGTCAGTGAGAGCCTTGGCATCTTAGCAGCTTCAAGGGGGTGGGGCATATTTGAGGTCAAGGTTGGCACGGACAAGTTCTTCAGCTGGCATTTCTGTCGATCTGAGTTTTCTTTCCTCATGTGATTCCTCTCTTCTTCCTGCCCCCACCCCCTGGCTGCAGTCAGGGTTTCTGGCCTTTTGGCTACTGTGCGGAGGTGGTGCCTGTTCCTAACTGTTGTGGTGGGTATAAAGGCCACACTTTCTCTACGGTAAGACAAACAAGCATGTTTTCTTCTCTGGCGACAAGGAGAAGCCACAAAAAAGCATCCAGAGGCCAGGATCTAAACGTGGCACGGTCTCCTCTGGCCACTTATCATGTGTGTGTGCAGTGTGCTGTGGTATGTAGGTATGTGTGTGGCATACATTGGAAACTGACACTAAGGTGCTATTCACCTGTATTTTGTTTGGGACAGGATCCCTCATCAGGCTGGAACTCACCAAGTAGAGGTGGCTGACCACCCAGCATCCCCAGAGATCATCCTGTGTCTACCTCTAAGCCCAGGGACTCCAGGGACACAGCAGGTATAAACCATGTGTTTGTTCTGTGTGGTTAGTCTTTATGTGGCTTCCAGGGCTTGAACTCTGGCTGTCTGGCTTGTACTACAAACACAGTTTGAACTGAGCCATGTTTTGCCCAGTGCCCCTTTGACATTTTTAAAGTTTAATCTTTACCAATGAACATATTGATTCAGAAGAAGGCTCACAATTTTTATCCTAACAGAGACCTCACTAAAATTTCCAAGTCACCAATAGGCATCTGCGTCTCAGTTGCTGGGCCCTGTGCAGTTCGTATGTTTCTTTCTTTGTCTTATTTGCTCCTTTGTCTTCTTTTCTGGGACAATGGCTTAAGTAAGCCAGGCTGGTCTCAAACTCACTGTGGTGAGTACAACTGGGGATTCCACCTTCCCAGTAGGGCCTCTCCGTCCCCTCCCCCTCCCCTCCCCCTTGAAAAGCAGGCACTAGCTTCACACCTGCTTTATTCAGCTAGCATTAGAAGCCAGGGCCCTGGTATTGCAGATCCAGACATCTAGTGAACCACATCTGCCCATGTTTCTCAGAGCTGTCACCTGGGAGGCCTTCAGTCTCAGCTCTACCTAAAGAAAGAAGAAGAAAAAAAGACAGAAAGAAATCAGAGACTATTTTTGTTATCCCTCTTAATTCCTTTAGCTCTGATAGCATAACAATTGTAAATGATAATTTAAAGGGATGTCCTGACTCTCCAACTCTCAGTGAACGTCTTTTGTCTTGAGGAGCTAATGAGGCAAGAATTACAAACGCTCCTGAGATTGCACAAGCTACACAACCTGTAGCTCAAGTCAATGCTATTGGCAAACTAATTGAAATATTCTGATGGGCACCATTTTCTACCCTACCAGGGGAAGCATCTCAACTTCAATCTCAACTTCTTTCTCTCATCTTGATCAGGATAATGTTCAATGTGTACCAGACACTCAGCTCACCTGTAGAAGGCAGCTTAGCCCACACTCTTGGAAAAAAGCTTTAGCAAAGAAACTACTTATGTTTTATTATACAAACATTTTTTACATATTGGTCCTAGAAGATACTTTGGGTTATTATAGCATACAGTCAAACATAGTGATTTTATGTACTATGTATTTTGTGTATTATGTTATATTATATATCATGTAGTATGCTATATGATATATAGTATATTACATATATTTTATATATTATATAATGTACAATACACAAAATGTATTATGTATATAATTATAAATATATAATATATAATTGTACATAATTATAACATGAATATAATTTTATATCATATAAAATATATTATGTCATATTTTATATATTATATATAAATATATATAATATATTTATAATTAATAATAAAATAAATAAATAATTTATTAAATAATGATAAATAAATTGTTAAATAAATAATTATTAAATAAATAATACATAAATAAATATTTTTATATATTTATTATATATTTATATATAATATATAAATATGATATAATATATTTTATATAATATAAAATTACATTCATGTTATAATTATGTACAATTATATATTATATATTTATAATTATATACATAATATATTTTGTGCATTGTACATTATATAATTTATATATAAATTATTACATTAAATAATTTTAATTGTACACTAAATAATTTGTATATATTTATATATTTTATATATAAATATATATAAATATATTTATTTTATATTATCTATTTTATATAGAGAGATAATATATTTATATAGTTTATATTTATAATATATAATTTATATTTATGATACATAATATATAATTATATGAATAAAATATATTGTATAATATATAAAATACATAAATATATAGTATTACTTATGCATTATATATTATATAATATATTATATATTTTATACATTATAGCATACATATCAAGGATAGTGATTTTAGTACAAAAAGGCCTACCACTCATTTTTATTTTGAATGCCACTATGTGCATGAGTCAGACTCTGCCCCAGGCACAGCCATACTTCATTTCTTTCTTTCAAACACATATTGTTAGTTGTTTTCACTAACGAGTCTTGACCTTACCTGCTCTTACCCTCTTCCTGCTAAGACTAGCTTTCTTCCTAATGAGTCTCCCTTTGCTTTCAGGTCTTCTCAGTGTGTGTGCCCACTGCATTTAGTTAGAGCTGCTTGCATGACCTTGGATGTGGGGCTTATTTATGTGAGCAAGGGCAACTTACCTATGGCTACACCACAGAGGAATACTGAATGGCTCCTCACCTTTCAGCACCCATTAACTGCCTATAGCTCCTCAGGGAGGGATGAGACCTCACGATTCCTTTTCCCATTCATGAACGAATGTTGGCCTAGTCCTGTGTAAGCAGCCAGAGCTGCGGTGGATTCATAAGTACAGTGGTCATGCTGTGTATAGAGACACATGCCCCATCCTCTGCTCTTTCTGCTTTCCCTTCACTGTTCTCTGAACATTTAACCGTCAGTTATTCTTTCTCCTGGGACCAGTTATGAGCCTCTTCATGAACCACTATCCACTGCAGAGTTAAGCTTCTCTGATTAAGGCTGAGAACACTCCTAAACTTTGAGTATAAACAAATTTAAAAGGCAGCTCTCAGAGCTGGAGAGATGGCTTAGTGGTTAATACTCTGGCTGCTCTTCCAGAGGACCCAGGTTCAATTCCCAGTACCCACATAGCAGCTCACAACTCTCTGTAGGTCCAGCTTCAGGTGATCTGATCTCCTCATACAGACATACGTATAAAATACATAAAAATAAAAAATCATTTAAAAAATGTAAAAGGGCAGTTCTCTCTACCTCTCTCTCTACCTCTCTCTCTCTCTCTCTCTGTGTGTGTGTGTGTGTGTGCATGTATACATGGAATGAATATTTATTTAGCTTATCATAATGGTTTGGGGATATGCTTAGAAAGCAAGTTAAAGCCCCTTGCTTTCTATCATGCTGTGCTCATGTATCCATTGCACTCCTGTCTGTGTGCTTACCCTCTCTTTATCATACTCAAGAAGCCATGGAAGCCAGGCCTTGCAGTGCACGCGCCTGCCATCCCAGCATGTGGGTGATAGAGGCAGGAAGACTAAGGGTTCGGGACCACCCTTAGGTATAAGAAACCCTGACTCAAGCAAACAAACAAAAAGGCTATAGGAGAACCTTACTAGAGACCACCAGTAAAAGGGGCTCTGAACCAGAAAGCAGATAATATCTTGCTATGTTAAATCAATACAAATGACAAGCAGGTTTTCTCATTTTATTTTGAATTTATGTGTAGGTGTATAGGTGTTAAATGCTATGTTTTGGGTTCCTGGAGATGCAGTGACAGGTGATAATATCTTGCTATGTTAAATCAATACAAATGACAAGCAGGTTTTCTCATTTTATTTTGAATTTATGTGTAGGTGTATAGGTGTTAAATGCTATGTTTTGGGTTCCTGGAGATGCAGTGACAGGTGGTTTGGAACCCTCTGATGTGAGTGACGGGAACTGAGCTCTGTTGCAGTGATCCCTCCAACCGTTATTTCCATTGCTACTTCATAACTGTAATTTTGCTACTGTTATGAATCATAATGTAAATATCCATGTTTTCTTAAGATGTTAGGTGACCCCTGTGAAAGTTTATCCCCAAAGTGGTCATGACCCACAGGATAAGTCCTGCTGATCTGGAACTTCCCTGTCTGAGAAATGAGAAGATGGTTCAGTATTGGAGAAGACTGCTGGCAAACCACATGACCTGAGTTCTGTGTTTCCCTCCCTCCTTTTAACATTTATTCATTTATTTATTGTATGTATGTGTGGGTATGTGTGTGCCATGACTCATGTGTGGAGCTTAGAGGATGACTTTCAGGAATTAGTTCTCTCCTCTAACTCTGCGGATTCTAGGGACTGACCTCTTGCCTTCAGGCTTGGTCACAGATGCTTTTCCCTGCTGAGCCATCTTGCTGATCCCTGCTTTTCTTCTTTGTATAATGATATTTGACTGGTGAGTCTAAGGAAGACACAAGTGCACTCTCGTGCCAATGTTATTAAAATTGTGGCCCAGGTAAATATGACATAACAAATAGTATGTGTATAGGTATACACTAAACAGGCATGAACACACCCTGTGTAAAGTCAAAACTCAGCTGTCCTTAACAGGTTTATAGAAGGCTACTTTGAGGAATTTTCAGAGAGATTCCCATGTATTTTCCTAAACAGATATTGCAGAGTCTCCGGCCTCCATCTGGCCGAAAGGAAGTACACCAACACCCCTGGATCTGTGGCTCTCCGTCTTCCTCGGGGTCATTACTAAGTACTTCCTCCTCCCACCCCCCCCCCACCCCCCAGCCATCCTTGTCTGCCAGTGTCTCACATCATAAACAAGGCTGCACTGTGAATTTCAGAAACACATTTGCTGAGCACAAAGCATGGCACATACAGTGGCACATAATTTCTGACAGCCACCAGGTGTGTGGGCATAGAGTCTTAGAGACCCAGATCCTACACCAAGACTCTACCTCCCAAGAGTCCCCATGTTGTGTGCAATGGCCATCTCCTCCGAATGGAAACCTAAGCTCGAGTTAGTCAATGAAAGGGGAGGAGGTCCTGCTTTTGTAAACCTGCCTCATGTCTTGCCTCAAAACTGACCTCATTCTGACATGAGTGACACTGGGTATTTTAGTCTACTTTTCTATGGTAGTTAATATTATCAAGTAGATAAGATCTAGAATCACTTCTGGGCATGTCTATATTAGGTTAATTGAAGTGAGAAATTCTTTTCTACATGTGGATGCAGTGTAAACTGGGGACCTAGACTGATAAGTACGAGAAAACTCTGAGCCCCAAACTCCCTGAATCTCGGCTTCCTGACTGCAAACACAATGTAACCAACTGACTGTGTTCTTGACATAATGCCTTCCCTTCTGTGATACCTTGTATCTGCTCTGACTATGAGTTAAAATAGTTCTTTGTTCTTTAAATTGATTATGTCTCTATATTTTGTCACAGTAATTGTAGTTCTAACTAACACATATACCAAAACACCCAAGATGACACACATGGAAAAGAGCTTTATTTAGCTTACAGCTTGGGAAACTGGAGATTAGACAGACTCATCAGTTTGGGCCCCAAAAGGAACCTCCTCAGCTGCTTGACACTGCAGATATCTAGGTGAGACTAGGAGAGAGAGTACATGGTGAGACACGAAGCCTAAACGGGATGCCCAGGGCCCTGCTTGTTCTTTTATAACAGCTCAATGCTCATGAAATTAAAACTTCTCCACAAACAAACATTAAAGTACCCTTAGGATGTTAGCTTTCACTGAGCCTTACCTTTTAAGAAGTCCACTGCCTATCAGTGTCACAGTCTGTGAACTAAGCTTCCAACACATAAATCTTTAGGACACACGCCACAGCCACACCATAGCAATAGCACAGAGCCCTCCTTAGAGCAATGTCTCCTGTCTCCAGGTCTGCACTCACTTATTGGCCCGGGGAATTCAACCACACTGAGATAATTTGCAAAGTCTGAATTATGCTTGTTTTAACTACTGCTAAGATTTTTGTTCCTGTTTTATTCAGCATGAGACAAGATCAATTTAGTCTTTAGATAAAGTCAAATCTTGGTTTCATCTCTATAGTCAATGAAGAAGTGAGAAAGTAATCAGATGTGGATAATGATTTACTTTACATACACTGAGATAATTCTATGTTCAGATAAAAGAGTACTTCAAGACAGAGAGATGACTCAGCAGGTAAGGGAGCTTGTTGCACTTATAGAGGACCAGAGTTTGGATCACAGAAACCCATTCTGAGGGGCTCACAACTGCCCAAAACTCCAATTCCAGGGTTTGCCACCCTCTTCTGGCCTCTGTGGGCACACACACACACACACTGCAATTTTAAATAAATCCTTTTTAAATGTGTTTCAAATTATATACATTAGAACTTACTAATACATCCAGCTTATGTTTCTAAATAGAACACTGAACTCTTCAAGCACCTGCTATGGGTTACTTCCCTGTAGTCATGTCTACCCAAGAAGAAAATTCAGAAACCCCAAATCAGGTTTCTGCCCTATCTGCAGCACAGGTACTTCAAAATCTCAAGGTTTGGGGCTAGAGAGATGGCTCTGTTAGTAAAATATTTGGCATGTCGTCTTGAAGACATGAGTTCAGATCTTCAATACCTGTAATGGCTGGTTTTATGTCAACCTGATACAAGAGTCATCAGAGAAAAGCGAGCCTCAACTGAGAAAATGCCTCCATAAGATCTGACTTTAAGGCATTTTCTTACTTAGTCATCAATGGCAGAGGCACCAGCCCATTGTGGATTGGTGCCATCCCTGAGCTGGTGGTCCTGGGTTCTTTAAGAAAGCAGACTGAGCAGCCATAATGAGCAAACCAGTAAGCAGCACCCCTCCACAGTCTCTGCATCAGCTCCTGTCTTCAGGCTCCTGTCCTGTTTCCTGTTCCTTCAACAATGAACTACAATGCGGAAGTATAGTCCAGTAAACCCTTTCCTCCCCAAACGGGTTTGCTCATGGTGTTTCATCATAGCAATAGTAACCCTAAGACAGTACCCATGTAAAAAGCCAGGTGTGCTGACGCAAGCCTGTAATCCTGAAACAGGATACCTGGAGTTTGCTGGCTGGCCAGTCCAGCAATCAGCAAGCTGTGGGTCCAGCCAGACCCTTGACTCAAACTCTCTCTCTCAAAATTAAGATGGAGAACCGTTTAGGAAAACACGGAACTTTGACCTGTGCCTCACCCTAACACCTTAGGTGCTTTGTCCCCCTTAAACTCATTGTTACATTTATAAAAGGTCATTTAGACTCTTCTGATGTCTGGCTTATTTTGAATAAAAAAGTGCTACTTCTTTTCCTCTCTTATTTGTTTTTGTTTGTTTGTTTGTTTAAGAAAATTATAATCAGAAGAGTTAACACCACTGAAAATAAAAATCTTGGAAAAGTTTTTTTTGTTGTTGTTTGGTTTTTGGTGTGTGTGTGTGTGTGTGTGTGTGTGTGTAGACATTTCAGCAGTAAAAAAAATTGCCATATTACAAAACTTGGCTGGTGAATGTAGAAATTTTTAAAACTTGAAAACAAAGCTTTTAGCTTACAGTTTGGAATTCCTCAATGCAAAAGGAGATGAGGCAAGTTTGAAGAGCCCACAGGTTCTCACCCTGAGCTTCTTAGACATTGGAGGACAATAATAATAAAGTTACAGCCAAGGGCTTGCTAATACTATAGAGAACTGAGATAACATAATGATAGCTTAGTGCTTCTTTGTCTCTGAGCCTGTCAACACAGTAGCAAAGTGGTTCTAATGTGCAAAATAGGACGATGTGTTTGTGAATAGTTACAGAGCAGTTGCTTAGTTTTATGTTTTATGAAATCCACAGGAGTTCTACCAAGCAGAAGACAGTGGTTTGTTTGTTAATGCTTTCAAGACAGCCACCTTGTTCTGCAGGCCAGAACCCTTGGCCTATCTATGAAACGGACACTAAAGCTGTCTCTTCCCAGTACTGGAAACTGCCTAAGCCTGAGAGATGGAGACTCTGAAGCAATGGCTTCTGGCTTGTGAGTTATCAATGGACATGAAATCAATTTAGTATATTATACACAGTGCTTTAAAAATATAAATTAGCACTTTTTAGTGAGTTACAAACAGTAAGAATTATTATAGTTTTATGAAATTCTAAATCTAATCTATATTATTATATAAAGTCATTATAATTATAAATACTGTTATACGTAAGGTATTATACACACATAATAAATATGTATGTGTTTATCTACATATACACATCTACATATCATGATTCCTCTCTCTTTTCCTCTCTCTTTCTCTTCTCTCCTCCCTCTGTGTTGGGATGTTGGACCTCATGCATGTATGGCAAGCATTCTACCAAGTAAGCAGTGTTCTCAGTCTCATGAATACTTATAATGATGTATTTCTTTCTGCAATTCAGTCAAAAGAATTTAAAAGCTACCTCTTTAATAGTAGTGGAGAAAACCACAGCCACCAAATCCTCAGACACCAATGGAAAATGTTCCCATCTTCAGTCTTGGATTGCTTTACAAAACTATTTTTATCTTCAACAAACCATGAAAACCACATAAGGAAACTTGACACCCCAAATCGATCCTATTAACTATAGGACACACATAGAAAGGGTGTTCACTCTACGATGCTTTGACCACACCCAGACTTCAAAAGTAAGCCAGACACAGTTAAACTCTTGGTTGTAAGAGATTTCCTGAGAACTTTCTCTGACTTCACCTCTTTTGTCCATTCAGGGATGCAGGGACTGAAAGAAGGGAGTAACAGCATAGATTCATTGCACTTTGGAAAACATCTGACAAAGGACTTAAGAGAGGAAGAGTGTGTGGCTCAGGGTTCGAGAGCTTCAGCCTATATATTGTTTTTCTTCTTTTTTTTTAAACTATGGGCAGAGCATCACAGCAGTAGGATTATGTATCAGGGGAAGCTCTCTCCATGGCCAACAGGAAGAAGCAAGCCTCTTGTGCCGAATTGGCTTCTATCCCCTCTGATTCCATTCCAGCCTCCAGCCTTGGGCATGGTACAACCCACCGTCAGGGCTACCACTCCTACTGCAGTTTTATCACTCCACAAACACTCTAACGGACATACCCAGAGGTGCGTTTCACTAATGTTTTAGGTGATTCCCATTCTAATCAAGTTGGTCATCGAAGGTAACCACCACTTAGCAGTCAGGATAAACTCAGATTTCTACTAAAACCTTTACAAGATTTGAGACCCACTTCACAGCTGTGCCTTTAGACAATGGGATTGGGATCTCAGAGGGGTCCACATACTTAGATCTTCTCCCACACTTTCAGGACTGAATAAGGTCTTACACACAATTGTCTAAACCATAGTCTTTTACAGAGGATATCCCAGGTATGAAACCAAGGTACCCAACCCATAAAACAGCACACCAGAGCTACCAGATTAAAAGATGATCATGATTTTAAAACCCTACTAATGCGTCCTTCTTTCTCTCAAGAGTCTCTTGTTTGGGAGTGGAGTGTTAAGATCAGTTATAAAATATATTCTTTCCTCATTTTGTTTGTTAAATTAGTTACTTTTCTCAGTGATGTGGCAAAATGCATGTCAAGAAGCACCTTAAGGAAAGGAGGATTTATTTTGGCTTAACTGTTCTAAGGAATACAGTCCATTAGATCAGGGAAGGTGTGGCAGCTAGAGCCTGAAGCAGCTAGTCACATTGTATCTGAAGTCGGAAACTGACACAAAGACTACCATTCAAATTCTTCTGTTTTATTCATTCTGGAACTCCATCCCACAGAATGGTGTCACCCACAGTTGGGGTAGGGTTTCTGTTTTTTCAGTTAGGGCTTCTAAGAAATGCCTTTGTAGACATATCCAGAGATGTGTGCTTCAGTGACTCTAAATCCAGTTAAGTTGATAATGAGGACTCCCCATTACGTTTGGTTTCCTTTGTCTTTGGTTGTTTAGTTAGTCTGTTTTCCTCTTTAAAATAAAGGTTCGGGTAAAGGACCGTGGGGTTATAGGCAACTTGCTGGAGGCTCACCCCTGGGTAAAGCTGACTCTTCCTCCTTCAGCAGCTGTCCATTGCTGCTCAACTAGGGGTAGAGCCTTGGGAGGCCTCTCATCATCTACACTACAATGTTGACTTGGTCTTGTGCAAACCTTATGAAGACAAGCACAGCTATTGATCGTTCATGGCTACAGCATCCCTGTCATGTCCAGAAGATGCTATGTTTAGGCAATTCTCCAAATCCTCTGGCTCTTATGATCTTTTTGCACCCCCTTCCATGACACTCCCTTAGTCTTAGATAAAGGGGTTGTGTCACATATGTTAGATTTGGGGCTGGGCTCTCCACAGTCTCTTATCCTTTTCATTTTGACAAGTTGTGAACCTCTGTAATAACCTCTGTCTTCTGCAAACAGAACAATTTTTATTGATGGGGGATGAGAAATGCACTAATTTATGGGTAGAAGAGTTATTTGGAAGGCAGTTGGACACCACATCCATTTAGCAGAAAGGTAATAGCAGGTTCTTCTGTAGGATCTATGACCTCTCTAGCCATGGGAGTTAGCTATGTTTGCATGAATCACCTCCTACTGAGCAGACCATAAGTCCAATCAGACAGCTGTTGGTTATTCCCAAGATATTAGTGTCACTGTTGCCCCACTGGGCATATCTTTCCAGGCTGGGTATTATTGTAGGCCACAGAATTTGCAGCTAGGTAGAACTTACTACCAAGTTTTTTTCTTTTTCCAGCAGCCTCAAAGGCTTTTCTTGAGCATGCTCTGTTTCTTCAATGAAGCCCAGGAGGTGATGGGCTTCTGGTCCAGTCTGCCAACTAGCTTTTTTTTATATGTTAATCTTTATATAGCTCTCTCCATTCTCTGTGATACAGAAACATTTAATTCACTTGCTTATGTATTATTTATTCACTTGCTTATGTATTATCTCAGTTATCGTCACTAAGAATTTATAGGTGAAGATGACTGGTTCCTGGCTCATAAGATGGAGGATATATCAGCACACACACACACACACACACACACACACACACACACATCATGTAAAATAAATGATGTCACAGTACTAAAAAGTGACAGTGTTAGAATAAACCAATTAGAGAAAAGTACTCCTTCACCTAGGTAATTGATATGTGTGGCTGTTAGGGGCTAATTCAAAAGTAGAGTCAGCTGTAAGTTCAGCATTATATTAGCAATCCAAGAAGCCATGTGGTCTGGTACAAGATTCTCAAAGTTGAAATGTGTGTACCTTATTAAAATGCCGTTTATGAGCCAGTGAGCAGAAAGATAGACTCAGAAATTCTGTGTTTCTAACTAGATCCCACATGACACACATGCTGTGCATACAGGGACCACAATCAGTAACACTGGTCTAGTGCATGGAGCAAAAGCTTCCCACCAGAGAGAAGAAAGTTCTGTTTCCTACAGCCGGTGATCTCAAACTGACCTCACGTAAAATATCTTACAACTTCCAAAGGCTGAATGAGAAGGCATGCACAATGTTCCAGAGGAAGGAAAAGTTTGATCCAAATTAGTTCCTTTCTTCTCAATTTTCAATATACAATATATAATTACTTTTGAAAATAAAGTTGGCTCCTCGGGACAAAATTGACTCAGAAAGCTTGTCTAAATCCACTGAGCCTCATGACCCTTTTCCAAGTAAAAATCCCCAATATGTATTTGTTTTTACAACAAATTAAGGCATTACGCTTCTCCCTGGGGCAATAACCACACAATGGCCAAGTCAGATAAGAACACAGGAAGTATTTTGCCATACAAACCACTAATCCACTCAACCTTTTCCTTAATGAAGTAATGTCATTGGTGGCTCAGAGTTGCCTGGGCAATTTTGGAACTTCCCAATATAGCCATGGGAAAGGAGCCTGCAACCCTGCAGGTTCACAAACCTACGCCTTATTTTTCTTTGTGTGTGTGTTGGGGTGGGGGCAGGGTATGCATGTGTGCAGGAACTCATGTGTCTCTGTGTCTGTGGAGGCCACAGGAGGATATCTGGTGTCTGATCTACCACTATATACTTTACAGTGTATATAGTATACATGTATACTCCCTTGAGAGCGTCTCTCACTGAACCTGGAGCTAGGCCCGTGACTCACAAACCTTAGTGATCCTCCTAGCTCTTCGTCCTTCTAGCTAGTGCTGGGGCTACAGGTACATCTGATCATGCCAGGATTTTCAAGTAAGTGCTGGGATTTGAACTCAGGTCCTCATGATTATGCAGCGAGCTCTTCTGGCCACTGGCTCTCCAGACAGCCCAAGCTCTTTTTAAGATGCTTGGGAATACAGCATGTGAAGTGAACAGTAGCTCTATTTGCTCACTTCATTGTTCTCATACATCATGTCATCTGAGGCTCCGAACACTAGGACAGGAAAGTCAGATGCTAAGTGAGGTCCAAAGGGAGTGAAGTAACATTCAATTTATAAATTGTCAAACAAACAAACAAACAAACAAACAAAAACAAACTGTTTGTCCCAAAGGGCCTGTCTAATACATGACTCTTTTGTTTTGTTTTGTTTTGTTTTGTTTTGTTTTGTTTTGTTTTGTTTTGTTTTGTTTTGACAAGGGTAGGAGAGATGGAAAGTGGAGACTGAGGGAGGAGGCTGGCGTTGGGGAACCCCTGAGAGTGTAATATGCTTCTTCTGGCCAACTGTGATTTGGGGCTTTGTGCTTGTATTCTTGGTGACAGCTGTTGAGCTGGAGTTAAGGGACTCAAGTGGGGATTAGGACTCACATGGTTATTTTCACAATGGTCTGGCAAACTTGCAAGCTGAGTTTGGGGGGATGCACCCAGTGTTTTTTCTTGGTTTAACGAGTTTTGCTTTTTATCCTGGCTTTAGTTCCTTTCCCTGCTTGCTCTAATGTTTTCAGAAAATATTCCAATTAAACAAAATTTGGCGACTGATTGAAACACCTATATGAAATTCAGAATTTTCTTTTCCTGCCCACATCCAAACAGATCTGCGCCATGTCTAGCCCCTGTGCTAGGATTAAAGGTGTGCACCACAACTAGTGGGAAATATTTGTGATTTGGGGAAACTTCATTGCCTATGTAAATCTAAACCCATAATACATAACAGCCTGTTGGGGTTTAGCACTGACAGGCACGAGCCTGTAGGCACCTACACAGTTTTCGTGAGGTGTTATCGCTTCCTTACATAGGCCGGAACCCTCATTGTAAGGATACAGTGTTCAAAAACTATTATTTCTTTCTTCTAGAAAGCTACCGAGTAATGGATGCACATTTTCAAAAGGGTAGGTTGTCCCTTCAATCAGGCTTGTACTTAATGCCACAAAGCAAGAGAATTTGAGATAAAAAGAACTAGTTTTCTAATGAACTCTATTTCCTCAATGATGCAATTAATTTACCGGATTTTCTGAATAATTCACCCAGAAACTTGAACTCGTAAATGCTCATTCATAAATGAATGACTATCAGAAGTTAAAGGCTTCACTGAAAGTGACTGAAAATGAAAGCCATAGTCCTCGGCTTCAGGACATTCATGCACAGTGGAGGTTGAGACTTACCAGTTATAATTAATTAATATGTTTCAAACGTTTTCAACTCTAAAGATATGGACAGACTATCTCATGATCAGAAGACCTTTGGACTTATGATTCTGGACATATAAGAGTCTCACAGCATCACAGTACGGAGCATGCACGGTAGCAGGCAACAGACATCGTTGGTAGCCCAGCAAGCTGAGGGCTCGCATCTTAAACCACCAGCAGGGAACAGAGATAATGAATGAGGGATGATCTGAAATCTCACAGTGTTCTACCAGTGACTTACCGCCCCCACCAATATCACACTGCTTAAGTCTCCCCACACAGCACCACCAACAGGGAAGCAAGCCTTCACACATTGGATCCTGTGGGGACATCCTTGTTCAAATCACAGTGAAGCCTATGGTGGGTGAACGCTTGGTTTACTTATGTGGCCCGTCAGTCTCTTCTAAGACCTATGATGACTTGACTGCAGGGCTGGGGAAGCAGCACAATGAAGTGCTTGCTGTGCGGGCACAATAAGCTGAGGACCTGAGCTCACTCTCCTGAATCCACAGAAACAGCATACACAGGTACAGCGGTATACACCTTAAACCCAACGTTGGAAAGGCAGGTCCAAAGGATCCCCGGAAAGCACTGGCCAGTCAGGCTAGGCACACTTGCCTGTTGTGGGTTTAGTCCAATGCTGCTTGTATTATGTTAATCTGGCTCCCCAAAATTGCATGTCCATAAGTAAGACGCTGAGGGAATACTGCCCCACATTTGGTGGCCAATGGCTGGGCAGGGAGACAGAGGTGGGGATTTTAGGATTCCCCAGCAAGGGGAGAAAGAAGGAGAAATCTGCCATGCTACCATGCCAAAAGAAGGAGGATCAAGATACCACGATGGAGAGGTGCAGGACAGAGAACATCCATGCACACCAACACACATAATTTTCTAATCTGATATTTTAACATAAGTATTATTAGGGTCATATTTTAAGACAGTACAGGCCATGCAGTCTTTGTTTTCTTTCTTATTCAGCATGTTTCCATGTATTTGTCATCAATACTTAAATAAACTTAATAATTAAACTAGATTATCTGGAACCAAACAAGATCTAAGTCACAAAACAGGATTAGGCTGAGAATGGCCCAACAGTCGCTTTGTCTAAATTTCTTATTGAAGGAAAAGGCACAGATAGTAGTGACTGAATCTAAGACCATCCACTGTCTTTACAGCATTTGATGCACCCCAAGGAGCGTGCTGCTGAGATTTTAACAGTGGCTTTCTGAAAAGGGCAGAACCCTAGCCTACAGCATTTGGGGATTTCCGTGGCATCACACTCTGGCTACAGCAGGAAGTCACAGAACAGGGAATTGGGAGGAAGGCTACGACTGGTACTGGTGCCTGGATGAACTGACTTTGTCACACCACTCAGTGAAATATCACACAAGTGCTAAAAATCAATTCGTGATCTGGTCTGATAACATGGTTGGCAGGTATCTAGAAGAAAGGAATTCCATGGCAGTTCTTAGTGCCAAAAGCCTTCATAGTACAGAAAGGAAGACATTCCTTACACTTCTGAAAGATGGAAAGGACAAATGAAGGACTCTATTAATAGGTGAGTTTTATCACTCTATTTCCCTTTAAAAAGAAAAAAGACATCTGTGTGCGTGAACCTGCACACTCACACTCGGATGGGTAGGGAAGCTCTTTATCTAGAACTCTCCATGTAGGCTGCTGGGCTGGCTGTTCTGTGAGTCCCAGGGATCTACCACCTTTCTTCCCCGACCCCCACCCCCACCCCGAGCTAGGATTACAGGCTCACACTACTACTGCACCCAGCTTTTTTTCCTCTTAGATCCTAGAAGTCAAACTCAGGCCCTAAGTCATCTCCCTGGACCCTGGTTATCGTTTTTAGTAAGTCAATCTTCACCAGGAACCCTTTAAAAGTGAAAATCCATTATTTAGTGTTGTTAGGGAATCTTTATTTGTTCTGTCCCTCATGTGCGGGTGGGGCCCACATGCTCTGTGCACATGTGGAGCTCAGAGGACCAGTTGCAAGAATCAGCGCTCTCCACCCACTTTTATGTCTTGTCAGACTTTCGCAGCAAATGCCTTTAACCCAGTGAGCTGTATCTTTGACCATTTTTCCTTGCTTGCTTGTTTGTTTTAATTATATTAATAAAGTTATCTCTCAGATCAAAAAAATCCTTAAGTAGTATTCTAATTCTATTGCTGTACAATTTGGGGGAAATATCACATTTCTCTGACCTCTTAGACAATGCAGAATGGATGCTATTCAATGCCTGGCTCTTTGGGAAAAAGGCTGGTCTGTGGAATGCTGGATGCATGGAGGAGCTATTCAAATAAACTGAGCAGTGGGAGTGCCCGGCTCAAAGCCTGTCTTCTGGCGTGTTTAGGTTAGCTTTTTCCTAGTCTCCTGCCTTTCATCCCTCTGCCTGCTGTGATGTGCCACTTGCCCTCTGAGTGACTAGCCTCCAGCTCTTTCACTGCCTTCTCCCAGTTGTTAATTTGCTGCTATCAACCTGCTGAGAATGAAGAAACAAAGCAGGAAGTTCACCTTGTTCACCTTCTTCACCTTGTGTAGAAAAATAGACTCTGAGAGAAGGCCTGGGAGAGCCTTCTATGTGTAAAGTGCAACTATTTCAATCATCAACTTGACAGGAGCTTTCCCTACTGGAATTTAATCTGTGCATGTCCTAAAATGGGAAAAACCATATAGTATAGTCTTGATCCTACACAATTAAATTTGAGGTTGAGCTCTAATGTCACAAATTAATAACCTGTTGCTATTTTGTCTCTCATCTAACTAGTGAAATCCTAAGAGTCTTCTTCCCTCAGGACAGGTAGAAATAGACTTACTGACTAGGCTGGGCCTGTCTCACTGCCTCCTGTCAGGGTCCTTACTGCCTCAGTTTACCAGCTATAATTATGTAGGAAGATACATCTGTTTAAAACACTGAGTTGTTTCTTTTCCAGCTGTTTCTCTCCACTAAGGTAAAACTTACACCAAAAAAAAATGCATAATAATTTTACATATAAAAATGCACAAATGGAGTGTTCAATGAACTCATCTTGATAGCATGCCCACCTACAACTCCAACACTCCAAACTTGCTGTCAGTATCCCATCACTCCCGAGAACTAACTTTATACCTCCTCCAGTCAATTTCTGTCATTTGCAGACTCACAGTTCTGTCTGCTACTGAGTGTTGTCTCTGGCTATTTGGGCCATAATAGGTTGTAGGGGAAGTACCCATAGCATGTGTCAGAGACTCGTTGTTTCTTTTCTTTAGATGGTTGAATAGTTCTCCAGTACAAAAATATACCACAATTTGAACATCCTTTTCTCTACAGATAGAGATATATCTATCTATCTGTACAAATGGATGTATCAATTGGGTGTTCTTTACCATTTCAGTTCAGAACTGTAAGTCTTCTCTGAATGGCCAGCAAGTTTAAGGTCAGCACAACAGGCAGTGTCCTCAGACTCAACTCAAGTCACCAGAGGTTGTTGTAATCCTGGGTGGCTCACAGGCCTGTAGTCCCAACAATCAAGGACCAGAGACAGAAGGATCTCAAAACTAGTCTACACAGTAAGCCCCAGTCCAGTCTGGACTACATAGTGAGATTCTTCCTCAGAAAATTAAAAACAAAAAGAAAGTGCTTTAGTTTGTCTTCTGTGTGGGATGGTGACTAATATTCGATTGACCTCCTGAATCACTTACATGTCCCTAACAGTAGTGTTTCAAAATAGAACCTTATATAAAGTCTTACTGAGAATGCAATATGTTCCAGAGTGTGGTTTGCAAATACACACCTACACCCACCCAAACCCTCCCCCCATACACAGACACACAAGTAGACACACACACCAACACACACACACCCCACACACAGAAACACACACACACACATGGGATGTGGAAGGAAAGAGAGGGACAGGAAAAAAAGAAGAGAGGGAAGAAAGAGTATAACAAAATACACATTTGTTCAGTAGGGTCTCCAGCCTTTCCTTCTCTTCCTCCCCCACACACACTTACCTGTCCCATCCCATGGATTTGTGGTGTCTCTCACCCCTTCTCAAGGGATAAAGAAAGAACAACTGCTTCCTTGTGTCGGTCATTTAACACCAATAGTTGAGAGAGCTTCCATGCTCTGTATGCAGATTCCCAAAGTTTTCCAAGGAGGGGAAAAAATTCCCTCTTCACCAAACAACCTTAGCTCTAGCAGCTGCTCTTGATATTAACCATAGAAGGTCAAAGGACACATGCTCCTGCCGCCACCGCCAATGCTGCCACCATTGCTACTGTTGTTAAGACAGGACGAATAGCTCAAGCTGGCTGTGGAGTCAGTGATGATTTTGAGCTCCTGACTCTCCAGCTCCACCTCCTAAAGTGCTGTGATTACAAGAACAAGCCACCATGTTGGCTTGTTGTACAGCATAGAACGGGGCATTTGTGGGTGCCAGACAAGTACTCTCCCAACTGAACTATAGCCCAGCCCCTCTGGTTGTTTCTTGATCTATTTTGCAGCCTCTCAGAGGCACGGGAGTGAGAACCATTGCATGTGTCTCTGCAGTCTTCTGTAGGAGACAGTGGTTTCTAATATTCTGAATTCAATGTGAACTGGGAGCCTTGAACTTCGGTATATCTGGGGTTGCTTTTCATGTCCCACTAGGCTTCTGCTGCTTCACCTTTGTTGTGTTTTGGTTCACCCTGAGAACATAGCCAGACTAGAGCAATGTGGGTAGAGCATCGGTGTAACGATGGTGCAGTGTGTAAAGATTATCCTTGTGTTATTCAAATGCCGATTTCTCTGCCCCCATGTCAGGTTGCAATCCAGACATGGCACTGTAATGATTATTCTAAGACTCGCCTGACTCCATGTTGTATAAACAATCCTTCCCATTTATTCTCTGATTTGTCAATAAAAGCTGATCAGCCAAATGAATGAGCAGGGGAGAGAATAGGGCTGGGTTTCTTCCTAGCCAGAGGAGGGAGAGCGAGAAGGAGGAAGGGGAATTCAGCCAGGAGGAAAGGGTCCAGGAGACAACATAAGAAAAGACCTGGCGCAGAGAAAGTCATAAAATGCTTATTTTGAAGATGTTTGCTGGGAAGAAGCCAGATTAGTTTAGAGGATTAAAATAGATTATTACTGCTCAGTTGTTGTGCCATAAATCTGTTAAATAAAATAGTCCAACCTCAATTATTTTTGAGCTAGCTGGGTTAAGAGAAAACTTCAACATTTATAAGACAGCCCCTAACAGAGCAGATTATATACCCCACCTCTAAAAAGAATCTACATTGAAAATGTATTTAATGGTGCTGAGGTAGTTAATCTACTTAGTTTAGTTAAACGTAGAAGTTACATTTAATTAGGTGGTTAAGAGCATTTGTCATTCTTGCAGAAGACTGGAGTTCAGATCCCAGTACTCACATCAGGAAGTTCACACCCACCTGTAACTTCATCTCTAGGGGATTTGACACCCTTTTCTGACCTCCAAGGTACACACACACACACACACACACACACACACACACACTTTTAAAATGTATTTAAGTTGTGTATGGTGGCACATGCCTATAATGTCAAGTCTGAGGTCAAACTGTGTTGCACTGAGAGACCTTGTTTTAAAAAGTGTGAGTGAGAGTGTGTGTTCACGGGTTTTATTGTGTCTTTCTTTCTTTCTTTCTTTCTTTCTTTCTTTCTTTCTTTCCTTCTTTCCTTATTTATTTATTTTTTAAGATAGGGTTTTTCTGGAACTCATACAGTAGACTAGGTTGGCCTTCAACTCACAGAAAGTCCCTTTGCCTCTTCCACCTGAGTACTGAAATAAAAAGGTGTGTGCCACTACTGACTGGCAACACACACACTTTACAAAAAATGTGATCTCTCTAGCCATAGGGATTTTAAGTCCACTTAAAATGTTGAGTTCTTTCTTACCAAAACTTTTTTCTCCACTAATGTAAAATTTATATACAAAAATACATATATATTATATATAAATTGCATTTTTCATGATAATGTGCATATTACAAATGGCTTGGTCATTAAACATAATTGTTGCTGTTAACAGAGGACTTGGGTTTGGTTCCCAGCACTTACATGGCAGCCCACAATCATCCATAACTCCAGTTCCAGAGGATTCAATACCCTCTTCTGACTCTGCAGACATGAGGCATACATATGGTACACACATATACATGCAGACAAAATACTCATATACATAAAATAAAAATAAATAAACATGAAAAAGAGCCGGGCGGTGGTGGCACACGCCTTTCATCCTAGCACTTGGGAGGCAGAGAGAGGCAAATTTCTGAGTTCGAGGCCAGCCTGGTCTACAGAGTGAGTTCCAGGACAGCCAGGGCTACACAGAGAAACCCTGTCTCAAAAACAAAAAAACAAAAAAACAAAACAAACAAACAAAAAAAAACCCCATGAAAAAGAAATGTGATTTACAGTTTGTTTAAAAATCTAAGTTTTAGTATTTTACAGTTGTTCTGACTTCTTACCAACTCAGCCTTTGTCAAATTGTCAGTGTAATTTAGATAAGTGTATATTCTCACTCCACAGCTAGTCTACCCTAACAGCTCATGCATTTAATTGTAAAAACAAAAGCAGTAAATATATTAGATTTTTTGCATAAAAATTTCTGGGAAAACATTTTAATCAGTTAAACTATCATTAATTTAAATTTTAATTAAGTTAAATAAGATTTGACAAAGTCCTAACCTTAAGACAAATTGTTCATATTTTCCTTAATGGGTTCATGCTTATTGCCATGGAGACAGCACAGTCAAACATACCAGCCAGCACATTGTTCAGCTCTGGACTTCCTACTATAGATTTGATTAGGGAATCTGGCCGGCCCATTTTAAGACTCTGAGAACATAACATTGTTTCTTTAGTGAAAACACAGCATTCAAACACAATCAGCAAGCCAATGAGAACTGGATGTTAAATTCTATCACTGCCCCCTTCTAATTTGATAATGGAAGAAAAAGGCAAATCACTTCAATTAGTTATTTTTATGGCGAGTTCAAGTCTCAGATTTGTTCACCAGAGCAACAGGACTTGATCTTGTAAAAGGGGTGGGATAAATAATACTTATTTGGTAAATTAAACAGGTGGCCTTTTAAACTAACGTCCAAATAAGGCGAGTTTTGCAACATTTCCTTTGCAGACACACTGGATATTACTCTCCAGCATCCGGCTCTGTGCAATGCAGGAACAGTAGGGGATGCACAATGGACTTCTTTTCAAAAGGGTGCACCTGTGGTTTTTATAAGGTTGCCTTTTCCAGACCCATTCACGCTGTGATTGCTCATGGGAATGCTATTTTTAATCCCTATGGGGGTTCATCTAGAAAGTCCATATAGTTATTGAATCTACATTTGTTTCTTTGCCCTTCATGCTGGCAAAAGAGAGATTTCTATGTTTGAAGCTGTTTCAAGGAGCACATGCCAACAGTAGTCAGAAGAGGCAGGCTCTACACATGGGAAGGCCCTCCCAGCACGTCATGAGGGCACAGAAAGAGAAATGGTTTCTTTTGTTTTTTCAAATAAAAAACGATTTGTCTGAATCACCGAAAGCAGCCAGAAGCCACCCTATTTCACCTTCTTTCCATGCCAGCGGAAAACGTGATTTCTCTTTTAGTCTGGATTTTTTCTGTATCCAAGCACCCGGGGACTTCTAAGACCAGCCCACAGACAGTAGTAACAAACTTGGCTTTGGGGCAAGGGTTTTATTCATCGTGATCCAGTCATTAAAGAAGCTTCATAATTTTGGTGACTTTCACTAAGGGAGGAAAAAAAAAAACGCTGTTTGTAGCAAATTAATTCTTTGGGTTTTCCTACTTGGCATTATATGGAAAATATTTTAGTACTTGCTTCTTAAAGAGTTTCTTCCCATTAGTTAAATGTGAGCGTTTGACCAGGTAATTACATTTCATCTTAGTAGGAAGATGTATGTGTGTAATATCTACATAGTTTAACATTGTTATTGCTATAGTATATGCAGGCATGCTTGGAATAGGGAGATACAACTATCACAAGGTATATGTGTGTAGATCAGAGGACATCTTGTGAAGTCTGTGGTCTCCTTCCAGGAATTGAATCAAGCCACCAAGCTTGTGCAAGCAGTGTACTTAACAAGCTGAGCCACCTCCTCAGTGCCCTAGGCAAGGTTCCCTGCCATCTCTTCTGTAATCCTCTAAGGGCCGCACATCCCAGATGTTCACACAGCGCCTTTAGAAGACTCCGAGTCAAATACAGCTTTCAGGGTGTGTTGTTGAAAAAGAAAAGATTGGGCCTTGAGTCTGCCCAATGAAGAGTTTCTTCCAGAGCCCGGGCATGGAGACACCAACTTTCTGTTGTCTGGAGGTCGAAGCTAGAGGAGTCTGCCTTCTGGAAGCCTCAGGCTGAGGGAGAGGTAGGACAGACCTGCAGTGTGTTTAAGAAGGAACCCCTGCATCCTTGACTCCACGCCTTTCTGCTCTCCTTTAAAAGCAGCGCTGTTTTTAGTGTTGAAGTTGGCGGCTCTGCTGGCCACTGGCTGCAAGAGAACAATCCTGCATTGAGACCAGGCAGCCCCGACCCAGACGCAGTAGAAAGCTGGGATGCAGGCACAGAGGGGGCCCCTCGGCCCTCCAGCCTGCGGAGGGTAAGGAGATTCCAGAGGGGAGAACTCAGCAGACTTCTTATACAGCGTCCATTATGCCAGCGTCACCAGCACTTACACACTGAAGGGAGTCACAGTTCACCATCCTTGGCTTCCTTTCATCGGTGCCACCCAGCTGGGTTTGAGCCTCCGCAAACAGGCCAGAAGCAGGAGGCTTTGGTCTGTCTCCTCATTCAGAGAGCTGGTCAACCGCACTGTAGCACTAACATTTCTAAATAAACCTCCGAATAAAAGGCCTCTTCTGATGAAGGCGATGCAATGCGTGGATGGAGGTGGACGAAGGCTTGCAGCGCCACAAGGCAAGGCCAGAGAACAATGAGAGAGGGACTGCTAATGACGACTTTAAGTCTTTTGTATCAAAAGGACCTGATACACTGCCTGCCCTGAGGCAAATTCCTTTGTAAAAACAATAAACACTAGGATGTCACCACCACCACCACCATCATCACAACCATCACTACCATGTCACCATCACAATGTGCTCTACCATTTCTTTCTTAAAGCTGCCATAATAAACCATCAAAAAGTCTGGTTCTTTACAACCTGTTATCTCGTAATCCCAGAAATGAGAGGTTCAAAATCAAAGCGCTGGCAAAGCTTGCCACCCCCACCCCCGCCTCTCTCTCTCACCGTTCTTAGAGAGAACCTTTGCTTGCTTCTTCTAGTCCATGGTGATTGGCAGCAGTTCTCATCGTGCGTTGGCTTGCAGACGCCTTCCTCCTGTTTCATGGTTGGCTTCTCTCTTGTTGTCCATCTCCTCAGCTTCCTTGTGTACACCGATTATCTCTGTGTTCAAATTTCCCTCTTTTTAGGGATAGTAGCTGGGTAAGATTGGAGCCTACCCCAATAACCTCATTTTAACTTGACTGCCTCTGTTATGACCCTGTCTCCAATAAGATCACATTACCAGCTAATAAAATAGCTAGGTTTTAAACATACACTGTGAGGGGAGTCGGTAACATTGTTCAGCAGGAAAAGACAATTATACAAAAGCTGATACTCTTTGGGCCCCAGGACACACCCACACCCACACACATCCATACATACACATATGCATGCACACACCAAAAAAAAAAAAAAAAAAAAAAAAAAGATTATTAAGAAAAAGTTCAAGGCATGGCATGGTATACTTCAACCTGAACTAGACCTCAACTTGCAAAGTACTCCCCACTGCCCTGCTATTGTTTGCTTATAAGTAGTTAGGATAAACGGGATAAGACCAATTTCTGTAAGACCCTATGTAGGTGAAAGCGTTAGGCAGACACGGTTCCTCCTCTCTTAACTCCCTGCTTCCATGAGTTTGGGTGAGCCCTACCCCTCCTGAAGGGCTGACTGGACCACCCCCTGGGGCCTTTCCACTTCTTGTTTATTTATCCCAGGACTAGAGAGAATTGCAGAGGGACCACAGTAGTTGGTATGCCTGTGCTGAAGAGCTGTGTCTTTGCCAAGACCAGTGTAGATGAGTTAAAACTCAGAGAGAAATGGATACAGCCCTGTCTTCAGGAAGTTCAAAGGCTTGTAGAAGAAATTAATCCCACTCTAAGAATAAGCATCTCAATACAAATTGTTTAGTGTGTCAGGAGAGGCTAAAGGTGCCTGGCAGTTGGATGGTCCCCAAATGTGAGTTAACTGGATATTATGAGTGGAGCAGTCCGGTCCAGGATAAAAGCCTCTATGTGGTGGAGGTTGACAATGCGTTGTCATGGCTACTGTGTCAGGGCCTGGAGACGGAAGCACTGGGGAGATGGCTCTGTTGATAAAGTACTTACTGGATAAGACTGAGGATGTAAGTGTGATTCTTCACACTCACCTAAAAAGCCAGAGGTGGTGGCTCATGTTTACAGTCTCAGGCTGCAGAGCAGGAAACAGGTCGGTCTCTGGGGCTCACTGGCCAACCAGTTTAGCCTACTCAGGCAAAAAACAAGGTGGATGACTCCTGAGGATTGACACCTGAAGTTGATTTCCAGCCTTCTACACACACCAGGTGCACCAGGAAAACATGGTGCACAGATATAGATGCAGGCAAAATGGTCTCACACACACACACACACACACACACACACACACATTGTGTGTGTGTGTGCGCGCGCATATCAAAGGACAACTATTGAAAATTGCCTTGTTCCTTTTGCTATGTGAACAATGTTAGTATTCTGTCTAAACTCCACTTCCACAGTTACCTGGCAAGAGCCAGGCAGGCCTGGTCCACTATAAAAGGGGATGCTTGCCCCCTCCTCTCTCTCTTAATCTCTTACCCTCTTACTCTCTTGCCTTTAGCTTCTCTGTCCCTCCCCCTTCTCTTCCTCTCTCTCCAAGTGGTCATGGCCAGCCTCTACTTCTCTTCTTCCTCTTCTCTCATCTTCTTCCATCTTCTTCCCCCCCCATCTTTGCCCTATCTCCTGAATAAACCTCCCCCCCACCCCCCGTTGGAACTGTTCTGAGCTGCGGTCGGACATCTAACGCTAACGTCTAACAAACACCAGGAATTGAACTCAGGTCATTACACTTGGTGGCAAGTGCCTTTATTCACTAAGCCATCTTGTTGGCCCCAAGTTGCTTCTGAAACAGGGGACTGACTGAAATAAGAGGTCTAGAGAAGGCCTGACTGGATTATAGGAACCGACTTCCCACAGACACATAAGCTATCAGGCCAGGGCTGTCTGTCCTCCTGAGGTAACCAACTGCAGGTGGTACCCCCAAGCCCAAGCTGATTCTGATTATAACCTAGGGCTTCTGAGAAATGAGGAGCCCCAAGTGAGTGTCTGATCATCTGTGGGAAAACTCAGCTTCAGGGACCACGGATGGCAGAGAAAAGGGAGCCCCTGACAAATGGTTGGGAAGCAGCCAGCAGGAGGGAGCTCCTGGCATCTCAGAAAAACTCTTTACCCTCTCTTTGTTCTTCCCCATCTACATCAGTAATTTCTAAGCCATTTCCATGGCAAAGACCAGAAGGCATCATGGTATGTGTGCACAAGCATTAGCTGGCCGAACCGTTTTCATCTATAGGTGTGGGGTTTTTTGTTTCTTTTTCTTTCTTTTTTTTTTTTTTTTTTTGGTTAAAGACCCAGTAAATTCTGAGCCGCCCCTGAGATTGCCTTCTCCAAAAGTTAAACATAATCAAATATTTCTGTCTTTGCACTCTGGCCTTTAAGAAGCAAACATGAAGGGGAGAGGACTTAGCCATGTAATTTTTGGGTCAATGTTTGTCCTAAAATTATTCTCTGAGTAAAGAAAAAAAGAAAAAAAAAAACAGACTTTAGAATAGGTTTCAACATTTCAGTTCCTGTGATCCAAGTGCCAAGTTGGGGGGAGGGGAGAGATCAATTCAAGTTAATTTTATTCTGTTTCAGATATCGAGTTCTATAAGAGAGACCAAGTTCTATTAAAAGCCCCAGTCAAAACATTGTATTTACATGCTTATTCATCCTGGGTAGAATAAGGAAGTCCCAAAAAAGATTTTCTCAAAATTGCCTCCACCGAAAACGGGTCTCAATTGTGTGTCCTGAAATCTGAACTAGACAGCAGACTGTATAGGATATTGGGCTCCTATAGTGTATATATAGTTCCTATAGTATATAGTGCTGCAGGAGCTGAAAATTGGCATGTATACCATTTTTAATCTTTATCATAATGAAGGGAAAGTGCCTGGGGAGATGTTTCAGTGGGCCAAGTACCTGCCTGCTGTACAAGTAGGAAGCTATGAACCCTATTCCTTATGCCCATATTAAAAAAAAAAAAAAAAAAAAGGCATGTATAGTGGAATGAGTCTAATCCTAACAATGAGGACACAAAGACAGCAGGACCCCTGCAGCTCCACGGGCGTCCAGTCTAGCTTAGTAGGAGAGCCCCAGGACAAAGAGAGTCCCAGTCTCGCAGCACAAGATGGGCAGTTCCTAAGGAATGGAACCCAAGATTGACCTCTGGCCTCTATACACATATATTTGTGTATAACCTCCTATGTGCACACCTGCACACTCACATGCCAAAAAGGAAAACACGATGATTCAGTTCTTAAGGAATTTTACAGTTCATCAGGTTTGTGTGAATCAGGAGATGACAGTTGTCTCCTGAAGTACACAGCACAGAACTCACCTTGAGGAGATAGCTGGGAGTTTTCATTCTCTCTTCTGTATCCAGTCAGGGAGAAAAGCCTTGTGGGTGGTTCTGGAAGCCTGGGAGGAATCCTGTGGCCTGCTGAGTCACTGTCCCTGCATCCTGGCCCTTCAGCCTGCTCACCCAGGGGTGACCATCGTCTCAGAATCAACCACAGTTGTCTATGGAAAGGTGAAGTCACCTCCTGCCTGTGTGTCAGGTGTGGCCAGAGAGTGACCTTCTCAAGAAGACTGTCCTCACACCCAGGAGACTGGACACCATCCTTCCCTGTTCTTGACCTATTCCGAGGACAAATCCTGAGTATGACTTGAAGGTTCCCATTGCTCAACCGCAATGTTGTGGAGAAGGCTCCATGCTTTTCTCTCTAGTGAAGAGTGCAGTTGCTGAGGACAAAAGAATTAACCTGTAAACTTCAACAATACAAATACAGCCAACTGTGAAAATGACTGGAAACAGGACAAGAAATCTGGTTTCTAAATTCAGCTTTGAATGTCCTGTGAGACCCAAGAAAACCAATTGACTTCTCTGAAATGTCCTCTTTCATTCTTTCCTCTTTTAGCTCTGTGGTTTTAAGTGACTGTTTGATGTATGAGACAGGCCTTTATACTGTAGCTTAGGCTAGCCTGAGGCTTGCACCAATCCATTAACCAGCCATGTAAGCAGTCCATTCCAAGGAACCTGGTCGGCCAGGTGTGGCACACACCTTTGATCCCAGCACTTGGGAGGCAGAGGCATGAGGAGCACTACCAAGTTTCAGGAGAGCCAGAGCTACACAGAAAAACCCTGTCTCAGAAACAACAACAACAATCCATGTCGCCAAAGGCTAATGGTGGCACCCCCTATAAAGAGGTAAGCTACTATGCCTAGCTAACACTAAAATTATTTAAATCAAACTAACTGTTGTATCATTTTATTGGAAATAATATGATATTGTAATGCATACTCCACATGAGCCTAATGCTAAGATCGAGGTACACTGTCACCTCAAACATTTAAAGAACACTCAACGCCTCCCTGTTAGCTTTTTGAAGCACACACAGTTCATCACTCTCAACCACGCTGCTTACAGCACTACAGAATTCTAGACATGATTCTTTACGCCCTCTGAACTTGCTAACTGTCATTTTACAGTCTTAAGGTTAGTTTTGAGTTTTGATACTTTGTGATTTTCAGTTTGTAGCTTTTAACTTTTTCAAGTTTTAAATAAACTTAAATTTTTACAATTCATAGTTTTTCAAATTTGTTCCTTGTTGTGATTGTGTGTGTGTGTGTGTGTGAGAAAGAGAGAGAGAGAGAGAGAGAGAGAGAGAGAGAGAGAGAGAGAGAGACTTGGATGCTGTCACATAGTATACTAAGGTCAGGGAACAAGTTTGGGAGGAAGCTCTCTCCTTTCACCTTAGATTTTTGGGACTGAACTCAGGTGTGTCAGGCTTACTCAGAAAGTCTGTCTATATGCTGAGTCACAGCACGGTCTTTATTTATTTATTTAAGATTAGGCTTTATATAGTCCAGGCTAACCTCAAACTCAGGATGTAGTCAAGGATGACCTTGAACTTCTGATGAACAAGGATGACCTTCCTCTACCTCCTCAGTGTTGGAATAATTAGGCAAATGTCACTACACTTGTTTTGTGTGGTGTTGGGGACCAAACCCAGGGCTACATGTATGCTAGACGAGCACTCTGCCATCCAAGCTGTGTCTCCAGTCTGGTTATGTGCTCTGAGTTCTTTGGGAGTGTCCTTTGTCATGAGGATGGCGTTATCCTTTGGGGACATGGATCACTGAAGACAATGAAGGCAAGGAGGACCACTGTATTGCTTACTTTCTGTTGCTGTGATGATAAAAAAAAAAATCAGGACCAAACATGATTTATGGAAAGAAGAGTTCGTTCTGGCTGCAGAAGGAGAGGCATAATGGCAGGGAAGGGAGCATGGCAGAGGAAAGCCAGAGCCTGAAGCTGAGAGATCGGTTCATCAACCACACTAAGAACTCAGAGAAACCCAACAAGAAATGGGGCAAGGCCCCACATCCTAGCCCCTCAGAACCCATGCGCAGTGCTGTTCTCCAACAAGGCTCTATTTCCTACAGGTTCCACAGTCTTCTTTCTCAAAGAGCACATAAAACCCAGGAGTGAGTTCATGAGCTCTGGGGATATTTCTCATTCAAATCACTACAGCAGCCTTAGCCTTTTTTTTTTTTAAATAGTTGTGATAGTTAGCTTGAGCTGTTAACTTGATACGACCCAGAAGCCTCTGAGAAGAGAGTCTCAGTGAGGAGTTGCTCTGCACTGGGTTGGTCTGTGCGAATGTCCATGAGGGACTGTCTTAATTAGGTTGATCAATGTGGGATTACAATCTGGGTGGCTCTATTCCCAAGGCAGGCATTATGAACTGTGTGAGAGTAAAGAAATGGAGCATGCTCCAGCCCACAGTAGCTGGAAGACATCTAAGTGCCCACCCTGGCCACAACCTCCAGGGAGGTGGAAGGAAAGATACCCAAGCACTGACGAATGTGTGTTGGAAAGATGTTAGAGAAAGGGAAGCCCAGGCGTTTACACACTATGAAGAAAGGTAGAATTGGAGACTCAACGGTGGTGAGGAACAGACAGATATGGGAAGGCCATAGTGAGGCCCTGGACCAGGCTGCCACCAAGAGCCATGTCTGGGTCTGTGGCCTAAGCTGTTGTCCACAGTCTGGGCTACCACTGGAGACATGGAGAATGTTGGGGTGTGGGGGTATAAGCTGATCTGAGAGGCCTGTGCTAACACCTGAGGCCACAAGGACATCTGGGCCCAGGCTGCTGCTGTGGCAGCCAGGGTCTGTGTTGATATCCCAAACCTGTGTTACCACCAAAGGCCATGCAGATGTCCCTGGTCTGAACTGCCACCTGAGGCACTGTGCTGAGCTGGCCCCATCCTTCACTAGTGACCGTACTTGGGAGAGGTGGCCTTGCCCCTTGCCAGTTACAGCATTGGCTGAGCTATAAGTGACGGTTCGAGGAGAGCTCACCCTCATGGTGCAGGCACAGATGAGCGGTGGGATGATCAACTCGGCTGTCTCCCAGGCCTAGATCTACCCCATCTATGAATTGTTGGAGCACATGAAAGAGTCAGTCCTACAGATCCAAAACTGCAGGATCTCCATGACTCAGCTACACAACAGGAGTCCCTGTTAGGATCCAGTATATCCAGTGTAGCAGAAGCCAGAGGCTTCAAACCAGACCAATGACTCATTGCAATGAACATTTGCAAGCAAAAATGTGTAGACAAAAGGCCATACTGTGTGACATACTGTGACACATTACAACTTCCATGACAAAAAAAAATTCTTATTTTCTTTAATCTTAGATTTTTTAGTTTTTAATCTCATTTTCTTTCTTTTGCAGGGTGAGTTGACAGAGCAGAAGCCCGATATGAAAGGATAGGGTGTTGAGTGTATGATGGGAAATTTACAAGGAGTCAATAAAAAGTTTTAAAAAAAATAATAAAAGAAAACAACTTTTAAAAAAGAGTAGAGACATCAAGCCAAGCACAAGCAAGCAGGCAAGCAGCCCTCTCCCTCTGCCCTTGAATCTGAGTGACCCAACTGTTTCCAGCTGCTGTTACTGTGACTTCCCAGCAAGAATGGACTCAAAACTGGAATTGTAGGCTTAAAAAGAAAAACCTTTCTCCTCTAAGTTGCTTTTTGCAAGGGCATTTTATTACAGTAACAGAAATGAAACTGGAACAGTAGCCAATATTTGAAATAGAGAAAAATTGGAGAGCCAGGACTGTTAGCACAGAAGCTAGACAGAGGACACCCAGACCAATTTTCTCTCGCTGTATCCAGAATAAGCAATCTGGAGCAGCTGTGAGGTCCAGGGATGGAAAGAAAACATGGCATTTGAGAACAGAATATAGAGTTGAAAAAAAAAAGTGTCTATCAGGATGCCATGATAGCATCCCTCTTTGAAGTTATGCTGATATCAGATCCTCTATATAAATCCCAGCAGATTCCCCTAGCCAGCAGGCTCTATCTGAGGCCCACACTTACCCTCAACACATTTAACTACAGGTTTGGAATATGAAAGTTGCAAACTTTCATATTCCATATCAAGATGCAAAGTGAGAAGCTTGGTTTGGGTTTTGGTTTTTTGTTGTTGTTGACTTGTTGTATTTTGGTTGCTTAGGTTATTTTATCATTGTTATTGTTGTTTGTTTTGTTTTGTTTTCATCTTCCTGGTTTCTGAGCAAATGTGCTTGATACAATCACCTAGAGTTCCAAGTAGCATTTTCATGCCAAAGACCACACTAATGGGCACTCAGCTCGATGACATTAAGCAGGTCCTTTTCGGTTTGTAAGCATCCCCTTGGAGAAAGGAAGATATATAAGGCAGCGCTCTACCTCCAACAGAGGAAGACCAGTAAACAAACAGCTTACAATGCAGCAGCCTCAAAGCCGTGACATGGTGGCCAAGGCAGGAAGGAGAAGGAAGTGATTAACTCCTTCTGGGGATGTGTCACCGGGATGACAAAAGCCGGGGAAGGCAAGATTGCATTAGACAGACTTCTAAATTATTTATAGACGGGCTGTAAGCCTCTCATCAGCAGCTATTTAAACAGGCCTTCAGTTCCAGTTCTTGAAGCAAAGCAGGATGTCCAAGGGACCGTCATCACCTTGAAAAGTATAGCAACAACACACACATACTTTGTGAGAATGCTTGTGACTCCAAGGCTTTTCTCCTGTAGATGTCAATAACCTACAGTAAGCATGGCTGTCCTGCCAAGCCACAGGAAAGTATAGCTGGGAGCTAAAGCCATTAGGTATAACAGTGTCAGGAAAACTGAAGCACCAGGAAACTGTCTCCGATTCAGATATGGACTCCATGACAGAGCAATGGCTGACCCCACAAGGGTGGCTGCTGAAGTATCTGTTCATCTTGACGATTTCAATGAATCATAAGTAAATCATCCATCAGTCATAAAATAAGCATTCTGGTTTCAAAAACTGGGGAAAAAACCAGATCTTTGTTGCTAAATGAATTTTGACCATTTGCCCTTTTTATTACTTTGAAAATACACGTGTGTGTATCTACAGCTACAGATACTTCTTAGAATTATGATTCTGATGATACACACATTTTTATTACCTCATCCTACAGATGAAGACCATGAGGTAAGGATAGACCAATCCTACCTAACACAGCACTAATGAATGGTACAGCCTATGCCTGTGTACGAGGAGACACCCAGAAACATAATATCTGGGGCTGCAATGTTATGAAAAGGAAGAGCAGGGATAAATAGAAATGGTAATAGTTTCCTAGCAGGAGGGTCTTGAATCTTTTCATTTGCCCAAGGGAAAGAAAAAAATCAACAGAGAAAGGAGAAAGCCTTTGTCACACACTGCAATCAAAGAGATTCAAATAACGACACGGGTGAATTCCAAATGCTTCTTTCCACGATAAAATCTAAATTAGAGACAAAAAGCACAGCCATTCCTAGTCATGACCTGTCAGTGTCTGAAGAGAAGAAAATGAAGCTTTTTGGACTTGTCAGTGCTGGGGATGAAGTCGGGTCCAGAAGACTCTGCTGAAGCTTGGACACATCCAAACAAAACCATTGGCACTGTTGACTGCACGTCTCAGAAACATTCTTGAATGCATCAAGGGTAAAAAGTCTACCTGATCTTCAGGAGTGAAACAATGCCTGTCCCAACATTGCAACATCATCCCAACATCATCCCAACCTCCCAACATCATCCCAACATCATCCCAACATTGCAATATCATCCCAACCTCCCAACATCATCCCAACATCATCCCAACATTGCAATATCATCCCAACCTCCCAACCTCCCAACATCATCCCAACATTATCCCAACCTCCCAATATCCCAACATCATCCCAACATTATCCCAACATCCCAACATCATCCCAACATTATCCCAACCTCCCAACATCATCCCAACATTGCAATATCATCCCAATCTCCCAACCTCCCAAGGGCTGTTAGAGAGATATTAGTATTCATGGTTTCTTCTTACTGAAAACCTAACACTTGAGAATGATTGCTTTGGGAGCTGGAGACAGTGCTCAGTGGTTAAGAACACTGGCTTGCAGAGGAACTGGGTTCAATTTCCAGCACCCACATGGCAGCTCACAATTGTAACTCCAGTTATAGGGGTCTGATGCCTTCTTCTGACCTCCTCTGGCACCAAGCACACACATGGTCCATAGACATACATGCAGGCAAAATCCCCATAAACCTTTTAGAAAGAACACTAGCCAGAACACTTTGAGGTCAAGGATGCCTGAAAATTCAGATCCCAGCCTTTGTTCCTGTGGACGTGGACACCTAATTTAGACAGTTTGTCTCTCTGTGCCCTCACTGTAAAGTCAAGATAGTAACACCAGCCTCTCAAAGACAACATGAAGATTTAATGCCTTTACATGTAAAGCACACAGAGTAAGTACTAAACATAGTATAAACGTTCAGGGAAACACAGACTCTGATGGTCACTAAACTGTATGTTCTTCTAAGCAGATAGGACAAATATGTTGACTTGTTTGGGGGAAAGAAAGTCTCAGAGGAGAGAAAACAAAATCTCTTAGCTGCTTAAATAACTATGGTTTGCTGTTTGCTTTATTTCTCAGTTTTCTTTTGTTTATTTCAATTGCTGTTTCATTTGTTACTCAACTTATTTTTACTTTATGTGTATGGGTGGAGTTTTCTGCACGTATGTCCATGTACTACAAACATGCCTGACATACACAGAGGCCAGAAAAGAGTGTCAGATCCTCTGAAATTGTAGTTGCAGACAGCTGTAAGCTACCATGTAGGTGGGAATTGAACCCTTGCGGTCTGGAACAGTAGCTAGTGCTCCTAAGAGCTGGGCCATCTCCAGCTCCTTGTTCACTTTTATGAAGGCAGTGTCCCAGTAACTTAAGCTGGTGTGAAACTTGCTAAGGAGCAGAGGTTAACTTTGAACTCCTGATCTCACCGAAGTCTCCACCTCTTAAATTCTGGGATTGCAGGTACACAGCACAAGCCCAGACCATCGTTTTCTTTAAAAGGAAAAAAGTTAAATGAGAATGTGAAGATGAAACACACACACACTGCCCACAGGAATGAATGTGCAGCCACTTTAGAAAAACAGAGTCAATTTCTCAAAAAGTCAATCATGCCGTGCAGAAAGGTACAGCCTGAGAGAAACATACACAGTAAGACTAGTTTCTAACTACCAGTCACCCAAAATAAATACACTGGGCCAAGGAAGATGGCTCCACGGGTAACAGCTAGTGCCTCAACCCTGACTACTTGAGTTTGGATACTCAGAACACAGGCAAAGGCGGGACTTTATGCACATCTCCTACAGATGGGAGAGGACATAGACACACCCTGAAGGGGTCCTGGTGTTTATAGTATAGGAACAAAACAAGAGACCTGACCAGCAAGATGAAAGGTGAAAGCCAACTCCCAACACCCGGCCTCTGACCCACACACAGGCAGTGTGGTGCACAGACTGCTTTTACATATCAAGCACACATGAACACAAACACACAATAATAAAAATTTAAAAGGAAGAAATGCCACGATACTACTTGGGAGAGTTTGTTTATTAAGCATCTGTTCTCTTGGAAATTATCTCTGGGAATTAAGAAAGTAGAAGGCATAAACAACATGTTAAATGCCTGTTTCTTACTTAATAAAGTGTTTTAAGTAGGTGCAGGTTGCCAGCAACGCCACTAAAAAAAGTAGTTTGTCCATACAATGAAGTACTCTTCATCCATGACAAAGAGTTAAAAGCAATACATGCTAATGGCTGGGCCTTGAAAATGCTTTGCTGTCACAAAAGGTCACTGTAAGTGATTTCATTGTCAGGAAATATTCAGAATGGGAAAGTCTATGACGGCTAAAAGGATTGCCTTCCAGTGACTCAGGAAAAAAGGGGACGGAAATGACAGCCAATGGATGCCATCTTTGTTAAAAAGATCACAGAAAGGTTCTATAACTAGAAGTTGGTGGACCGTACGCAACACAGTCGATATACTAAACCTCCAGAATTTACACTATGAATTGTCAAGATTACGTTATGTAAGAAACTTCTCAAAATATTTTAAGGACTTATAAAAGACATGCTGAAGGAGACACAGGCTGAGGAAACTGTGGGTCAAAGCTCAGAAGCAGTAACAGGTTTTTGTTGAAAGCATAGTGACAATCTGGTAAATCTGTGGCCAGTGGACTATGACTTGTTTGCAACATTCTGTTGACCATAGAAGAAGAGAAGCTGAGGACAAGCTGGGAGCAGCCGCTGCTGGACACGTAGGACAGAGCAGGGACCACACACAGCTTCTGGTAAAATAGCTACTAGGCACACACAGTAGGACCACAAGAGAACTTGGCAGGCTGCAAACGAAAACAGCCAGCTCCTTACTCTTCGTGGCCTGACAAACATCGTCATATGAAATATTACAACAGGGCTACAAGCCGGCAAAAGTACATGGAGGACATTAGTAAAAAATAAAATAAAATAAAAAATAGTTTGGGGTCTTTGTTGGTCATTGTTCTCATTGCTGTGGATAAAATGTCAGACTTGGGGGAGGAAAGGTGTGCTGGGCTCTCAGCTCTGAGTCCATCTTGATGAAGAAGGCATGGTGGTGGGAGAGACTTTGTGGCAGTGGAGGTGTGTGGTGGCAGCTATTCACTTGTGCAGACAAAGAAAGATAGGATAGATACACACTTGAATGAGGGCCACATTAGAAGCTTCAAAATCCTGCCCGTAACAACTTACTTCTGCCAGCAAGGCCTACCTCCTGACACCTCCACATCTTTCAAAATAGCACAAGTAGCTATGAGACTAACATTCAAAACATTGTCCATTGGGGGACATTTTAGAGGCAAATAGTAACATTTCACCTCTAGCCCAAAAGGCTAATGGCTTATCTCATAATGTGTAAGGTCAAGTTCAAGAGTCCCCATAGTCTTAGCAGTTCTGACACTGTTTAAAGGTGCAGAGACCTTGTAAAATAAAAAAGAAAGTCCCGTACCTCCAATGTACATAATCAACATTTCTAAGCCAATGAAGGGGGAGGGGCGGGGAAGAATGGAACACAGCAAGGAAAGACTGAGCAAACAGATAACTGAAAACCAGCAGGGCAGACATGAAGTCCAGCAGCCCTGTGCCCACCATCAAGGGCACGTGGGAACTGAGCTCCAGTAAGCCCCAAAAGTCTGTCCTATATGATTCTACCATCTGCAGCACTTGTGGCATCTCTAAATGAATTCACACAGTGCCTTCAGCAGATATTTCCAGCATCTCCAATATCGGACATTGTAAAGTAGGCATCCCCCTCATAGCTGCGTGTATAGCTTGCTCAGGTGGTGCCCTGCAAGAATCCAGACCCTATTGTACACTGCCTAGCCTCCACGGCTTTTCTCTGGAACCTTTGGAACCTTGGTACAAGATTCTGGAACTCCGGGAATCTTGCATTCAGCATATTTGTGAACCAGCACCACATCGATGATGCCACGTCCAGCTGCCAGCTAGCTGTGTAGACACGTCCTCTGGCACTGTTGCTGCAGTATAGATGATGCCACATCTGGCTGCCAGGTCGCTGTGTAGACATGTCCTCCTGCACTATTGCTGCACCAGAGTAAGTAAATATTTCCCTAGGTTGTCCTTCTCCCTCGGGGAACCCTTCAGTGGTCTGTTTTAAATGAAAGGATTTAGGTGGGTTTGTGTTTTCATGCCTTTGAGCCCTTGCATTGGGTCACCAATGCAAGACACTGTCCCCCGGGGGTCCTCTGTCTCTTTAGCAATTGCTACCACTTCATCTACATTTGCTTTGTCACTAACTTTAACCATGTTTGCAATTTCTCTCTAAACTGAGCATTTTAAACATTTCTATATTATTGCTATGTATATGTAAGAGGTGTGTCTATAAAGGACTGTGCATGCTACCCCGAACATATTTAGATCAGATAATAACTTTGTGGAGTCTGTTCTCTCCTGCTTTTATGTGGGTTCCAGGGCTCAAACCTAATTCATCAGACTTGTTCAGCAAGTAAATGCCTTCACGGGCTGAGTTGCCTCACCAGCACCCTAAACTACACACACACACACACACACACACACACACGCACACACGCACACACTCACACACGTACACATCTTTCTGCTTCACTTTTTGCCCCCATTTCTCACTGTAAATCTGGCTGAAACCAGCATGCAATAACTTTCATAGTCTGAACATCACGCTATGTTGACATTCCTCCCACCAAATTAATTAGTTCATTTTGAATTCAGCTTCAGTCACATTCAGCAGAGTATAAAGAGACTTTTTCTTTTTTAGCACGTAAGACTAATGGCTTCTAGTGCAGTCCCTCCTAGAGTTTTTGTTTGTTTGTTTGTTTGTTTGTTTGTTTGTTTTGTTCTCCCCTGACACCTTATGGTCCTGATCTTTCCTGGCCACCTTCCTATGAGCTCTGTGATCTTCCAAATGTCCATCAGAATGGCTTCTTAAGTTCTGCTTACAACAGCCTAGGGCTTTTCTATCCTGCGGTTTCAGTTCCTCCACATCCCTCCTGGAAATCAGTTCCCAAGGCCTGAGAACCACAGATCACAGCAACACTGCTCACAGTCTGTAACAGTTTCTCAAGGTCCATTACTTGTCTTGTGGCTGTGACCAACATTTTTGACAGAAACAGTAGAGGGACGATATGTTATGGCCTCCAGCTTCAGAAGTTCTCGTTCCATCATGGTAAGAATTCAGCTCAGGCCACACAGTGGGAGCACGTGATGGCTTTCATGCCACAGGCCAGGAAGCAGATAACACAGCTGGAACATATGACAGGCATAAGTTTCAAAGGCCCAACCCTAGTGACGTACCTCTGCTATGCATGCTCCATAGCCTTCAACATAGAGTCAGGAGCCAGGAGACAAGCATTTCAGGGACAAATCACAGTCACTCACCTTAATCATTAATGATTAAACTTCTTTAATCAGGTGTGCCTAGTTCTGTAACATAAGTGTGTGCTCTGATACTTCTAAGTGTGGAAAACAGAATACTCAGGACTTGGAAGGAGAAGAAAATCTTAATGAAAACAAAACAAAACTTCAAGGAAATAAATAAGGGCCTTTGCACTCCGACTTGGTATTGTGTACAGCGCACAGAATAATTAAACAGTGTTAAAGGAGACAGAACACACAAGTCAGTACTCACACGTGTATTTACATTTATTGAATGAGAGAAATCAGAATAAATCATCCTGGGACAGAAGCTAGACTGAGAGCCAGCTTAATGGCAGAATGACAAAGGGACAGGCGTGGGACAGGGCAGGGGTGTTCTAGCTTACACTCCTGCAAAGAGAGTGAACAAAGCCAGCGTCACGTGTTACAACACCCCTCAGCCACTCTGGAGAACCCTGATTGATTCTAGACATCTATTCCTGCACACAAGGGAGGTGGAGAAAGAAAGGGAAACTGAGGTACCATTGGGAAAACTAACTTCTCTTTCCTCCTCTGCCTTTAATGTTACTGTGACTTGACCAGGGGACTTCCCCTGTGGCTCCTTCTTCTCCAAGCAGGGGCCACTCACTTAGCATCTAGTTGTGTTGAAGTCAAGCAGATTCCAAGTCCACAGCAAGGCCAAAGTAGCTTGTTTGTCCACGCTGGGGCAGAATGGAGGAAGTTCACATTCAGCTCAGGCATAGCAATGTGTCATATCATATTGCCAAGAGCTTGCATCATTTCTAAACTTTCCGGAAGCCTGGATGGGCGAGAGGTCATCTGTGTTTATTTTGCGAAGTTTGGCCTACCAGGAAATGTGTGGGTACAAGCGATATTTCAGGCCCCTGAGACTCTAACTTAAGACACTTAAATCCGGCAGGCAGCCTGTGCTACAAGCTTGAGCCTCTAAGTAGGTCTTTGAAAAGAGTGGCAAATTGCAAAGTATGAGAGGTTTCTTGGCTGCACAAACCAAGCCACGTATAAAACCCTGTTGCCAAACAGAGACTAGAACCAGATGGCAAGTCTGAAAACACACAGCACGTATTGACTCTTCTATAAAATACTCACTACTGCCTAATCCAGTAATAGCCATTTCTAGAAGAATTGCATAAACACTCATGAATCCATTCTAATTAAGGTTGTAAATTGACCTTACAAAATATCTTTGAACAAAATTTTTCATGTCAAGTTGTTTTAAGAATATAATGAAATTTCTTCATCGTAGGAGAAAAGGGGATGCATCTGAAAGATGCAGTTTCCATCATGTTGAAAGCATATGTAGTTGTGAACCATCTACCATCAGGCCCTCTCCAGCCTCTGGCAGACTGTGAAGGCTATTTTGGTCTTTGTGTCATTAGTAATCTAGCAGGTGACTAGAGCCCTTACCTAGAAGAAAACTATCTTTCCATGTGGGACTGGCAAAGAAAAATTCTACACACACACACACACACACACACCTCCAGACCCAATCCCAGTCACGTAAGTAAAGAGTATGGGAAACGCATGATAGAGAATGCACATAGCCGATGCTAAGGGATGGGTGGACGCAGAGGACAGTTCTACCCCGAAAGGCACAGGATTCAGTCACCACCGTTCTTGTCTGTAGCGCGCAGCCTCGCCGATAAGGAGCACGCCACACTTCAGGATTCTTCTGACAGCATTTATTAAACAGCTCTCTTAATAGTGAGGTGGAGGAAGGACCCCTAGCTCAGAAAGCCCGCTGCTTAAATAGAGCTTTGGGAGACATGCAGATCCCTCATTGGCTCAAATCTTTCATCCAATTGTCATACTCGGTTTTCGCGCCATGCGCAGGCGCATTCTCAAGTAAAGCTTCCATGAAGAACCAGGAAGCAGAAGCCTGCGCCATCTTTTAATGGCAAATTCGGCTCCTCACACTTGTCCTCTGCAGTTACTATGATGAGGCCCAGGATATCCTAAAAAGAGTAGACCAGCATTTTCATCTCCCTAGCAGACAGCACTCCCTTTGCACTGTTCCGGGGAAGATCATTCTGGAACCCTGTAGTGCAGTGTTAGGGCCATGTTGACAGGCAGTAAGTCACAAGACTACCTGGAACTGAAAATGTGTATCCATCAACTACAGACACTTACTCCTTCCCATTTTGGGCTTGGGTCCAGCTACTTCTAGAAAGTTCTGCCTCAGACACAGATGCACACCACTCCCAAGTTCACCTATCTAACTTGCAAGGACAGCTTCCACCATGAAGACTTCCCTTGTGGAACCAGACCACTACTTGCAGCAGAAAGAGGCCGATTACTTACGGTCTAATTCCCGACCTCACCATTTTACTGTTTGACATTCACATTTCTAATACTCTGAAACTACATGGTTACTTCTCAAAAATTTACCTCAAGCCACACATCTGTCCATCTGGCTCAGTTCCTCAAGGCAGTTTCTTCTTGTGATTTGCCCCTCCTTGCATATGGGAGTTGAAAACCCATCTTTCCTTTCTGCTTTTAATATAATCCCGACTCACAAATGTACTGCTTCTTCTTAAGAAGTATTTTAAATCTTGGAATCTTTGTGTGTGGGAATGTGCATTCTTGCCAAGCCCTGTATTCTTATGTTGCTGGTTAAAGATGTGTCTTAATGGCTCACTGTGAATCCCTCCAAGAGTCCTGAAATCTCTCTCTCTCTCCCTCACCCTCTTCTCTCTCTCTCTCTCTCTCTCTCTCTCTCTCTGTACATGTGTGTGTACATGTGTGCGCATGTGTACAGGTGTGCATATGTGTGTACATGTGTGTGTACGTGTGTACAGGTATGCATGTGTGTGTATGGGTGTGCATGTGTGTATATATGTGTGTGTGTACCAGTGTGCATGTGAGTGTACATGTGTGTGTGTGTGTACAGGTCTACACGTGTTCATGGAGGTCATAAATCAATCTCAGACATCGTTCCTTTCTCTTCTTCTTCCTGAGGCATGCCTCCCAGGAACTTGCTGACTTGGCTAGGCTGGCAGCCAGTAAGCCCAGTGATCTGCCTGTCTGCACCTCTACAGTGCAGGCATTGCAAGTATGCATCTCTATTCCTGGCTTCTAGACAGGGATCTTGGGGATCGAACTCAGTTCTTAGACTGAGCAGGCTCCCAAGACTGCAAGGGTCCTGAAACTACCACAAAAGAGAGAAGAGGCCACCAGTCTGGAAACATTCTCAATAATAGAAAAGCAAAATTAAGCCTTTATTGCCACTGTCAAACTCCATTGTTAGTCATTGTCAACCCTCTAACCAACTAACATAAAACAGAAAATGGGCAATAACAACAACAACAACAACATTTTAAGTGGGTAGTTCAAAATACTATTCAAAGAGTGGTTGAAAAGAGTCACCTCTCAGGGATGGGCTGACTGATGACTCCAGGTAAAGTGCCTGCCAGGTGAGTGGAACCGCTGAGCTCGGATGCTAGCTCGGTAGTGTGAGTTAGCAATACCAGAGTGGTGGGGCAGTGGGCAGAGAGACAAGTAGATTCTAGAAGCCAGTTGGCCAGCCAGCCTTGCCAAATCAGTGAGCTTCAGATTCAATGTAATAGCCTACCTCAAAAAATAAAGGTAGAGGTCAATTGTCTTAGTTATCTCTGTTGCTGTAGAAAAAAACAAAACTAAAAACAAAACAAATTTTTTTAAAAAAGCATCTGACAAAAGCAACAGAAGGGAGAAAAAGTTACTCTGTCTGACTCACAGGTCAAGTATATCAGGTCAGTACTGAGATGTCAAACTGACAGGAACTTGAGGCAGCTGGTCAGGTCAAATCCACAAACTGGAACAGAGAACCATGAATTCATACGGTACAGTTCCCTGTCTCCACATGTAGTCCCAAGGTTCCAAGAGAGTGGAACCATCTACAATGGGCAAGTCTTTCCAATTCATTTGACCCAATCAATATAATCTACCACAAACAAATCCAGAGGCTAAATAAATCAAGAAATCTTAGGTGTGCCCAGTGACTTTTCTCTCACCAGATTCTAGGTTTTATCAGGTCAATAATTAACACTAAACAGAATAGCTATCTGTGAAAGACACCAGATGTCAACTACTGGCTTCCACACATGCACATACTGTCATGTGCACTTGTACCCACATGCACTCTTAAACACATCAGCAAGCACATACATATGCATACATATACACACATGTGCAGATAAAATTATTTTTTAAGAGTCACTCTTAAGCTTATGTGCTAAACATGCAGAAGGATGTGAGTTGGCTTGTAAAAGAGCAGTGGGGCCTTTGGGCTTAACATGCTTGTAGGTCCCTTGTTCTGGAGGGTGTCCCACGATGGTCTCCCGGCTGGGGACAGGGTGAGAGCAGGGAGGGCTTGCTACTGTCTCGGTGCTGCCTCCGGCCTTCGTCTCCACTGTCTGTAGGTCTCTGGCCAGGCCTGATGCTGGAGGTCGGGGATCTAAGGACACAGAGTGCGGGCAGGAGGGGAGATTGCCTGCCCCCACTGCCCCCTCCCTCCCTCACTGCTGTCGCTGTCTCTGACCAGTCTCTCCCAGGTGCTGCACCTGTCTCTCTGTGGTGAGCCAGTCCAAAAGCTGGCTAGCTGGCAAGGAGGCAGCTTGGTGTCCCAGGCAGGTTCCGGGGAGAGCAAGTGTTACAGCTCTTGTGACAGAAACTCTCAGACACCAGGATGATTCTTGAGCACTTTACTTCCCCTAAATAGAGCCCTTATATACAGTTTTGGGGTGGGTTAGGGTCTGGCAGCAGATAATGTTTATTGGTTTGGTCTGAGAGCTTGGAGATACCTCATCTGCATGTGGGAGAGCCTGAGGCACTGCTCCTCATGACTGATTGTCAGCAACTTCTCTGTGGTTGTTACAGGGCTGAAGCTAAATGAAAAGAACCAGGGCTTGGAAGCAGAGGGAACTCCTGCCGTCCAATAATGGTCCGGGGTTTCAAGCTCGTTCTTGACCAAGCACCCAGCTGCTTCTCACAGCCCACCACCCTACACATGTTTCCAGGGAAACAGCTAGAGACTCACCTGGGAGCATTGCAATTCTGCTGCCTTCCACACACTTGCATCAGTGAAGGTGAAGTTCATCAGCATTGCTTCCGCTCTGGAAACACATTCATTTCTCCATCACACTCGTTAGTACCTCCTGTGCTCCAGGAGCCATTATATGGACCAGGAGTACAGCTAAGGAAAACAATGTCTCTATTTTTTGCAAAGATTGCAGTCTCTTGAAAAAGAAAGATTATAGACATAACAACCAAGGCAGTCTCAGAGCACAACCAGACTATCTCCTGATTATTCCTGCCTTGAATCCAGTCTTGTAAAATTGCCTCTGAAACTGAGCATGGTAGTATACACCTGCTATCAAGTTTAAGGTTATCCTTGGCTATATAGTGAGTTTGAATTCAGATGGGGCTATATGAGACCCTGCCTTATAAATAAATAAATTCAACAAATAAACAAACAAACAAGGCCAGAGAGACGGCTCAGTGAGTAAGGACACCGGCCACCCAAGCATAGCCACCTGAGCTCACTCCCTGGATAGAGCGACTAACTATAACAGCTGCTTTTGATGGATAAGAATTCTCCTCATGGCCGAGTGATGTTAGGTACTAAGTGAGTCTTACTACCGTTTATGCTGAGTGTGTGCTGTGGATTGAATGTTTTTGTGTCCTCCCCAATCCACTGGAACCCTACTTCATCATGTGATGGTATTGGGACATGATTGGACTGCAGTTGTGAGTGGGAGAATTCACAGAGATTTCTGTTTTTAAGCCATATGTACATACATAACATATATAAACTCTTTGAGAGCTTCACATGTGCCTACAGTATATCTTCATCACATTTTCCCACTTTCTCTGTGCACACCTTCTCCCAGGTCCAGCTCCCACCCTCAACCCCTTCCCAACTTCATGTGTTTTTTGATTGTTTTTCATAATCCACCAAGTCTAATCTGTACTGCCCATATACTCATGGGTGTGGGGTCATCCACTGTTCAACCTCCAGGGTCCACACCCTTAAGGAAAGCTGACTTTCTTTCCTTCAGAAGCCATCAACTGCCAACAAATCTTCCACTAGACCCCTCCCACTCCATGGTGGGATGTTGACTGGCTTGACTGTGTACAGATTGTATGCAGGCAAACATGGCTGCCTTGGGTTTCTGAGTTCTGCCATGTCCAGAAGACACTGCTTCAGTCTGGTCCTCCATGACCTCTGTCTCACACACTCTTTCTGCTCTCTCTTCCTTGACAGTCACTACACCTTAGGGGAGGGAATATGTTCTTACAGATGAGTGCTCCATAGATGATATCTGCATCTTCAACAGTACATAGAGCGTTCTTGACATTATTCTACTATGTGACAGTACAACAGGATTATCACTCTACAGCCAGAAGAGGCCCTTGACAGAAGTTGACCATGTTGGTACTTGATATGGGACTATAACTGTCAAAAATAAATATGTTTTTATGATCTCCTAAGTCTATGGTACATTGGTTTGTGTGTGTGTGTGTGTGTCCATGTTCATGTATATTATGTGTGCATGTTGCATGTGTGTGCACATGCATGTGGAGACTGGAATAGAACACTGGGCATTAATATCAGATGTCCTCCGTTGTCCTAGTCCTTTGAGACAGTCTTTCACTGAATCTAGAGCTTATGAATGGCTAGACAGGCTGGTCAGCAAGGTTCAGGGAGCCTCCTGTCTCTACCTCTCAAGCCCTGGAATTACAGACATGCACTTCAGGGCTCCACTTTTTATGGGCGTTAGGGATCCAGACTCGGGTCCTCATGGTTGCACGGCAAGCCCGTTACTGACTAAGGCACTTCCTCACCCTTAATTTATTTGGTTTAGTTTTTTCTTTGTTTCTGAGAATCCTATACGTGTTTTCAATGAAATTTGATCATATTTACCCCAATTCCTTTCTCTAATGACACCACAGCAATCCCAACATGCACCCTTCCAACTCCCTGCCTTATATTTGTTCAGCCATTTGATTTTTTTGTTGTTGTTGTTGTTTGATTGACATATAACCCATCAAGTCAAGGTAGTAGAGCTACCCATATATGCCTGGCTGGGGCTGTCCCCTGGAGGAAGGGAAACCCACTGTAGGAGCACACAGCACTTCACAGCAAGCCTCCCCCTCCTTCGGCTCTTATCCCAGCCCCTCTTCTGTAGTGTCCCCTCAGCTTTGGGGGTGAGGCTATCGATGGCTCATTTAGAGCTGAGTACTTGCAGTCACTGCTCAGCAATGTGACCAGTTACGTGTCTCAACACTGACTGCTTCCCCCTGTAAAAAGCAAATGTCTCTGACCAAGACTTAGCAGCTCAGTTCTGTGGGCAGAGGCAGTCTGACAATATAGCTCCAGTGCACGTTTTCTAAGTGAGGGAATGACTTGGTTGTGTCCCAGACAGGGGATAGGATGAGCACACCAGGGTTAGTCAAATGTGACCTTTCGGTGGGGGTAATGTTTGGGAGATAAGAAGTGCCTTTACAGAAAGATCATCAGTTTCCTTTTTCCATAATACAGTGTAGCCAGAAAACCAGATGTTCTGTTCTCTTCACGCTGTGTCCTTGGCAAGGGAAAGGCTCTTCCACTGTAGAGAAATTCACTCTGCTCTTGGAGCTGTCCTTTCAAAGGTGTCATTAAACACAAAGAGTGAGCTAGGAAGAAAGAAAGTCTGCTTTTCCTCTCACAATATAGGTGGGTAAGCAAAAGGCTCAAGATCAGAAAGTGCTCTTTTAAAATGAGCTGGAGGGGCAGCTGGAGAGACGGCTTAGTGGTCAGCGCTGGCTGCCCTTCCAGAGGACTCAGGTTCAATACCTAGAACCAACATGGTGGCTCACAACCATCTCTAACTCCAGTATCACAAGATCTGGTGACTTCTTCTGGTCTCTGTGGTCACCAGGCACAGCAAGGCTAACAGACATATATATAAACATTATACCCATATATAAAAAATAAAGTTAAGAAATAATGGCATAGCATGGGGATGTAGTTCAGTAGGTAGACAGCTAACCTAGAATGCACAATGCCACGGGTTCAAGCCCCACAATCCTATAACCAGTGTTGCATGAACCAAATGTGCTAGTGCATACCTATAACCCAAGCCCTTAGCAAGCAGAGGTATGAAGGTCATTCTAGATTACAAACTGAGTATGAGCCCAGCCTGGTGGTACATATATGATAGCTTGCATATACGTGATAGGTAAATGACAATTTCCTGGGCAAAAGATTCAGAATTATTTAGAGTAAAAGTTTCCTGTTTTTTTTTTTTTTTTTTTTTTTTTTTTTTTTTTTTTTTTTTTTTTTTTTTTTTGGTAGTGGTTTTCTGTACACAAGCCTGTCTTAAAAGCTGGAAAGCTGGAAAGGGGGGCAGGGAGAGAATTGACACTTCTAGGGCTCCTGTCCATCATCTGCCTTATTTGCTGAAGCAGGAATGCTCCATTGCTTGCTGCTGATACCCACATGCTAGTCACAGAAACACCATTATGCAAGAATCCGAGGAACGCCAACGAAAAGATAGCCTGGTATTCAAAAATAAACAGAAACGACTTCTTTTGGTCACAGCCACATGTACTTTCCACAGCACCTCGGCTATCCAGTAGATTTCATTTCTATCTGGTTTGTCTTCAGAGCTGAAGAGAAGGAATCCTGGATTTGGCAGGCGCTGCTCTTGAAGCCCACACCCGCTGGAGCAACATTATTGGTTCAATCCTTGAGGCCAGTAACACTTGCAGCCCCAGGGAAACCTCAGTTCCAAACTTTTCCATCATCCCACCAGGGAGTTCGTTTTGCAAAAAGCTTTGGCTGTTCCAGGCACTTTCTCTCCCTTTTCTCTCTTAAAGCATACTTTGTAGGGTTGGAACACAGTGTAGTTTTTTCCTCTGTCCTCATCCAGATGTTTCTGGTTCTCAGGATGTACACCTGTGAAGCTGGGTCACTAGGGAGAGACGCTTGAGCTTTATTTACAGCAAAGAAGAATGTGTTCTTCACATGCAAATGTTTAAAATGGTCATTTTGTTCCCGGGACTCAATCGCAAGATCTGTTAACAGGGACTCTTCGGGGACACGAAAGCAAAATGTTAAGGTCAAAATCATCTAATCATTAAATGTTTCAAAATGCATGTCCTGGCTCCCTCATACTATTATTCTTGGTGTTGAGGAAGAAAAATCTGTTTTAGTTAAGAAAGAAGTGGAGTTGAGGAGGACAGACAGTTTGCAAAAAAGAAAAGAAGAAGGAGGAAGAAGAGGAAGAGGAGGAGGAGGAGGAGGAGGAGGAGGAGGAGGAGGAGGAGGAGGAAGAGGAAGAAGAGGAGGAGGAGTTGGTTTGGTGAAACTGCCCTGAAATTTGAAAAATAAATTAATTTATTGAGCTATGCTTTTCACCAGGCAGGTGGTCTCCTTGTTTGGATGACTGACTGATGATATACACAGAGCGTTTGAGGCAATATTTGAAGCAGGGTAGGTGCTCAATACCGGTTCTCTGGCTGGAGGACCTTGCCTAAGAAACTCCCTCAGTGCTGGCTAGCTTACATATTGCAGGGAGATGCTTTGCAGGCTGCTCAGGCAGAGAAAGACAATAATGGTCTCACCCAAAGCTGCGTACCCTTTCTGCTACCATGTTCACCTGCCTAGTCCCATGTGTCTGCTGCCGCAGTAGCTGTGGCTATCAGAGGAACCAATTCCAGACTGGATGTGAGGCCTGTAGAAGGGGAGCCATTTTCTGCCCAGTGCCATAAATCCAGTCAAAAGAGAACATAGACCCTAGGGGGAACCTGCTGTTGTTGTTATGCTAAATGGTCAGTTTTAGAATATGTTTATACTCACAGATTGGTGTTGCTCTCAACTTTGATCATAGAAGTCTTTTTATTTAATGCAATGGGTAGTAATTAACACAGAGAGTCGTCAGTGGTGAGTCAGATTAAGTCACTGGGAGTGCTCATCGTTGAATGAGTTCTCTATATTAATCTCCCCCATGCAAAACCCAGGGAACATCTCAGATCAATGGACAGAAAGAAAGTGCTGGAGGTTGAGGAGGTTTTCAAAATGCTGACTTGTGCACATGACACGGGTGTTACACACATCAACTCACACCAGTTGTGGTTCCCTGTGTAAGACTCATACAATATCAAATCAGTCAAAAATTCCAGAATAAACCGGGGAGCAGAGGTCTACCCTTGGCAGAAGAGCTTTAGGAAGTTAATGACTGCTGAGGGAGAGAGTCACTCTCCTTGGGGATGTGGCCTACAGTAAGTTTCCATGCCCCAATGGGTGGTCCCACACCCATGTGCACATCTAGGGCACTGATCAGACTTGGAGAGTTATTTATAACAACAGAGAAAAGAAGATATGAAGTTGGGAGGGAGGCAGGGTGGGAAGTACTAGGAGGAGCTGAAAAGAGGAGGTGGTAGAAGGTTTAATGCTCTATAAAGGTATGACATTATCAATGAGTAGATAGATAGATAGATAGATAGATAGATAGATAGATAGATAGATAGATAGATAGAATGTGGGTATTTTGTCAGCATGCGTGTATATGTACTACGCCTATCATGCTTGGTGTCTACAAAGGCCAAAAGAACCATTGGATCCCTCAGAGCTGCAGTTACAGATGTTGTGGGTGCTACATACCAAATTCAAGTGCTCTGCCAGAGCAGCAACTGCTCTTAACAACCAAGCCTTCTCTCAGCCTTATAAAATATTATCCAAAAGACAATGATAATTATTTCTACTAATTATCCTTGTCTACCAAGCCATACCGTACTCTCTTAGAATAAGGCTTCAAATCCCGCTCATGGCAACTTATAACTCTTTTTTCATGTCCCTCAAAGTACACTCTTCAAAGTTTCACCCATCACCAGGTTCCACAACTATTACCACATCTTTAGGCATTTGTTAAAACAGCATCCCATGATCTTTCTCTGATCGCACTGCTTTAACAAGCACCATATGCAGTTAGTGATGACATGCAGTGGGTAGGGTGCTTGCCTCGCATGCATGAAGCCTGGGATGTGATCTTGACCACCCCAGAAACTAGGCATGATGATGCACACCCGTAATCCCAGCACTAGGGAGGTAGACTCAAGGAGGTTCAAGAGTTCAAAGTTATCCTTAGCTCCATATTGAGTGGGAGACCAGCCTGGAGCACAGGAGACACACTCAAACCTCATACACTATTGGTGGGAACAGATCCTACTCCAGAGACACTGCCACAGCCCTGTTCATTAATACTTTATTCACAGTGGCTAGGAAGTGGAGTCAATTTAGGTGTCCATCAACAGATAAATTGACAAGGGAAAAAATGTGATACATATACACACACAACAGAATATTTTTCAGCTGTAAAGAAAACTGAAATTTACAAGAAAACAGATGGAACTGGAAACTTTGTACTAAGTAAGCCCAGTGCACAGGGACAAGTACTGTATTCTCTCTAATATAAGGGTCCTCCTCACTTCAAATCTTTTCTTCCGCATGTTTAGTTTGGAGTATAAGTGAAAGCCAGGAAAAAAAGAAAGGGGCTTTGGGGAGAGGCATGCTGTGGTGGTTTGAATGAAAATTGTTCCCATGGGCACTGTCAGGTGCTCTGAAGAGGCAAGAAAACTGCACCAGAGCTTTGGCTACAATCAGACAGCTTGTAATGCAGAAACGAAGAGTCTGTGGCCTTGAGAAGGATTGTTAGAGACCAGGATAAGGAACCTGACGGATGCCAGTTAAAGACCAGGATGAGGACAGTCGGTGACCAGGATGTGGAAAGTTGGTGACCAGGATGTGAACAGTTGGTGACCAGGATGTGAACAGTCAGTGACCAGGATGAGGACATTCTGTGATCAGGATGAGAGCAGTTGGTGACCCAAATAAGGATAGTTTTTGACCAGGATAAGAACAGTTAGTGACCAGGATCAGGACAGTTGCCAATCAGGATGAGGGAAGTTGGTAACCAGCATTAACCCCCCGGATGAGGTTAGTGACCATGATGGGCACAATAGTTTCCAGGTGAAAGACATGTGTAAATATAGGATTGAGGAAAGGTTGGTTGTAGTTAGTAGAGACAGGCAATTGGGAAACAAAGAGATTTTTCCCATCAAGTTGGTCTTGTGTGGTGTGTCAGTGAGCAGTAGAGGAGATGTGATGAGGCAGTGTTTCCGCGTAAAAAGAGACTTGTGAGGATTGAGATAAGAAAGAACTAGGGTAGATGTAGAAGTTGAAGTATAAACCAAGGTTGTCCTGGCTAGTTTTATGCCAACTTGACCCAAGCTAGCATTGTCAGAGAGGAGGGAGCGTCAATTGAGAAAATGCCTCTGTGAGATCAGGCATTTTCGTAATTAGTGATCATGGGGGAGGACCCAGCCCGTTGTGAATGGTGCTATCCCTGGGCTCATATAAGATAGCAGGCTGAGCAAGCCTTGTGAACAAGCCAGTAAGTAACACCCCTCCACGGCCTGTGCATCAGCTCCTGCATCCAGGATCCAGACGTGTTTGAGTTCCAGTCTAACTTCCTTCAGTGATGAACGGTGATGTGGAAGGGACCCAGCCCGTTGTGAATGGTGCTATCCCTGGGCTCATATAAGATAGCAGGCTGAGCAAGCCTTGTGAACAAGCCAGTAAGTAACACCCCTCCATGGCCTGTGCATCAGCTCCTGCATCCAGGATCCAGACGTGTTTGAGTTCCAGTCTAACTTCCTTCGGTGATGAACGGTGATGTGGAAGTATAAGCCAAATGAACCCTTTCTCCCTTAACTTCCTTTAGATTGCAATGTTTCTTCACAGCAATAGTGTCCCTGTGACAAGGGAATTGTTGTTGGAAGGAAAGGCCCAAGAAAGCCTAATTCAGCAGGGCTAGTCACGGGGAACTCCCATGTAGGGACAGCAAGGCTGTAAAAGGATAGGGAGGATGTTACATATTCTCTTATCTGTGGCTTCTCTGAATCAGACAAAAGTCATCTGAGAGTAAAGATGAGCAAGGACCAAGGAATAAAGTGGAGGAAAAGTCCCAAGACTGATGGAGATGGGAGGAAGATGACGGGGAAACTGGAGTCCTCAGTACAGTTCTCTTGAGTAAAGGGAAAGAAATGGACATGCCCTTTCACAAGGAAACTTGTATTTCCCCAGCTCACCACATAGGAAGCATAGGAATGGAAGGCCACTGTGAGTAGAAGGGCTTATCTAGAAGTTTTGATGGAAAGACAACGCTTCAGAAGGTTCTGGGGGTACAGCTCAGTCAGTGGAGTGCTGGCCTAGCCTGCATGAGGCCACAGGACTGTGCCCTAGCACTCCATCAACTGGGTGTCACCACAGGCACATGTGTGATCCCAGCACTCAAGAAGTAGAGACAGAAAGATCAGAAGATTAAGATCATCCTTGGTGCCTTAATTAGGTGCCTTAATTTCTATTGCTGCAACAAAATACCATAACCAAAAAGCAAATTTGGGGGATTGGAAGAGATGGTTTATTTGTCTTACACTTCTATATCACTGTTCATTATCTAAGGACATCACCACAGGAACTCACAGTGGGCAGGACTTGGCAGGCAGGCGCTATGCAGAGGCCATGGAGGGGTACTGCTTACTGGCTTGCTCCTTATGGATTGCTCAGCCTACTTTCTTATAGACCCCAGGACCACCAGCCCAGGGGTGACCCCACTCACAATGGGCTGGGCCCTCTCTCATCAATCACTGACTAAGAAAATGACTTACAGCCTGACCTTATAGCAGCCTTTTTACAACTAAGGTTGCCTTGTTTCAGATAACTCTAGCTTGTGTGGAGTTCACATAAGACTAGCCAGCACACTTGACTATACACAATGAGTTCAAGACCAGCCTGTGCTAAGTGTGACCGTGTGTCAAAAACAACAAAACCCAACAACAACAAAGATCAAAGCTGAAAGGAAAACACCGTGTTCTGGAGTGACCCAGGCATCAGGGAAGTGGAGACAGTGTTCAGAGGACTGGGAGGGGTGGAATGTTCCCCTTCTCAAAGGAAATATGGATATGACCAGGAGAAGCAGGGTGGGGGGGAGCAAAGGAACTCTAAAATCAGCAGTGGTCCAGGAAGGCTACACACAGCAGAGGAATACATACACAGTCCAGAAGTCATCTCACAACCAAAGAAACTGTCATGAGGAGCAAGAGTGTCTTGTACAAATGTCTTAAGAGAGACCTGACTCATCACTTAAGGCTCAAGGGAATGCGTGGCCGCTGTGGCCTTCCAGGCAGAAATTTTATGCCTCTAGGGCTGGGGGACTTAAGTGTTTTGGAATGATTGAGCTCATATGAGAGCTGTCCATTGTCTGTGTAACTTGAGCCTTAGGCGGTAGGATGAGATAGGAAGTTCCATCTCCTACTCACAGAAGGGTAAAGTTTAAGAGCGTCAGTGGCTCCAGCCAGGCCTGTGCTAAGGAATGGTAGAAGTTCATTTCTAACTACTAGTACAATCCTCCATGTTACAAGACAGTCAACCTTTAGTGACTTCAACCCTCCTTGTCATGGGACAGTCAACCTTTAGTGACTTCAAAACCATAGGTTCTTAACGTTTTTGAAAATATAAACTAATCTTAAATTCACGTTACTCCAGAGTCTAGGTCCTTCTTTATCACATATGGAAGCAAGCAGGGATGATGACATCACGCAGAAATGGTTCCAGAGTACTTTCAGTTGTCGCAGTGATGGAGTAACCCTGGCTGTGTTTGTTAACTGTCCATCAGCCTTTGTGAGAGTCCCGAGCTCATGTTGTTCCTCCTGGGGACCCTGAGAGAACACCATGAAAAACAGCCTCCAAGACGGCACGAAACAATCCTCACACCTGGGTGCTTGGAGCTGTGTGAGTTCCCTCACATCGTATGCTAAAGTTATTCTGGGTGGCCAGAGGATAAGACAGAAGCAGTGATCCATCATGACCCAGATGAATTTTTGAAAGATTGCTGCTATCTTGCTCACTGTCCCTATGTCACTTGCTCTGGGGAAATTTGTGCCATGAGCAGTCCAGTGAAAAGGTCCCTGGGAAGGAAGTGAAGCCCCTCTCGACAGCCATATCCATGTGATTTGTGAGAAACCCGCCAGCTTCAATCACAGCTCCAGAGACCTCACTGCAAACAGCTTGACTGTGGCCTCAGGAGAGACCTTTAGTCAGCCCAGCCACCCTGCATTCCCAGCCCTCAGACACAGGGACATTGTATTTGTTTGAAGTGGTTAATCTGGGGGCGGGAGGATTTCTTATGTAACAGTGGATGATCGATCTGAACAATTAACTCTTAGCTCAGCTTAATCATTTGTCTTTCTGTCTGTCTAGCCTTGCTAGCCAGGCCTGAAAGGCTGAGCCCAGAAACTTCTAACTAGAGTCATAGAAACTCAGAATGTGACCCAACAGAAGTTCATGTCTACATGAAAGAAGAAGAGGAAGAAAAAATGCCTTGGGGAGGAAATGAGAAGATAACAAAGGAGAAGAAAGAAAATGTTCAAGTAGTTACATCATAGCCAGGTGTGTTAGCGTACATCTGCCATCCCAGACATCAGTAGGCAGACACAGGACGATCACAAGTTTCAGGCCAGCCTGGGCTATGTCGCAAGATCCTGTCAGAAGGAGAAGAAAGGGAGGGAAGGGGAGAGGTTAGAAGGAAAATATACTACTACACACCACTCCTTGTAAACATTCCTGTCTCTGTGTGTGGTGTCACGAGATGTTCTTTGTCTCTGTCTAACATGGCTATCTTCCATTGTGTATGGGAATAAGCAGTGCTATTGTACTAGGGGCTCAATCTACTGATGATGAAGCAAAACTGCATCTTAACTGATAACATTTGCATTGACCCCATATCTAAATCATATCCCTTTCCTGTGGGGTGTGTGTGTGTGTGTGTGTGTGTTGTATAGTGTATGTGGTGTGTGTGTGGTGTGGTGTGGTGTGTATGGTGTGTGTGGTATGTGTATGTATGTGTGGTATGTGTGGTGTGTGGTATATGGTGTGTGTATGTGGTATGTGTGTGAATGTTTGTGTGTGGTGTGGTATGGTGTGAATGGTGTATGGTGTGTGTATGTGTGTGGTTTGTATGGTGTATTGTACATGTATATATATATGTTTGTGTGGTGTGGTGTGTGTGTGTGGTGGTGTGTGTGTGTGTGATTTGTGTATGTGTAGTGTGTATGTTATGTGTGGTATGTGTGTGTGGTATATGGTGTGTGTGTGTGGTGTATGTGTGTATGTGTGGGTGTAGGGTGTGGTGTGAATGGTGTATGTGTGTGGTGTGTATGGTGTGGTATGTATGTGTTTGTATGGTGTGTGTGTGTGTATGCTGTATGTGATGTGTGTGGTGTGTATGTGATGTGTGGTGTGTGCCAGGTGTCTGCAGGTGGGTTTGAGGAGTTGTTCTTGGGTCATCACAGTACCAACTGCTCATCTTGCCAGCCCTAAAACTGTTCTTCATACAAACTTGTTAGAGGTGGAAGAAGATGCTGTAACAGCAATGAACAACTAAAGCAAAACACATTTGTGACATACAGAAACTGAGAAAGCCCCCCAAAGTGGAAAATCCCACCTTGCTCTCATAATACCATTCACATGCAGCTCCAACAGGAAACACAGGGCTTAGCTGGGCGAGCACACTCAGGCATGCACACTCATACCTGTAACGCCAGCCCTTGGAGGCTGTAGTAGGAAAATCTCTGCCAAGAGTGAGCCCTAGGCCAGTGCACCTAGAGTGTGAGAGCTCAAGAAAGCAAAATACAAAAGAACAGAAACCTCACGAAACTCCCTAAGCTGAGCCTGAGTCGTGACTTAGAGATGTGAACCCCATTCTGCACTTACTCTCTTGGTGATCACACAGGAATTACTAACGTATTAAGGTTGGAAATGCTCAGCTCCAGATGTGACACCTATCTCAACAACCCTTGCCTTCAGAGGCTCACGGAACACCTCAGCAGAGGGCATGGAGAGCCAGGGAACGGGGAGGAATGTCGTAGGATTCTATCTCCTGAACATGGCATGGCTGTCATATCACAAATTCACAGCAGCTGGGGTTTCCTGCATAAAATCAAACTGATTAAAATTTTCAGCAGGCGGGCGGTGGTGGCGCACGCCTTTAATCCCAGCACTTGGGAGGCAGAGGCAGGCAGATTTCTGAGTTCGAGGCCAGCCTGGTCTACAGAGTGAGTTCCAGGACAGCCAGGGCTAATACAGAGAAACCCTGTCTGGAAAAACCAAAAAAAAAAGGGGGGGAGGGTGGGGCTGGAGAGATGGCTTAGTGGTTAAGAGCACCATCTGCCACTTCCAGTGGACCCAGGTTCAATTCCCAGCACCCATTTGTCCCTCTTCTGGCCCCCTCAGGCACTCCATTCATGTTCCCCCCACACACACACACACACATGTGCAGGAAAAAACGCCTATATACATAAAGTAAAAAAAAGAAATAAACCTTTAAAAATTTTTTCAGCAGGAATAGGGGAGGGGCTACTGAGGACCCACCCCCTATTTGATGTCTACTGGTAGCTGATGGCTACTAGGGAAAGGAGAGTCACTTTTCTTTAGGAAGGAATATCCTGGTAGATTGTCAATGCCCAAGTGGATAACCCTACTTCATGCATATACAGGCAGCCCTAATTAGACACAGTGTATTAATGTTAATAATAATAATTACATGAAGGTGGGATGGAGATTTGTTTCAGAATCTTGGGAAACTGGAGAGAGGAAGTGAGTGAGGTGGATACAATCAAGATACATTGTACACATGTATGAAAAAAATTTTTTTGTTGTTTTTCAAAAACAGGTTTTCTGTGTAGCCCTTGCTATTCTGGAACTCACTTTGTAGAGCAGGCTGGTCTCAAACTCAGAGATATTCCTGCCTCTGCCTCCCAAGGTGCTGGGATTAAAAGCCTGTGCCACTACCAGCAAAAATGTCAAAGAATAAATACAAATATTTTCCAAGAGCTGCAAACCTTCTGAGTTTTTTGTTTTGTTTTTTGTTTGTTTGTTTGTTTGTTTTAGAGTACAGTGGAAAAGCATATTATGAGGCCAGAACTATGTGAGAGCAATGTTTCAACCACCGATTACATTGCATGGACTTGTGATAGCGCGCTGATAACACACAGCAAGAAATGCTTCTTTCTCACCAAGTCATAGAGAAGCTGCAGAGGACACGATTGTGGGAAGAATCAGCATCCGAAAGAGCATGGATATTTGCAACCCTGTTCCCAGGGCTGAGAGACTGATGCTACCACACGATGGCCGCATGCAGTGGCACACACCTGTAACCTTAGCACTCGGGAGACAGAAACAGGAGGCTGAGATGTCCTCTGCTACACAGTCTACACCTCGAGTTTGGGCAAGCCTGCGATCTATAAGACTTTTCCTTAAATACAAGAAGTGGAGATGACCTCACAGCCTATTAATGTCAAACTGATATTGGCCTTTCTCAGAGAACTAAGGTTTATTTTATAAAGGAGCCCATGGACTGAAGTAGAGATTAGTGTGGCCCAGCCACTTTGATTACTTAATATCGCCTAGCAAGCGCAAGGCCCTGGGTTCAGTCCTCAGCTCTGAAAAAAAAAAAAAAAAGAATGAAATTTGGGGCTAGGGAGGTGACTGAGTGGTGAACTGTTTTCTGCCAATAGACAGCATTCACAAAGGCTGGGTGCTTAGCGTGCACCTGTACCTGCCCCAATGGGCAGAGGGGCAGAACCCAAAGGCTTGGTGACCAGTGGCTTTAGACTATTCAGCGCACTCGGGTTCAAGGAGAGATCTCCACAGCCAAATAGTAAGGTAGAGAGCAATAGAGAAAGTCACGTTCTTGCCTCCATACATGCACACAGGAGAACACACCATATACATGTGTACACATATGCAAACATACAACGTGCCTCATCTTTTTTTTTTTTTTCAGTTTTCACACTGACATTCCCACGACTCGCTTGACAGGATGCTTGCTTCACATGAACAGAGTCCTGTGTCCCAGCCCCAGCACTACAGAAGACAGCTATGATATTGTGTGAGTGTAATCTCAGCACAAAGGAAGTGGAGGCAGGAGAACAGAAAGTCAAGGCTAGCCTCAGTTAACATAGTGATTTGAAGCCTAGGCCAAGGTACAGGAGACTCTGTCTTAGTTTCTTCTCCTATTGCTTTTATAGAATACATCGACCCTGCCCACCTGCCCCCTCCCCCAACAAAACACCTTAAGAAAGAAGAAAAAATGGCTCACAGTTCAAGGTACCATCCATCCTGGTGAAGATGTCAAGGCAGGAGGAACTTGAAGCAACTGGTCACCACATAACACCCACCATCAAGAAGCAGGAAGCAATAAATGCATACTCATCCCAGTTTCAGTTCAGCGTCTCTGTCTAGAAATTGCTCTTGCCCACAGTTAAGATGGGCCTTCCGACATCAATGAACGAAATCAAGATAATCCCCCATAGGCATGCCCAGAGAGCTTCTCCTAAGGGACTGTAGACCCCACAGAGCACTGACCACCACAGATCCTGTGTCACATGAATAAGTAGACATTCCTTTTAACCTTGTTCTACAGTTATTTATTCTGCACAAATATGTGAACATGTGCATGTGGAATCAGAGGAGAAGTTACAGGAGTCAGTTTTCTGCTTCCAGCATGTGGGTTTGAAGCTTTAACTCAGGTAACCAGGCTTGGTGGCAAGTGCCTTTGTCCACTAAGCCGTCTTACTGGCCCAAATGGGCTTGGGTCTTCTCCAAGCTTCCCTCACCGAAATGACGTGTAGACTTCGCTGAAATGACTTGTAGAAAGCAGAGATGGAAAACTCCCCCTGTATCAGTTTGCATGCCTTTGACAATAATGTGCAGGGGCACAGGAGACCCAAAGATTCCCATGTCCAGAGCAATCTGAGATTTCCCGTGCAAGCATGCTAGAAATGGCAATCATCTCATGAGTCCCAAACCAAGAACTGACTGTTGGTGGTCATAACTAGGCAAGACGGGAAGCCACTGTCCCACCAAAGCTCTGGGATGTGAAACGCTAGTCAGCTGCTGTGGGAGCAGATCAAACTCGCCATAGAAAACACAGCTTTTAAGGAGATGGCTGCTATTAAAAAGATGCATCTGTGGCTCAGCGATAATGACATAAAAGCTAAAGTGTTATTTCCTGGTCCTTATTACATCTTAACTGTCACTGAAACTGAAGTAATGGAAAAATTATATTTGTATGTGCAAAGTAACCGTAAATTATCCATTCATTTCGAAAACACTTTATCCCTTATCTACTCAAATGTAATTACAGCCTTACTCTTTAGCTGCAGAGGAAGGAATGTGGGCTGATAAAAACCCTGGTAAAGCAAGTATCCCTTTTTGTTTTGAGGGGGGCTGGAATTGGGGTCTCTTATTCCCTCCTGCATCCCCAGATACTTTACTTTTAAACTGGGCAAAACAAGTGTGTCCCAGTGATGTAAGATTTCTTTCCAAGCAAATAAATATCTCTAGCCAAACCTAGTCTCCACTGTTCTCATGAAAATCAGTTAAAATTTTTGTATGGCAGACTGCTTAATGTAGATAGATTAGTAAAATACTATTCAACCTAATTTAGCTGTAATTCCATTTTGTTGTTTGAGACAAGATTTTGCGTATCCTAGGTTGCCCTCACACTCACTATACATCCAAGAGTGACCTTTGAACTTCTGATCTTGCCTCTGCCTCCCAAGAACTGGCATCACAGATATGTACCACTGTTCTAAGTTTACCAGGTGCTAGCTATGGAACCCAAGACTTTGGGCATGCTAAGCAAGCACTTTACCACAAAGGTGCAGTCTCAGACCATACAGTTCCACTTTTTAAAGTACAGTATATACTTCCCCTATGTGCTGTATGTGCAAATAATTTCTACTTGATCCTCAGCCCCATGAGAATAGTGACTTAGACTGTTTTATTTATTTCCACAGTTCTTAAATGTAAAATAGTCCCTAGCATTTAGGACGCATATAGTATATCTGATAATGTTCATTTACTGTGTTATGGTTCGTAGTTGCAGATGCTGGCTATATAAAACAAAAATGGAAGAGAGGAAGTATCTGCTATCACGGTGATACGTCCTAGAAAGGAATAAGAAACAAATAACTGGACAAAGAATATATTCTTTGAAGGACAAGCTGTGTGATGGATGATGGTGGCTACCCAATAATGAGCGGCAGCAGAAGCTCTGTGCTGTCACCTGGTGACCCTGGAGGATGAGAGGCCCGTTTCCCTAGTTGCTACAAATGTCTGACAAGAGCTCCCAACTGGATTTTAGTTAGAGGTTGTTCTTGATGGAAGGGAGCTACTTCACCCAAGCCTTCTTCGTGGCTGAGGGAAGCATGCATCCATGAAGTTGGGCCACACAGATGTAGATGCTTCAACCGGAATGACTCTGAGGGTTCCCCCGGCTCGCACAGCCAGCTTAACCTCGGCTCTGACCACAGCTGCAGTTCAGGTTCCACTTCTCTCTGCTGTTCTTGTCTTCTCACCACCACCAGTAAACCTCAGCAAGTCTCAGCATCTTCGCAGGAGCAAGAGAGAGGACAGAATCTGGATTTTACTCTCACTCCTTAATTACATATAAGCTATGGGACTCGTTCAGGAAACAAGTGAAGCTCAAGATAGGGATTTGGGCTTGGCAATGGTGGCACATGCCTTTAATCCCTAGGACTCGGGAGGCAGAGGTAGGTAAATCTCTGTGAGTTCGAGGCCAGCCTTGTCTACAAAGAGAGTTCCAGGCCAGTAAGGGATAAACAACGAAACCTTGTTGTGAAAAACAAAACAACAAACAAAAGAGGGGAAGGATGGAGTGGCAGTAATTCACGGCACTAGGAGTAAAAAGAGAGAATACAAGAGGCCCAAGAGTGAAGGTTCAGAGCCCTCTGGCATTTCAAATGCCAGGAGTTTGTAAAGAAGATGAAAAAGATGCAGCCACTGAAACAAGGGGGGCTGTTGGCTACAATGTTTGTTGTGTTTTATAAAAATATATATAGAGAAGAGATATGTTTGGTGGTGGTGTGGTAAGGTGTGGGGAAACGGGGTGCCCCTAAGGGCTGGTGCTAAGGCAATGCTTCCCCCTGAGAGACCAGCCACATGAAGGTATAGGATAGAATAGAGTTTATTCAGGGCATGTGGAGGAGAGTTGAGAGGGTAGTGGAGACAGAGAAAAGCAGAGAGAGAGACAGAGAGAGAGAGACAGAGAGAGAGAGAGAGAGAGAGAGTGTAGAGGAGTAGAGGCTGGCCATGAGCACGTGGAGAGAGAGGGAGAGGGGAATAAAGAGAGAGGGGAAGCAGGAGGAAGAGGACAGAGCCAGAGCAAGAAGGCAAGAGAGCAAGAGAGAGAGGAGGGGGCGAGCAGCCCCTTTTACAGTGAGTCAGGCACACCTGGCTGTTGCCAGGTAATTATGGGGTGGAGCCTAGACAAAATGCCAACAATCCTGATAGCCACAAAGGAATCTGTCCCCAGGGAGGGGAAAATGAACAAGGTCAAACACTACTAAAGTAGTGAGACTGTGACCGGATGAGAGGTGGACATATAAAGGTCACTGGTGATGACAGAGGTTCAAGCAGATGACGTGAGAACACATCAGACGAGTCTAACACTCTGATGAGAAAGAATGTCTATGACTCTGACCCGCATGGAGCTTTCCTTCCTCCATAATTGAGCTGCTAGTTACTTTCCTGAGCATAGAAGGTAAAGCCAGGCACATGACCAAGCCTAGTACAATGGATGAATGAAGTATACCCTCTTTGTTAGGTACAGAGGCATTGTTGTACCTAACAATATGGAATTTTAAACAGGAAAAGAGTTTATGGACACACACACACACACACACACACACACACACACACACACACACGACCTCTTTGACAGTGCGGCATCTCAGAGGCACACATCACTCAACAGAGCTGGGACTAAAACCCATCTTCATTTAACTAAGATATCATGATGCATGAATGGAGCCTTTTGCTTTATGTGGCTTTACAAACCTAGAATTACCTTCAGTCCAGGTAGAGAAAAATTGATGGGAAAAAATATCTCATGATGTAAAAATAAATATTCCTGGAATCCATAAGTGAATTCTCCTGCTTCTGTAGAGATTAAAGTGAGGAAACTATCCGATGAAGATTTTCATGTCTTTTTGTTCAGTGTTGGGAACCAGACCCCTGGAGGCCTACTGTGTGCCACTGAACTATACTCAACATCTCAGAACTTGACTTTTAAACTATGATTCCATTGACAGTGCAGGTCACAAGGGACATCCATGCTACGTTTAGGGCAACTCTGAATAGACCAGCACAGGATTTGGCTTTTAATCTGGTTTCAAGCAAAAGGTTCACTTGCTTTCCATTTCAGTCTTTAACAGAGCCACAGAGCAGCAGTGTCATCATTGGAACACATTTCTGTCCCAGAATTGAACCCATAGTCTGACACAAGCCAAACACGCTATACAACAGAACCATGCCTTCAGCCTATTATTTAAAAAAAAAAAAATTTTAGACAATGCAACGTGAGGCTAAGAGAAATTTATATCTTTAGCCCCTTGTACTCAAAAGGTTCCAGTTTATTTTCAAAGAGTTCAAGTATTTTACATCAAAAACCAGACAGTTAAAAAACGCAGCATTGTGAAATTTCCTAATTTGTTTTATGGAGACAGATTTTTAATGTCATACCCAGAAAAATACTACTCATGGGCAACATCACTAAACTAGCTTTTGGCAGAAACTTCAAAAGACAACTGTCGAGTGCAGAAGCGTTAGAGTAGATGAATAATTTTATCCTGGTTTTATTAATTTATACCACTGATGCAGTTGCCAAAAACACAAGAACAATTTACTTGTCTCTTTCACTAATATTTTTTTTTCCAAGTGTAAGATTGTCTCAAAGAAAGCAAAATGTCAGCCGTATTCAGTTTGGTTGTGGGAAGAATGAGCAGCAGTGAGGTAAGCCTCTTTATTTTTAGTCTATAGGGCCAAGTTAGAGAGAAAGAAAGCCCATCTCTGGTGTGGATCATGCAGCCCTTGAAGCTTGCTGTGAGCAAAAAGAACTTTAGAAATGTTTGGATATTCTTCAATAGAGTTTATTGTAAATAAGATAAAGATTCTTCCGCAACTACCAATGAAGTAATTGATTTAGGTAATGATTTTGGTACCAGGGTGGGGGGCTCACAGGATAAAAGGTATTAGGGAACAAGATATTGATTTGCTTTAGAAAAGCAATCGATTGGTGGCCTATTACAAAGGGAAATAATACCATAACAACAGCAGAGAACAGAAGATTCACCCGTTCAAACACATACATACTTCTCTGAAACTTGTGTTTCTCATGTACCAAACCTAGTAGAATTTTCAAACCAACCAGATAATTCTAGTTTGCTATCTCTTAACCACTTAAATACTGAACAGCATCCTATAGTAATGGATATAGCATTGATATACCATACAGCATATGCTAATGGATACAGTATTGATCCAGCCAGCCATTTCTCCACTCAATTTACTACCTACAGATAATATTCTGAAATAAACATCATTGTAAGTATGACACATGGGCTGATTCTTGGCCTTTAAGAGTAGGCTCGATATATATATATATATATATATATATATATATATATATATATATATTTATTTATTTCTATATTTTACATAAAAAACCAGACAGTTAAAAAACGCAGCATTGTGAAATTTCCTAATTTGTTTTATGGAGACAGATTTTTTAATGTCATACCTATTCTATATATATATATATATATATATATTAATATATATGTATATATATAGATATATATGTATAATATATATGTATAATAATATATATGTATATATATAGAATAATATATATGTATAGAATATGTATAATGTCATACATATTCTATATATATATATAGAATATATATAAATATATATATATTCTATATATATCGATATATATATTTCTATATATATTAATAGAAATATATATATATTTCTATTAATACATATTAATATATATTAAATACATATTAAAAGATTGCTTATTAAGAGCCAGAGAGATGGGTCAGTAGATAAGAGTACAAACATGAGGACTTGAGTTCAACTCTCCACAACTCACATAAAAAGCAGGGCATGGCCAGGAATGACTATAGCCCCCTTGAAGGGATGGGTACAGACAAAAAGATCCCAGGCAGGTCAGCTTGGTTGAGAGGTCAGGAAGAGACTGTCTCAAGGGAGTGAAGTGGAGAGTTATCCAGACAGACATTGGTGTCCTCTTCCAGACTCCTTGGAAACATGAACACACACACACACACACACACACACACACGACACATGAACACGTTTTTAAAATTTCTTTTCAAAACAGCTGATAATAGCACACAAATTTCTAAAAGAATTGTGAAATGATTCTGGTTCCCCAATCTCATTCTCACCAACAGTAAATGTTATTGCTCAATGGTTCTTCCTCTTAAAGGGATGAGTCAACTTCAGTGTACTGTGTCCTGGAACTGGGAGATGCCATAGAATGTTCCTTCCCCTCAGCTACCTATTTCTACTTGTTGGAGGCCTGAGTCCACATTCTTTCTGTATGCTCTGGTTGGCAAAGCTAAGCATATATTTTCTCTCAGTTGTCTTTGATTTTCATATTCCTCGTCTTTCCTGTTTCTTATCTATTTTCCTTGTTACTGTTTAAAGAAATCTAGTAACATGAATTACCAGGTACTCTTTGTCATCTGATAAAGTTTTCCTCAAATAGATTAGTTTTGAAGTTGGCCTTGTCGATGGTACTTTTGGCCATAAAACTATTTAGCCTTTAGGCATAGATGTTCATATTTAATAAATAGTATTCATTTCCTCAGTAAAGAATGTCTTCAATTTTTATATCAGCCATATTCAAGGAAAGATTATTTTAGAGTATTTTATATATAAGCACTTGGTATTTTTGTCAAACACACTGCTGTATACTTTGGATTTTTACTTTGGTAATCACTCCATTGAGTCATAGCTTGCACACATCCCATAATAGACCTCAGGGCAGATGTGGGGTGGAATGTTTCTGACAAGATTTATAGTTGCACATTCATCTCCCACAATCCTGTTTAAAGCATCCCCCCATCCTATAATGGTTCGTCAGGAGACTTTTTTTTTTTCTCTTCATCATAGCTCCCAGCATGCCAGGGGTTGCTTTCCAATGATAGCCTTTTCTAAATATTTTACATGCGATTTAATATATGGCTTTTGGTCATCTAGCTGTATCTTTTTAGATTAATTAATGTTTTAAGGTTGTATTTGTTTTCTGACACGATCACGACATATTCTTCTAACTGGGTGACTTAAACTACAAAAATGCACTATGCGATTCTCTGGAAGACAGAGGCCAGACCTTTGGTGTCCCTGGGTGACATTCCCTTGAAAGCCTGTGGGAGGACATTTCCGCTCCTCTTCCATCTAATACTAGCTGTGTGCACCTTTGGCATTCCTGTGTCTCGGTGAGGAATTATTCAGATTGACTTGACCCACAGGCATGTCTGTGGGTGGTTGTTTTTTCATGTGGGGAGACCCAACCTAAAAGTGGGTGACACTATTCTCCAAGTTTGTGTCATGAACTGTGTAAGAGTAGGGTACTAGCTGAGCAAAAGCAAGCATGTGTTCCCTCCCTCAGCCTTTGACTGTGGACATGAGTAAGTTGCTTCAAATTCTGGTTGCCATGATGTCCCTGCTGTGATGAACTGAAACCTGAACTTGTGGGCCAAAGAAAACCTTTTCTTTCCTAAGTTGCTTTTGTCCAGGTATTCTTTGTTGTTTGTTTATTTGTATCTATGTATACCTATGTGGGGTCTGTGCACCACATATGAGCAAGTGCCCATGGAGATCAGAAGAAGGAATCAGGTCCCCTAGGACCAAGTGGCTTGGTCCTCTGTACTTGGGTCCTCTTCAGGGGGTGGGGGGTTCTTTACCTGCTGTGCTGTCTCTCTAGGTCCAGTTGTGAAATCTTTATCCAAGGAACAGAAATCTAGGGCAACTGCCTGTGTTATCGTCATAGGGCTTCTCCTCTGTCCTTTCCTCTTCTGTCCCTCTAGTCGCTGCCTGCACACCTTCCCTTATATGGACACTTAGGATACTTACTGCTGCACTTAGGCCCTGCGCTGGTTAATTTTTGTCAACTTGATGCAAATTACAGTCACCTGAGAAAGAATTCTCAGCTGAAGAAAAGCCCAGATCAGATAAGCCTGTGGTTATGTCTATGAGGCATTTTCTTAATTGCTAACTGATGTGGGGGTGCATGGCCCCTCTAGACAGGATCACCCATGGGCAGGTGGGCTGAACGACGATGAATAAGGAAGAAAGCCAGGAAGTGGCACTCCCCCACGCTCTCTAACTTCGTTCCTGACTCTGGGATGCTGCATTGCCTTCCTGCTCTGGCTCCCCTCAGCGATGGACTTAACCTATAAGCCAAGTGAACCCCAAGTTCCTGTTAGCCCTAAGATTAACCACAGCAACAAAAAACAAACCAGAACTGGTCCCACCCTGATAGGCCAGGCTAATGTCATCTCGGAATCCATCACTGAATTATACCTGCAAGGACACATTTTCCAACGACTTTAACCCATCCTAGAGCTAAGGTATGGACAATCTTGTGGGTGGCTGCCATTCAATCCATGGCAGCCATTTCTCTATACTAGAGCATGTATCAGAGTTTCATTATCTTTCGTTAACAATGTTTCACTGTGTGGCAAACCCATACTTTGTTTATATACTTTGTACCTTATGGACATCTGAGTTGTTTCAAGTTTAACAAATAATCCTTCTAGGAGCACTGACAAATTCAAGCTGTCATGGGGACAACTTTTTTTTTTTTTCATGCGGACATCTTAATTCTTTTGGATATGTACCTTGGAGGGGAATCACTAGGTCATCTAGATACTGTGTGTTTAACCTTTTTTGAATAGTGCCAAGCAGTACTCTGAAGTGACTATACATTCCTATCAGCACTGGGAAGGGTCCTGTTTCTCCATATTCTCTCTGACATATATATTTACACTCACGGTAATGAGTTTGATGTATTTCTGTCGTTTTAAATTACATATATTTCTAGCCCTGTCAACTCAGAGAGCCAGGAAACTGTGACACCTGAATAGTAATCAACACACCAAGAAGCTGTATCTGGTCTCCACCTTTTCCCCGTGTTCCTTTCCTTCCTGTCAACCTTTCCTTTTTCCTCCCTCTGTCTCTCCCTCCCTCCTGCCCTCCCTCCATTCCTTCTTTTCTCTTTCATTTTTGATAATGTTTATGTAGCTCAAGCTGGGCTTGAACACGAAAACCTCAGCTTTCTAGATGCTTGGATTGTCAGGCTTTAGAATCTTCTCTCTCTCTTTCAGGACATGGGCTCATGTATTCAGGCTGGCCTCAAATGCAACATGGAGCTTGAGCTTTTACCCTACCGACCACACCTCTAACCTGAGTGCTGGGGCTAAAGGCGTGGGTCATGTGTAGGTTTTCTAAGGCGCAGACTTGTCAACCCCAGACTGCTGCTCAAGCACTCTGGGTTCCATCCCCTGCTCTGCCCAGCTTGCTTTCTAAACACATTTTCTTTTAAAGTGAAGGCAGGGTCCTTAGTGAAATGTCTGGAGTGTGGTTAATCTTGAATCTTAATTTTCAGCTGAACTAGATACAGACATGTCCGTCCAGGAGATTAGTGAAACACACTTCTGAGGGCATCTGTGAGTGTGTTTGCGGGACTGCCTGAGACATAATAAAGCAACCCATGGGGAAAGATGTGCCCTGGTGTGGGCGGCCCCATCCAATAAGCTGGGAGCTTGGACAGAGCAAACATGGAAGAAAAGGCCAGCGGGCATTCTGAGCTGCTGGGTTCTTCTGAAGCAGCAGTTTCTGGCAAACATCTGACTCCTGCTCCTTATGTGTCTCCCTGGGGAGCTCTCCAGGAGGCCTTCAGGCCTTCAACATCTGGCAGGGGCTGTTTCCCCACTCCCTCTTTCTCTGGGGCTTTCATTTCCTCGACTGAGTAGCTCCTGGGTTCTCTTCCTCTCTGTGATCATTGGTGGGATGCCCAGCCTCTCACCAAGTAAACCAACCCAGCAGATTTACATTTTTCTTGTATTGTTTCTGGTTCTCAACCTTCCTAATGCTGTGATCCTTTAGCGTGCTTCTGCATGTTGTGGTGACCCCCAAACATAAGATTATTTTCGCTGCTACATCATAACTATTATGACTGATATGAATGGTAATGTAAATATTGTTGGAGCTAGAGGTTTGCCAAAGGGGTCGCCACCCACAGGTTGAGAACCAGTTGCTCTAGAGACTCTTAACTAACAGCCGATTTCACAGCCAGACGGAGGACAGAAAGGATTAGTGTGGTTCACCTTGCTACGACAGAACAGGAAGATATGATCATACAGAGAGAAACAGGTATAAAAAGGACATCAGAAACAAAGTTCTAGGGCCTCCATGAGCCAAGATAGATATGAAGTAAATAACAATAGGAAAGGATTGTGTTCCTGAGTAACTCTTAGTCCACACTGACATAAAGTAAAACGCAAGTCCTTCCGTATGGTGTGATCTCAACCACTAAGGACAGAAGACACGAGGCAGCTGGATATCTGCATTGTATAACTACGGTAGTAATGATGAATCCAGGCCAAAGGTATCAAGTACAAAGCTAGTGAGTGGAAGGCGAACAGGAAGTGTCACATTGACGAGAATTAAAACACCAGAACAACAATTACGCAGGAAAGGAAAGCTGTCTAGTGGTGAACCTGGGCAGATGATTGAGAACTGCCACCAGCAATGGACTCAGATTCACTTATGCAGCCACCTTGAACTTCCGGTCCTCCTGCCTCCACCTCCCAGGTGTTGGGATGACAGGCATGTACCACCACCCCTGGTTTACAAAGCACAGAGTACAGAACCAGGCTCGCTGGCCAGCCCTGGCCTGCCTCCTTTTCTTCCTTTCCTTTCTTCTTTGCTGTTCTGTGGTTCTGCATTCTTGACGGCACCACATCCACCCTGAGATTCTGCTGGCCTTTCACATTTTATTGTAACCCTCCCTTCCCCAGCTCTCCTATGTAATCAAACGGAGAATTTCCCTATTATTACAGGAAAAAACCGAGACATCAACTTTCCCCCAGCTGAGAGCTTTCATTAAGTCTCTCCACCCACAGCGTGCAGCCTGAAGAGATGGTCACCATCCTCTCCTCCCTCTTCTCCAAAGAGATGAAGCCTGGGGCAGTTTGGGCCTCCTTTCTTCTCCTGCCCCTCCCCCGCCACACTTGGTTCTGCTGAGGTAGTTAGCTCTTCACATTCCACAGTGTGATTAAAAGCTTCCTCTTTGTAGGCATCCTTGTCTGTGCCTTCCTTCAGCATTACAAACGTTTGTCACACGCCTCGATGTTGTCACTCACTGTCCCAGGCTCCTCGACTCTGTCACATTTGTTATTCTTTCCAGAGAGAATTTTCAAGTGATTTTTTTTTCCAGGCAAGTCACGTGTGTCGCTGCTCTGAATCCTTACATATCTACAAACAACTTCATCCGCACCAAAACGTATCTTAGTTGAAAATGCAAATCACAGTTTTCTTGGTGCTGACATTGAAAAGGAGAATTCCAGGGCAGAAATAGTTCTTTTTTTGTTGTTGTTTGTAAGATTCTGAGTTGCTACGCAGAAAGAATGTAATTTTTTTGTTTTTAACCTCTGGAATTTCAACATCTTCTGTGTATTAACTATGTGTGTATAGTCTGTTCCCACTATTCTTGCCTGGAACTTGACAGCCTGTTTTTAGGTAGACAGGTTTGGGTTTGCTTGCTGTATGTCTCCTCTCTGGACAGCACTGTTTTTCCTTGTAGAGCCCACATCTGCCCACATCTGTTCTCTTAAACCTCTGCTCCATCTCTCCAGATTGCTTCTCATGGTATACATTTTTATTGTTCTAAGGTTTTTAAATACTTTTATTTTTATTTTTTATTTTTTATTTTTTGGTGACAGGCTGCGTTACAGCCCAGGCAGGCCCCCAGCCTGCTTTGCAGCCAAGGATCACCTTGAACTTCTTGTCCTCCTGACTCCATTTCTGGGGACCTAAATTACAGATGTGTATCACCACACCCATTTTATGCCATACTGGAGATTGAACCCAATCTGCTTGGTACATACAGGGCAAACACTCTGCCAACCGAGCCATGTCCCCAACCCTTGGAATGCTTCTCTGTCCTGTGTCCAGTCTCCTAGTTGGGTCTAAATTTAACAGTGTAAAACTTTTGGATGCTTTTTAACCCAGAAGATTCTGTGTTGGCTCATGTATCACCTTCTTTATTCCTAATGCCTTCTCTATTCAGGTTTGTGGCCTAGGTCACCCAGTGGCCATGACTCAACAAGGATCCTGTTCTAAATGCTGGCTTTACTCCCCGCTCTCCCCTCTCTTGACAGTTTGCTCTTTTATGCTTTGTTCCACAGGGCTCAGTCCAGTTTTCCTCAAGTCATGACTGTTCAGGGCTGGTGGCCTACCCAAAAGTTGTCACCACACTGATGCCGAGTACCCTGTAGGCAGCTGGAAACATTGTTACCAACCTTCCGGCTCTTACAGCTCCCAGCTAAGTGAATACTCCATCCCCCTTTCTTGTCCCTCCTAGGTCCAGAAAGGACACGCACACACCCACTGGATGAGGACAACACTCACCCACCCTCTTCCATTCCTTCCATTCTTTTCCTGGTGTATATACCAACAATTTCATTTATGTAAAATTTTAGTGTTTCGATTTTGACAAACATAATATTGATACATATTAATGTGTGTGCATGCGTGTGTGCATGTGTATATGCATATGTGTGTATGTGTATGCATGTGCCTGTGTGTATATGCATGTATGTACATGTGTGTATGTGTGTGTATGTGTGTATGCCTGTGTGTGCATATATGTACGTGTGTGCATATATGGGCGTGCCTGTTTGTATATGTGTGTGTGTGCCTGTGTATGTATGTATGTGTGCATGGGTGTACATGAAGCAGCATGGGTGTGAAGGACAAGCTTGAGGAGTCACTTTTCTACCTTTATTCCAATGCCAGGGATCAAACTAAGGTCACAAGGCTTGCATAGCATAACAGTCACCTCCACCCACTAATCCACCTCACTGGCAAATTAACCCAAATTAACATTCAGAAGTGGAGTAGTTCACATATGAAAATATTCAGTATTGTTCAATAACTGCCTGTGCCGAGCCCTAAGTGCTTATCATCCCCAAACAAAATCCCTGCCTGTCAAATGGTTCTCCACTCATGGACACCTTTCTCCAGCCACTGGCAACGGCTAAACTTTTTTCAGTCTTCATGGAGTTGCTTATTCTGTATTTTTGTGTAAATGGAATCATATAGTGCTTGGCCTTTTGTGTCTAGTTTTTTTTCACTTGGCACCTAAAGCATACTTTATTTTGTGTATAGTAACACAATGTACATAATAACCTCTTTATTTGTTGCTTCTGAGAACTTCACATTGCTGATCTATAAATACATATACACAGAGCTTCTGACGTTGTTGTTGTTGTTGTTGCAGTAAATCTCCAACCCAAATAGGACCAGTCAAAGAAAACACAACTCAATAATTATGAATATATTCTGCAAGCCTAGATTGGGCAGATTCACCACTTCACTACTTTATTCCCCAGCTATGAGACCCTTATAACTTGAGGGTTTTCCAGACCCTGCTTTTGTCTTTCTGCCTCCTGCTTCCCTATTGTCCTCCGTTGTCTTCTCTCTTCTCTCTCCTCTCTCTACAAACCTTTATTTTCCCACCATCCCTTCTCTGCCCAATCATTGGCTCCAGCCTTCATTTTACTAATTAAGGTGGGCAGAAGGTTCAGTAGAAGTCACCTGTGTACTGATTCACTCCTCTGCAGCCCCTCCCAGGAAAGTGGAATTAGCATCAAAAAAACAAGGCCAGGGCCATCCACAACACATTGTGATACACTACCACAATTTTTCACAGATTTTATTAGATGTTTAGTTCAATTTTTAATTACTTTTAGCTATGGATTTTTGCACTTCACAATAGCTATAGAATGCCTTCACTAATAACAGAGTCAGTTCTTGGGGGGTGGGGTTTCCATAGCTCCAAAGAGGAAAAACAAAAATCATGCAGCCATTGACCTTGGATGACCCCATTAAACCCTGTGAATAGTAAGATGCTATTTAGACAACTGTTTTTCTCAAATTTGAGGACATTTTAGAAAGCAAATCTTTAGATTGTAAAGTGCCTTGCAAGTGACCTACAGCAGGCAACAAAAAGTAGCTTGACATTTGGAGCTGGAAATTGGGGGGTGAGGGTGGATAGTTCTCAAAAGGTGTTTGTTTGGCTTTGACCTGATTGTCTCAGTGTTTGTGAAGGTGACTTCTCACAGTTCCGTTTCAGCGTTCCCATTGCTCCATGTGCTTTACCAAAGTCTAAGTTTAAAAGCATTAAAAATGTGTACATCCTAAGTTGTGCAACATACGTTGAATTTGAAACCAATATCAATGTGGGGAGATGGCTCAGTGGATAAGATCATGTGTGGTTCTTGCAGAGGATCTGAGTTCCCAGCACCACACAACAGGTCACAACCATCTGTAACTCCAGTTCCAGAGAATCAAAGCTTTCTTCTGGCATCTGAGAGCACCAGGAATGCCAAACATACATACATACATACATACATACATACATACATACATGAAAATGCTTATATATATATATATATATATATATATATATATATATATGAAGTAATTTTTTTTAAAAAGTGGTGGTGGTGGCACAGGGTTTTTCCCTCCCCTGAATATTTTGAGATTAGTAATACCTTTCTAAATAATTTTTAAAACTTGCAAAAGAACTCTGAGTATGTGTTAAATGAAGACAACCTACTGAAATTAAGGGGAACAGCTAATGGAGTATTCAGAGGGAAATGTATAGCTTGAAAAAGCTCCAATAGTCAATTACTTTGAAAAACTAGAAAAAAAAAAGAAGTAATTCAACTAGGAATAAGATGGATAAATAATAAATCTTAGAGCTGAAAAAATAATTAAAAAAAAAATCAATGACATTGAAAACTGTCCTTTGAAAAGATTACCCATAAAGCCCTACTGCTAAAATGTAAATACTCAGACAAATCAAGGCACTATTGCTAGCACCAGCTATCACTGATGTGGATGGTGGAATGCTTTGTTCTGGAAATGCTAATTAATTGAATAAAACAATAAAAAATGAGGCATACAGATTTCAAAAGAAAATGTAAACCTATCTTTATTCACAGAGGACATGATAACATACACAAAAAATATTAGAAAGCTCCAAAGCTACAATCATATTTAAGATGTAAATTACTATACTAGAAACAGGAAGTAAACATCATTAACAACATCAAAAATAACATATATAAATAATTTTGACAAAAAGCATCATTAAATCTACAAAGGCTACTGAAAACACTACTTAAAATTTTCTGTAACATTTAACAGTTCAAGGCTGTCAATTTTCTCTAAGTTAACTTCTGTATTTAACATACTACCAATCAACAACACTTGTAGGGCTGGTTCTGATGCTAAGGTCCTGTTCCCCAATTGGTTCTTGAACTATCAGTAAAGATAACATAGACTAATTATTGGGTGGAAGGAATAGGCGGGACTTCCGGGTCCCTGCAGGCAAGGGGCAGACACAGGAAAGAGAGGAAGGGAAAGTTTGCCATGCTTAAGAGTGAAAAGGGCCAACCAGCCATTTGAGATCTCAGGTACAGCTGCCACAGGCCACTTCTACAGCAAGAGGACGGGGATGTTGAGCTGGGACTAAAGGTCACCAAGTAAAGTTGAGGACAGATTTAGGGTGCTGAGCTAAGAGTATTGAGTATGCATGCTAGCCGCAGGAGATTAATAATGCCCAGCAGTTGAGCCAATAAGGCAAGTTGAAATTGAGCAATATGTGTGCCTGTGTTTTTCATCCTCAGATCCAATACTCTCTGGGTGGGGGCTGGCAGCACAGCCCCATCCAGGAGTTAAAGCAGGGTAGCAAAAGCTACACACAAAAAACACTTCAAAAGGCTTTTTTTTTTTTTTTTTTTTTAATTGACAGTACCATTATAAAATTTACTGAAAATACAAAGACTCCAATATTCAAAAAAGAAGAGCAAAGTTGAGTGATGTGTGCTTCCTATTTTCAAGTTTTGGTTAGACCACATCAATCATGAAGGTAGTGTCTGTCCAGACAGGCATATTGACCAAGTGTGTGGTGTAGAGCTCAGAGAAACCAAACAGAGACTAGCACTGGAGCTTTGAAAAAGGTATCAACAAAACTCAATAATAGTTGTATTTCTAACAAACTATAAAACAATGAGATTTCTGTGTGCAATAAGAATTGTAGGACTTGGGAGTATAGCTTAGTAGATGCTCACCTACACACATGAAGTATTGGGTTCAACACAAGCACAGAAAAAAAAAAAAAAAAGATAAGATAGCCATACTCTTACAATCCCAACCCCAGCACTTGGGAGGTAGATGCACGAAAATCACAAGTTCAAAGGTAGCCTGGGTCATGTGAGTCCCTGTCAAGCGAAAGAAGGAAGGGAGGGAGGGAAGGAGGGAGGGAAGAAGAGGGAGAAAGAAAAGAGAAAAGGAGAGGAGGAGCAAGCAAGCTTTACCCTTATACCGTATTTTAAGTTTAATTCCAGGCTAGAGAGATGGCTCAGCAAGTAAAACCACTCACAAGTAAAACCAAGCCAATTGCCTGACTTTGATCCATGGAAGATATACACACACACACACACACACACACACAACTACGTAAATATATTTACTTCCAAACATATCGGGACCTAAAAATGAAAGCTGAAATAAGAGTCTGAAATAATAACAATAATTAATAATAAATAGTAGTAGTAAATACTTGTGACCATCAGGTAGGTAGGTTCTTATTTACTGAATTAAAAAAGTATGAACCATTAAGGGGAAAAAGTATGAGGTACATTGAATTTCATGAGAATAAACCTTTTTCTCAAGCCAGGTATGGTTGGCAGGGGATCTAGGGGTTATGGCTATTCTGGATCATGTTAGGAGACTATCTCAAAAATACAAAGACGGCCAGTGCTGTGGCTTTGTGAGTAAAGACGCTCGCCACCAAACCTGATGACCTGAGTTCAATCTCAGGACTCACATGTGAAAAGAGTGTGCCAGCTCCTGAAAGATCTCCTCCGTCCTGCACACATGTGTGTGCCCCTGAAACATCTCCTTCCACCTCTACACATGTGTGTGCCTCCCCATCCACACTCACAAGAAACAGAGAAATAACATTTTTTAAAAACATAACAAAAATTTTGAACAAGCCAAGGTACTTATCCCCAAATGAGAGGATAAGCAGGTCTGTCTTCTCTATTCAATGGGCAGCTGCTGAGCAGGGCGTAGCCGTAGCCGACAAGCTCTGGGGCACTCCCTAACAGAGATAGTCTCAACAATGCCACTCTGAGGGAAAGAAGCCAACCACAGAACTGAGGGAGATTTAGAGAAGCCCAAAGTAATCTACAAAGGCCCAAATCAGAGTAGTAGCTGTCCTGGTCTGGCTAGGGTCAGGGCGCTGCAACGATGCCTCACAGGGTGATAAAGATAACGTAGCTGGCTGACCATGTGTGTTTGTCAAAGTTCATGACAATATAAAAGACACACATTTCATTGCTTATATTTTATAGACCTATAGTTATGGGTCTATAAAATTGCTTTTAAAAACTAATTATTTGTATGTGACTTTTGTATGTGTGCAAGTGCATTGTGTGTGCATGTGTGTATGTGACTCGTGTGTGTGTGTGTGTGTGTGTGTGTGTGTGTGTTTGTGTAGGGGGTGAGTGGGTAGTCGTATGTGCTTATACATGCACACACCATGGTGAACGTATGAAGGTCAGAGGACAACTTTTAAGAGTGGGTTTTCCTCTTCTACCTTGTGGGTCCCAGGGATTGGAATCGGGTCACCAGGCTTGGGGACAGGCGCCTCTACTCACTGAGCTCTCTCACCTGCTCTCAGTTGCTCTTTAAAAGTTGCAGACACAGAATAGTTTAGGAGAATATGCTTGGAACTGATTGCTTCCCATTATTCTCTCTCTCTCTCTCTCTCTCTCTCTCTCTCTCTCTCTCTCTCTCTTTTCTTCTTCTACCCCAGCCCCTCCCCCTTCCCCTATCCTTCCCCCCCTCCCCAGCCCCGCCCATGCTCCTCAGTCCTAGCTCTTTCATTTACCCAGCTCTTCAAATATTTGAAGAGGTCTCTATCAATGGTGGCCTTCACCCACCCACCTCCACCAAAGTCTCCTCTGCTCTGGGTTAAACATTACCAGCTCTTTACCCTTTCACGTCGATGTCTTTCCACGGCTGATAAGTGCAGCTGTTAAAGTGACCTGGAAGGGTTGTGGATTCCCCAAACCTCAGAGGCTATGGCGGGGCTGGGCAGCCAGAATGAAGAGAAACGCAGGGTAAACAGTGGTGCACACAGGAGAGGCCACAGGGACCACAGGCAAGAATCTGTCCCCTCTCAGTTACAATGCAGGAAAGAACATGCCCAGTACCAGGCCAGGCTCCTGCTTTAGGCCCAGAGAAATCCCTTGATTAACTTTGTCCTGTGCAACAAAACCACTTCCCTTTCTGGATGCTTCCTCCTCTCCTGTGTCCTCTTCTTGCTGGGTATCCCAACAACTCACCTAATCTCATCTCCTTTCTCTGACTCTTTTTTTTTTTTTTTTTTTTAAAAGCTCTAACGGGATAGCAACAGCCAGTTCCAAGCCTCACTGTGGTGATCAAGCTATGTGGGACCCTTCGGTATCAAGTGCTCCCTGCTATTTACTCAAGGAAGAAGAGAGACGCCTTGCAAACTTCGACACAGAATTAGAGTAAGAAGCGCTTCTGCAGAGGGTTTTGTGGAGATGGAGACTTGCTGATCTACCTTCTTGGCCTTCTGCTTGCATTCCACACATGCCAGCCTTCCTCCCTCCTCCCAACCCATCCTCCTTCTTCTCTTCTTTCCCATTCACAGCATGCCTGTCTCAGCCCAGGGACAACAGAAAAGGTCTCTTGTTTCTCTACGTTAGTGGCTTAGTTATTCTGGTATTCTGGGTGTTGTCACCTATAACAGCTTCCAGTTGGGGCAGGTGAAAAGAGGAAGAGAATACTCATGCTCTATCTCAAATCTTAGCACATGTTAGAATCCTGGAAAACAGCAAAACCTGAAAAAGTTTTGCCTCTTGCATGAGGAAATCTGCTCTCCTTTGATGTGTAAACACCTACCACCACCTAAAAGTTCTGTGTTTTCTTTGCGTTCTACCCTAACAGCATACATATACACTATCACACACACATACAAATACATAGATGCTCACACTCTCACATACACACTCACACTCTTACATATGCATACATACGCACTCACTCTCACATGTACACACACACACTCTCATGCACACACACACACTCTCATGCATACATATATACTCACCTTCATATACATACATACACACATACATACATACATACAATACATACTTGCACTCACACTCATACACACACATACGTGTGCAATCACATTCACACACACTCTCTCACACTCACACACTTTCACACACTCTTACACTCACACACATAGATACACACATTACCATACACACATACACATATATACACATTCTCAACATACATTTATTGTGTCATGACTGCTATTTTTCTCAAAGTTATCCCATTCATCATTTCAATATCATTCAATTATTATTATCTAGATATCATCACCATCACCACCACCACCACCACTACTATCACCATCAGCAGCAGCAGCATTTTGAGCTAGTGTTCTGGCCCAAGCTGGCTTTGAAATCACTAAGGATGATCTTAAACTCCCGGTCATCTTGCTTCCACCTTTACACACTTAGTCTGTGCTAAGAAGACAAGTGTGGCACACCATGCAGGGTTTGTACAGGGCTGGAGATGAAACCCTAGGTAAGCACCTTGACAGCTGATTTTCCTTTTCAAATATCCTGCCTTCTACCCCTGCACCAGTGTGAAATGCTATCTCACGAATGCCAGATTCTAGAATGTTTACAAAGCTGCAATTTGAAATTTTAAAAGTCTGACTTCTTGAAGAAGAGAAAAACATTAAAAAGCTTTCCAAGGTGGATTTGCCAAGAATTTTATGCCTGACCATAGCAACTTAAGGGGAAAAGAAGTTCTTACATGTTTGATTCATTTGTGCCTACATCATCAAATGGTTTTTATAAAAGCTATTTGATAACCTACTGGGTTTTAAATCCTTAAAACTTTGTAATGTCATTTCTCTTTGTGTGTGCTTACGTTTAACCCACACATATCAAATAGACCTGTTACTAGGACAAGTCTGGCCTCCCAGGCTGAGTATTTTCTTTTCTCTGACGGAAGCACTCAATCTTTGACACATCTGTGTCGAACTTTTTTGTCTCCCTGGGTTAAAAGTCATCTTTCCAAAGCAGTCTACTCTCATCACACTATAAATAAATGAACAAGTTATCATGCGTATTAGCGCCAAACAACTGAACCAATAAAGACTTGGAGTCAAGGGACTAGAGAGGCCGTTCCATGGGGAGGGGTAAAGCGCTTGCTGGGCAAGCAGGGGACTTGAGTTTAGATCCTTGTTTAGCCCCCTATGAGAGGCTTGTGAGCACATCTAACAGCAATGATGGAGGCGTGGACAGGTAGACCCCAAGCTTGCTGGTCGGCCAGTCTAGTGGAAAGTTAAATGAGAGACCCCATCAAAGAAGAAGAAGAATGGGAAGAGGAGGAGGAGGAAGAGGAAGAAAAAGAAGAAGAGAAGGAGGAGGAAGGAGAAAGGAGGAAGAGGAAGAAGAGGAGGTGACTGAGGAAGACATTCTGATCCAATCACACAGATTCACATGTGAACATACACATACTACACACACACACACACACACACACACACACACACACACACACTGAACATTTTTTTTCAAGGCTTGGACATGGTAGAACAAACTTGTAATCTTAACAGGCTGAGCCAGAAGGATTACTAGTTTGAGACTAGTACAGGCTACAAGACGAAACACTGTCTCAAAATAAAACAAAATTGCAAAAAAAAAAAAAAAAAAAAAAAAAATCATTAAAATGACCTTGCAGTGCATCTAATGCCTCGCTGTATGGAAGTCGAAAGGCACTAAGTGGTTTTTCCTCAGGTCATAAGCAGTTGCTTTTAATAGAAGTTTCACACTCAACCTTCTGTACTGGGACCCCAGGTGATTTCTGTGGTCTCCATCAGGCTCCTCCCAGGGCTTCCATGGCTTGCCCAAGCACCTTCTCCAGGTGCTTGCTCCCTTGCTCTGTGTCCCATATCTAGTAGGTTTTCAGTCTTCTTTACTCTGGCTTCAAGTTGGATCTGGAATTGTATCACTTCCCACCATGCTCCACCGAGGTGCCCACACATGACTCCTAGAGTTTGCCAGCCTCTTCCTGCTCCGCTCATTTCCAGGCTCTCTGTTCTTAAGCAGCACGCAGCAGGACCACTTCAAAGTTAAGTCAGTTCAGGCCAACCTTGACGTAGTCCTACGCAGTCTCACTGTGTGTATGAGCTACTTTTTCTTGCTACGATAAACATCATACCCAAAAGGGACTCATGATGAAGAGAATCTCTTTAGCTGACAGGGAGAGTTCATAATGGTAGGAAAGCATGGCAGCAGGTATCCCAAGCTAGAAGCTGAGAGACCATATTTTCAACCATGTACAGAAACACAGTGAGTGAACTGGAAATGGGGTCAGGCTATAAACTCTCAAAGCTTGTCCCCAGTACAGACTTCCTCAGGCATGCCTGTACTGCCTAAAGATTCCAAACCCTTCCCAAACAGTGACACCACCTAGGAACCGAGTGTTCAAATGACTGAGCCTATGGGGGACATTGCTCATTCCGTGCACTGCACTGTGGAACCTACAGAACTTTCCAGAATCTCTCCTCCTAACATTTCTTCCTACTACTGTGTCCTGAGCACTCTAACTATATGGATCTTAGGACACTCGCACTTGGTGACCTCCCACTGCTTTTTCCCATGGCCTAGAGTAGTCTTCCTATAGATATATTTGTAGTAGGGTTGGGACTGTAACTCAGTCAGCAGGTTATCAGCCTAGTGTGCCTGAGGTCCTGGGTTCGATCCCCAGCACCACATATAACATGGCTGTAATCCAAGCATTTTGGAAGCAGAGGCAGGAGGATCTGAAATTCAAGAACTCAAGACCAGCCAGGACTACATTCAACCTTTTCTAAGAAAGAAAGAAGAGAAGAAAGGAAGGAAGGATTCTACCTAAAAGTGTTTACCTTTTTAGAATGCTTCATCCTCTAATATAGTACAGTGCCTGCTTACTGGGATTGTTTGTCCATGTCTTCCCATCCGTAATGAAATTCTCCAGGGTGAGATGCTTAGCCGTAACCTGTATCTGTGTACCTAGATCAAGGCTACCTAGGAGACATTGTGGAAATCCAAGCATTAGGTCCACCCAGTTCTGCTTGATGTTTGCCAGGGCAGACCCCACCCAACATTGATTGGTCTATTCAGGGTTGTCCTGTGGAGTGTCTCTGGGAACTCTCTCCCTGGGGAAACAAATGTTGACAACACCCTTAAAGGGCATTGAAAGACAAACCCAAGTATAATTCCTCCAACATGAAACTTGAGGGACAACTGAGTTTATTGTGATTACGTACAGAGCACAGTCACATGAGGGGTTACTGAAAGGAACATAGGTGACCCCAAAGCAGCCAAACCACGCAAAAGTCCCATCCAGTGTGGATGGTGACTCCCCACAGTTGCATAGATGAAATCCATCTTCTGATAACCTTTCATCCTCTATGCTCTCTTGGACTACTCAAGATACCACCGCTTGCCATTGGGACAGAATTACAGACAGCTGGCTGGAAGGTACAGGAGGGAGAGCCTGGATTTCCAGGTGAGGGCCCCAAAACCCTATCCCTTTCTTCACTATGGGAATGTCAACAGTCTACAGCGCTGACCTCAGGGGCCCTTGTGAGGCATCCACAGCTTAGACTCAGTTCATCTCGAAGCCAGTTCAGCTCCAGCCGCTATAAGGGAAGCTATTAATTAACCTAATTCTTACAACCCTCTGCACTCCAGCACTGCTTAGCAATGTGTGGCTCTACCCTGGGTTATTTACATTTTAAGGATAAACAGCAGGAAGAGGGCAATGAGGCTGAAACAATGAGTCTTTATTAGTACATTCCAGGCAGTATGGTATGAAGTCTCAGCTTCCCATGCTAAGTGTCTGCTCGCTTGAGGTTAAATTACCCTATCCCTCTTGATTGCCCAGACACTTAAATTAATGTAAAATAAGTGGAAGAACAAAATAACAAAACAAACAAACAAACAAAAAAACGCAAACTGGAAATTGCTTCCAAGCCCAAGTCTAGTATATAGTCACCGGTCTGGTTAGGAAGGATGTAGAAGTCTGTGTAACTTTAATGAAACATCATTGGAAATAAACTGCCAAGTTGTTTTTTTTTTTTTTAAAGATAAAATTATATAGCAAAAATATGTAGGTGTGAATTTATGGGGCGGCGGGGGAGGGGTGGAGCTGAAGTGTGAGTGGGTAAGAGGGGAAGACAAAGCCTTGGGGGTACTCTACTCAGAGTGGAAGCAGGTGTTCAGATGGTTCCTGAAGAAACAAAGGGTCTGTGTATTTTTGACCAACCTGGTCACTGTGGAGCCAGAGAGGCCAGGTCAACTTACATACGGCCAGGAACCACCGAATGCATGCAAAATGTCCTGAGAGAATAGAATTGACCAGGAGTGTGACTAAAGAAAGAAAAGTAGTTGATTGCTTTGAGAATGAGATGAAAGCTTTGGGATAGATTCATCAGTGAAAGTCAGTGAGGCATCCAGGAATCAATTTGGCAATATGACCCCATTGTGTGTGTAGGTTAGAACAGAAGACAACTTGCAGGAGACAGATCTCTCCTTCTGCCATGTGGCGTCTAGGGATTGGACTCAGGTAACCAGGCTTGGTAGCACACACTGTTACTCACTGAGTAATCTCACTGGCCCTCAGAAAGAAATGTGATCTTGGTTCTCTGTGTGGAAAGTGGCCCTCTATGATTACCACAGGTCTACCCAGGCCTTCCATCACGTTGGTTCGTTCACAGGTGCTCACCTCACAGTTTCTTGTCACCGCAGCCCCCTCCACATCCCTCCTGGCACTATGCCCCTTGCTTCTCACTCTGCTCTGGGAATGCTTCTCTACATTTTCTTCTAGAAGGTTCCTCCCCATCCTTTCTCCCTGGTTTCGGTGGAAACCTGGTTTAGACTTGACCCTGTGCAATACTTCACAGTATTGCACTAGCTGAGTAAAGAAATCACTGTTCCTATTTAGCAGAAAGATTCCAGCTGGCTTAAAAATTGCCATGGGACATAGGCAGAGCCAGTCAAAGGCTAGGATGTATTGAGCAGAACTTCTTTTGAAAAATACACTTCCATACTCTTTGCCCTGGTCTATCAGAAGACACTCTCCTTCCCTGAACAATGTGATATGAATATTTAAGATCTGGAATGACTAGAGCAGTTCGCTACCAGGAGTGAAACAACTGTGGCAAGAAGTGAACATTTTCCCTGTTCCCTTTACAGTCCTGGCCAGATTGGCACATAAGAACAACAAATGGCCACCGGTTGCCCAGGTATCTAGTCAAATATTACTCTAAAAGAGTCCATGAGGGTGTCCTTGGATGAGATGAATCAGAATGTAAAGCTGGGGTCAAGCTGATTGCCCTGTACTCGGCCTGTATAAAAAACTAGGAAGTAAGCCACAACACTGGTTTCCTGCCTTCACCCTTGAACTGGTACATCAGCCCTTCTACGGTCTCAGATCTGTTGGGTTTTATATTGAGGTGTACTTCAGAGGACAGGGGGACAAAAATGAGCGTAGTACAAGGTACTATGATACAGGTCTATGAAAATGTCAGAGAGAAACTAACATTCTGTACGATGAATATATACTAATAGTATAAAATAAAACAGATCACGATACAGCCGATGCAGCATGACACATGACACCCTTTCAGCTCTCCTGGGCATCACAGCCTTTGAGTTCCTGAAACTGCACCTCCCTCTCTTTCAGGTTCCCCGTTTGTTTTTTTTTTTTTGCGACAGGTAAGATTTTTTTTTTTTTTTCACAGCTTCTAGAATCACACAAACCTCTTTAAAGAAATTTTCAGTATAAGCATTCTTCCCACTCAGGGAATAGTGCTTTTCCATCAGATTCAAGGCTGTTAGCCCTACATTGTTAAGGAAACAGCTATGACCTCCCCTGGGTCGGTTGCTATGCAAGGCGATGCTAACATGGTCCCTTGCTTCCAGACTTGTAACTAGGCTCAGTCCCTGCAGAGAGGTAAGGGTCCAGGGCAAACAAAAACCATGAAGTTGTACAAGACTCTAAAACCACTACTGAGGAGGCCAACTCCATTAATTAACTGTTGGAAAAAAGGCCCAGTGAATCAAGGACCAGTTACTGAGACAGGGACAAGGAATTATTTGGTAAGCCGGCAAACCTCTAAAGGTGGAATACCGGTATCCTAAAGGGTCATTGTAACTCTGCACTGTCTTTAAGACTCTTTTGTGTGATTTTCATCTTTAGGCGGAAGAGGTTGATACAATGTCATAGCTGGCAATCTGTTGATTTCTATTGCTCTTGAAGGAAGAGGGGAAAGTGTGTGTGCGTGGGGGAGGGGGGATAGGTAAATCAGCTGCCTGATACTAGTTGAAATGAGAGCTCTGTTCTCAGAAGTAGGTTTTTCCCCCTAGGAAGGAAGGAATGCATTATGGAGGCTGTGAGACCCTCTTCTGATCACATTAACATTTAAATCAGAATTCTTAGTACAGCAGTCGGCCCTGTATAATGCAAGTGGGCTTCCTGCAATCAGTTGAACACTTAGGGGAAGCAGAAAAGGCTGCCGTTCTTCCAGAAGGACTTCTCTACACTGTCTTTGCACTTGAACTGAGACCTCTCTGGGGCTTCAGTCTGCTAGTCTTCTATGGTTCTATAGTTTATGTGAACGTATGTCTTAAAAATCTTTCCCTGCTCACAGTCTTTCTTTCATATATATATGTATATATATTCTATTGAACCTGACAGACTCTAATATAGCACTTGATCACTCATACACACACACACTATATATATGTATGTATATATACATATATATGTATGTATTTCAAGATAATCTTCAAGATAATCTCACTCAAACACCTCATGCAAACCACCTGATAAGAAACTCAAAGTTGAAGCTTATTCTTCTAGGAATAATGGATGAAAGGCAGGTAGTAAATGTTGTTAGTTAAGTAGGTCAAAAAGTAAAACTTACCATAGTAAGAAGAAATAGTTAGCTGGGCCAATGGTGATATATGCTTTCAATCCCAGATCTTTGTGAATTTGAGGCCAGCCTGGTCTATAGAGTGAATTTCAGGACAGCCAGGCATACTAGTAACCTGATATGGACTGAGTAGCTTGTATTTAGGAATGTATATGTATAGACTTATAAACATGCAATATGAGTAAAAGAAAGAGGCCATGAATCTGAGGAAGGGTAGAGCAATATACAGGAGGGTCTTCAGGAAAGAGGGGGAAGAAATGTAATTATTAATCTCAACAATAAACTAAAAAGTACATAATATATACTTTTATTTATATATAAACTAACAAACTTTGAAAATGACTACAATTAGTTTCATGTGATATTAGTATTGTTGTGACTCAGGGGTGCTAGGTCAGGCTTAGCATAGACTGTTTCATACATGTGTGTGTGTGTGTGCACGAGTGCGTGTGCGTGTGTGTAAATTTTATTTTGCCTCTTTGAATGAGATTCTTGTCCCTTGAAACAAAAATAGCCCAAAGTCGTATACCTACCTCTCCTAAGGATAGAGCAGCACACTCAGATAAAACAGTTCACTACAATAAAGATCCAATGACTACGAATGAATAGGAATCATGTAATAAGGACGGAGGAAGAATGGTTTAACCAGAAACCCTAGACTAAGGATAATTGCTGTAATTGGGAACAAAATTTATCTCTGACTTTCTTAGCTACCAAGACAAAAAGGAACCAAAATAAGTTACCTTATTCCTGTTAAATAAAGAGAGTACATCACTTCATCAAGAAAGAAACTGTTTTTTTTTTTTTTTTTTTTTTTTTTTTTGAGCCAAACTTCTGAGAACAAAGTTAAGTTGTTAGGAACTTTTACATAAGGACCACTGAGAGAAGGTGACCCTAAGAGATAATTATTGAACCTTGCCAGTGGCTCTATTAAGATTAATCTCTCTACATGGTAGACTTCAATGATAATTTATAACCAACACACAAATCTGTCACCACGTTGACTATAATATCTTAATAAAAATGTGTCTAATTTCAATGTTGATGCCATGACCCTGTGACTATAATTTGAAGATGGCCAAATTATTCGGATCCCTGGTCATCTGCCCATAGGCTAAAACAATATTTAAACTCAGATATAAGAGAATGAATGATTCCTGGCCAGAGAAACATCATCTTTATAAGATCACAGAATTCAGTGACATCAGGCCAGCAGTATAGTAATCTACGTGAAAACCTGTGAATAGTTGACCTTCTAAAGGGGCAGAGAAGAATGAGTCAACAGAGCCACATATATTCAACAGATCCCAAGGTATATCAGGTTCATATAATTGATAGTGTTACTAAGCTAGTAAAACAGTCTAGAGATATAAGAATAAGTCTTATGATATCTTTTTTTGGACAAAATACAGACATGTTTGGGCTATCAAAGAAGCTAGTTCACTCATTCATAGGATCCCAGACCTTAGAAGTAAATGACTTCTGATGTTCAGCTCTCCAGATATATCAGATACAGTCTGAGTTCCAGAGAAGTAAGGTTGTCATGGTAACAGTTAAGCTGCTGAACTGTCCACCAGTGCCCTTTCCATTTGATAAGATTAACAGTATCAGGCTTTGCTCTAACTAGGGTGGAATGCAAGTGGTAACTCTTTGCTCATCACTGAGGTATTTGTTTGGAGTACACACTGGGTCTAAGGTTGGGCTTGAGTGTCTGAAGGCCTCTGGATGGTTGGTGTGGAAAATCTGTGAAAAGTTGGGGGACAGTCTTATTCCCTGAGGAGCTCCCTGTGCTGAGAGCCTAGGAACACTGTGGTGGAGGGAGTCAGAGCTTATCTGAACCAGATCATGGACTGAGGGAGCCATGCTGGACTGCACCACAGCCTGGGCTTACTTCTTTACCTACTCAGCCTTCTGGAATTAGTGTCTATGTTCCGAGGACAAATAAAAGTTGAAAAAGTCATCTCCTTACACGTCTCCTGACCTCCAGTGACACATCAGTGGCTTAGGTCTGTCCTGCCAGACATCCCTAGCTCATTCATCTGATCCCATGGGAGAGGCCGCTCCGCCTGATGTCCAGGTGCCCGGGCTGAGCAGTGATTTGGTAGGAGTAAGCCAAATCATGGGATTCCCCTTGGTAAAATCTATCTTGGGAGCCAGAAATGTAGCTCAGTTGTTACAGTGCTTGGCTAGCATTCAGGAAGCCTTGGGTTCCATCCCCAGCAACACACAAATGTGAGCTTGTGGTAGACAACTGTAATCCCAGCAAATGGGTGGTGGAGTCAGAAGGATCACAAGGCCAAGGTCATATGTATGTATGTATGTATGTATGTATTATGCAAATATGTGTGTGTGAGCGTGTGTGTGTGTGTGTATGAGACTGTGTGTGAGTGTGTGTATGTGAGTGTGTAAGTGTATGTATGTGTGAGTGAGTGTGTGTGTGTGTGTGAAAGTCAATCCTGAGCTACATGAGACTGCTTCAAAAATAAATAAGCAAGCATTAGCTTTTCTGAGAGGATTTGAACCTCCACCCCTACCTGTAAAGTGTTATATGTCTAACTGTTCAGCAGTACAGTGTCACCAGTCAGGTCACTCAATCTGAAAGCCACCAGGATTGCTGTCTAACTGCCGTCTTCTCCTCAGCCTCAGCCTCTTCTCTGTCACTGCTTTCTGCTTTTGCTCTGCACTTGCTTGAGTGTCTGAACCTGCTCTTCCTCCTCACCCTGGTAGGTTTTACCTCATGCCTCACTGCTGGAGATTTTTCCTGGCTGCCTGCCCCCTCTTTTGTTTGCATATCTCGCCCAAGGTCTCTTCCTCAATGTGGACTGATACATTGCTAATGTATTGTCTCTCTAAGACCAAAAGACTTAATGACAGGGGCCCAGCTCATATCCGTAATCCATAAGTAGCATCTGTATTATAGTGGTTGCTCAGCAAATTAATGAACAATGACCATAAGATGTTTGAAGCCAAGGGCTCTTTCATTGGTTATCAGTGTAACTAAATATGACATGGAAAAACAGACTGTCAGAAGATGGTGTTCCCATATAGAGAGATGTGGAAGAGGCCTCTGGCTGGGTACCTAAGTCATTTTATCCTGCGTCTCAGGTGTTAGAAAACTGAAAACGTTGCCCACAGACACACAGGAAACTTCTAGAAAGAATTGGAAATCCTTGTACTACTTCTAAAGTCCTATAATAATGGTAGTTACTGAAACAGAGAAAGTGTATCTACTGGTGCTGATGGGTTCAGATTAGACACGCTGGCTAGCAAGGTTGGAGACACAGTAATTATTAGGAAATATTAGAGTCTATGCTTAGGAAAACTAAGACAAATATTGTAGTGGCTAAGTAAAAGATGGTGGACCTGCAGGACATAAAAGCACATGCAGCCAAGCTTGATCCTTCCTGTGGCTGTTCTCTGGCCTCTGTCCACTGTGGGACATGTGGATCCTCCAATACCCTCTTCCCCAAACACACAGCTCTATACATCATACATATACAATAATAATAATAATAATAATAATAATAATAATAATAAATAAATAAATAAATAAAATAAACACTTTTCTTAAAAGATGAGAAGCAATTTTAACTATTGTATCCCACCCTTTACAAGCCAAATTAGCCTGGTTGTCTCTGAAATTAAGTTTATTGTTTTCAGGTCAAATCTCAGAGTCTTTCCTTGATCCAAACTGTTCATAGTAGAGCCATATTGCTCGAACTAAATAGTTTTCTTGGTTTTATTTCTCTGTGAAAGAATTAAATGTTTGTGTTTTCCTCCAGTCTCAACCTCCAGTATTGGAGGTGGGGCTTATAGGTGATTATTCATGAGCGAGAGGGACTTAAGATATTGAGAGCCGTGCCCTTTCATTGATTTGTGATCTCATGTCCTTCTTTCTTGCCCTTCCTCTCTCTCTCCTTCATGGACACATAGTCAGAATCTAGTCTTCACCCTACAAAAGATCAGTCAGTGTGTTGATCTGCATAGATTCAGGGCCGACAGAAATATATTTTTGATGTTAAAGCCACCTAGTATATGATATTCTTTCATAGAATATTCAAGTGACTAGGACGGACCCCTCTCCCCAAAGCATGTTGAATCCACACCAACTAGGAAGGAAAGTACAAACCTATCATTTAGCAGCCTTGACTCTGTAGAAAGAGAAAGTTATCATGGTAGCAAATCAAATGGCACAAGGGCAGGAGAGATGGCAATCACCACCAGTCATGATTGGACCAACCTTTCCACAGTTCAGAACAAGTTAGCGTGATAGATTTAGTCACATTCTTAACTATGTCTCAAGAAAACAATTTGTTCTGGTATGTCCTTGGCTTTGTGATTTTTATAGTGACTTGTGTGACCACATGAAAACCATTCTTATCAGGTTGATCAATGTCAAAACACTAAGAAAGGATGTTTATTGGTTGTCTTAATTTCTTTTTATGTTGCTGTGATAAAATTCCCTGACAAATGCAATTTCTTTTGGCTCACAGTTCAAGGTAGAGGCCATGATGGCAGGAAAGAGAAGGCAGTAGGAGCTTACAGCAGCTCATCACATTGCTTCCACAGTTAAACAAACAGAACAAACCAGGTGTGGTGGCTCATGCCTTTAATCCCAGCACTCAGGAGGGCTGAGGCAGGTGGCTCTCTGTGAGTTTGAGACTAGCCTGGTCTACAAAATAAGTAAGTCTAGGACAGCCATGGCTGGTTACACTGAGAAACCCTGTCTCGAAAAAGCAAACAGAAAAACAAAACAAACAAAACAAAACAACAGTGATAACAAAAGCCATAGAACTATAGAAGCTTGTTAGTAGTCAGTTTGCTGTCTCCAGTTTATATGGTTCAGAATCCTCTGCCCAGAAATGGCCCCACCCACAATTAAGATGAATCTTCCCACATCAATTAACATAATCACCTACAGTTGTGCCCAAGAGGCTCATCTCTCAGGTGATTCTATGTTCTGTTAGGTTGACAACCAACACCAGCCATTAGTGGCTGGACTCCAAACGCCTTAATTAGCTGAAATGAGAGGATGCAACATAAATAAAATTTAATAAAATTAAGTATCCCATCAATTAACAAGTTAACATTAAGATTATATCAGTTGTATACACGGTATGCATCTTGACATGTTTTTTTGTGGCACAAAAGCATGAGTTAATAGGATGAGAAATTTACTAGCAAAATTAACATCATATTTACTAACGAGAGTTTCATCCAAATTAAGGCCAGAACAGGAACCACTATGTGTGGCTATTTTCTGATCCTCTCTGAAATACTAAGAACGGAAACCGGCTACCTAGCTTTCAGAGATGAACAAGGGGGTCCCCAGATGTTGTGGGAGATCCTTGAAAATGTCTGTATGTCACAGACACATATTCTCAAGAACAGACTCTTAAGGGAACACTGGCAGGGGGTGAAAGGTGAGTATTGTCAGTTTGTCTGTCCCCCCTCCTCCCAGGCAGAGGCAGTGTGAGCACTTCGGGGAGGCAGTTTTAGAAAGCTTCCTTTGGAGTTGCAGCTGACGATGATCGAAACCATCTCAAGAATTCTTTCCCTTTCTTTGGTCTTTGGTCTAAGGTTGGCTTCTCAGGCCTTAGGATATGGATGGATAGATGCTGTTTTGGGATATAAAGTACGACCCGAGGGCTGGGGAGATACCTTATTTGGAAAAGTGTTTGGGTTGCATAGTGAAGACCTGGGTTTGATCGCTAGCACCCACACAGAAAGCTGTGCTTGGTGGCATATACTTGTGATCCTAGTTCAGGAAAGGAGGAGCCATGAGGATCCCCTGGACCCAATGGCCCACCAGCCATTGGATCCCAGTTCTAGGCCATTGAGAGAACTTGTCCTAAAACAATATGGATAGTTCCTCAGGAAGGACACAAGATTTTTCTCCAATCAGCACAGGTGCTAACCCTGGGCTAAAAGAGTGAAACCTGGCAACCTTTAGCTTCTTCCTTAATCCTTCTGACAACTGGGGGCAGATCTTATTGGGGAGGTTCCTCCTCCTCCTCATCTCCTCCTCATCTCCTCCTCCTCTTCCTCCATCTCCTCACGTCCTCCTCCTCCTCCTCTGTCTCCTCACATCCTCCTCCTCCTCCTCTTCCTTTTGTTTAAAGTTTATCCACACCCAGCCTTGAACAACAGTAAAGAAGTCAAAGCCACAGCTTTACCTAGCTAAATTGTTCTAGAGGAATCTGTTTCTCTGAAATTGCCATGTTTAACTTATATTGTACTGTGAACCCAACTGAGAGTTCTTTAGTGAGTAATATAGTAAATTCTGAATGCTCTTCAAAAAAGATTGATTGGCATTCTGTCAGCATTTGTCCAAAAATGAACACCAGATCTGGCTCTAAATTGTATAGTGTTTTCTATCTAAAGCTAAGATAAGGTTTCAAAACGAGAGCAAGCCTGTGCCTGTCTATGCAGTAGCCTCAGCTACCCTGGGAGGAAGGATGCTGAGGCTGGGCAAAGGCAGGGCTTGTCGGAAGCTGGGTACACTAGCCACATCCACCTTTAAAAGCCTCCTAGGTCCAAAGGCTGCAGATCACAGGGATACAAGGCTTGAAGCTTCCCTGTTTCCCCTTAGGTCAGTGTTGCCTACCTTTTGTTACTTTGTAAATCCAGACCAGAGAAGTCTAATTTTGCTTCCTTTTGCTTTGTGTGAGGTAACCAACACTCTCCATGTGGTGACAGAATGTTTCACAACCTTTGTACTATGTTATTGTCTTAAATTTGAAGCATCTTTATCTGGATGTTAATTTTTGGATTTAAGTAAAAACCTAACCTCCTCAGGAGCATTGTTTTAACTGTAAGCATGGTTTTGTAATTTGGAATGCAGGGCCGGTGGCCCAGATTGCTGACACTTGGTAGTGGATCTGATCACTCTGGCTTGAGGCCCTTCTTCCCATTTCCAGAAACATGACTCTGGACCCAATCTTCAACATTTCCCAACTCCATTCAGAATAGGCCCCTCTCACTCCAGCTTTGTTCTATATCCCACTGTGAAAACAATCAACCTGGAAACCCATTTTGATTAGTTCATGCCTCAATAATCCCAATGTTTCCCATTGTATGAAAGCTAACTCCCTCAGTAGCCAGGAGCCTTGATCAAAAGTCCATCTTTTTCTTTGAAGCTTCTAATTTTCTGTCTCATTAATAGTTCTAGGAGAGACGACTTCATTCGCTCAGTCACTCATTCAAGGATGAATTAATATTTATTTATTATCAGGTGCTGGAAGTTGTGATTTTAGAAGGAAACAATGGCATAATTTTATAAGAAAATTCAGGCTCAGGTGCCATTGGTAACTTGCGTGTGGTAAGGATGTCTCTGCTTTTCCTTATGCACAGTGTATATGTATTTGCTACCTTTTGCAAGCATTTACTATGTTTCTTTTCTAGTACTAAACCCGTCTCAGAGGCTGGGCTAAGAGGCTGTTTAAAACACGGAGAGGCTATACACTGACACTCATATTGAAGTTAGCACATCATGTATGCATTGATTCTTCTTGAGAGCTGAGATTTGAGACAAGCCCTTATCGTCAGCTGGCTTCAGACTGATCTCCTCTCTCAGCTTCCAGATGGGTTACTAGGAAGGTGTCACCATACTTGGTGACAATGACTCTTGGAGAAATCCAGTAAATCTGTTGGGAGAAATAGGCAGAAATGTCTGCCCTCTTGTCTCCTCTGATCTTTTTCCATGTTTGTCCTTTAATACTTGGACTTAACCTTTCTTCTCTGAAGTTTGCACATTTATCTAGTCCTTCAAGTTTTCCCACAGGCCTTACAATCAATATATTCATCAAAAAGGGGGCTCTATATTCAAAGGACAGTTCTAGGTTGATATAGAGAGGAAGGAATGAACATCACTCAGCCAAGTGGAAGAGACAAACAAAAGCTTCCGAGCAATATGAGAACGGAAAATAATTAAGGAGAAAACAGCTACTGGCTGGCGGCTGGGAGGGGCCAAGTTGAGATGAGTAAGATGACCTCGGACAGAGAGGAAGAAGGCATGTACAAGGGTCAGGAATGTCTCTGGGAATCTGGGGAGTTAAACTAGGCTGAAAGGCATGGCTAGGGGAAGATGAAGAAGGCATTGTCCCAACTCAGAATGAATGGCATGAGCGCTGAGCTCTGTGGGCACTGCAGGAACCACTGCCTTGAAAGCATGTTTCCTTCCCAGATAGAGCTAAGATCTAGGATTAGAGTTGTATTTTAGAATGATGCATACAAGAGCCTTTTGGGGACATTGACATGAAAAGAGTCACTTAGGAGAGAGGGCTCAGCTTGCCTGTACGTACTTACTATCTTAAAAATAAAAGAGAATTGTAAATCCCACACAGAAAATAACTGTTTGTTAGGATTCATATGTTTTCTTGAGTTTTAATAAAAAGTAGTATTTCCTGTTTTTTTTTTTTTCCCCAATGATCGTGGTGGAACACTATAATAGTAGATGCTGGTGGAGTTATTTGGAATACCTAAGTAATAGAGGAGAGTTACTTATCTGATCTAATATCCCTGCTTCTAGAAAAAATTTTGGTTTATTTGTGGGCAGTATGGCACAGCCCCTTAACCACTGACAGAGCCTGTGTAACAGGAATATAGTACAGACTTAATTCATACACAATCAACAGCTTTTGCATTTGACACATAGATCCAGACAGACAACAGTCTTTAGGGCCAACAACACAGTTCAGTGTGTAAAGACACTTGTCCTCCAAGCCTGACAACCAGAGATGGGTTTCCAGGACCTCTGTAAGGTAGACAGGACTTTAAAGTTTCTTATCCACACAAAAGGCATGGCATGTAATGTACCTGAGGTCATATACACATTCACACATACAACAAAAATAAAGTATGCCCAAACTAAATATTAATGAAAACGAAAAGGAACCTGTCTTTACTCTTATGAGTAAAGGTGCCTAGCCGAAACTGAAAGGGAAAAATAGACATTTAAATTTTGGTATCGTAAAATTTGCTCATGCAAAATGTTGTGGAAAGTTAAAAGGGTGGCAAAAATCACTGAAAGATTCTTCTGGGAATTACAACTGTAAGAGACATTATGTGTTATAAGTGAAAAATAACATGTCAGCTTTAATAATTACTAAGAGCATACTGCATTTATAGTGATGATCCCACCATCAGAATCTCATTCAGAGTCTCCTAGTTCTCTTCAGCTCAGATTAGAGAACTCTCACTGTGTGTATCCTGGCCTGGTTTAGGGGAAAAGGACGGCCTCGCCAAGCTTGCGCTTGTAGCTGCGCATGTACTCCGAGGCTTACGGCAGTGGGCGGGGCCCGAATCCCCATGTGGTCCCGACATCATTGACATGGCGGAATCCCCCATCAAACCCTCCTGGTAGTTATTTGAGCAGCGGCGGCGGCCCGAGGAGGCGGCGGAGAGCAGCGGCGGGAGCGGCGGGAGCGGCGCAGGGGGCGGCGGGGATCCTGCGGGCGGCTGGCTGGGACGGCGTGGGCGACCCGGATTGCGGGTGCCCGGAGCCCCGTTTCAGCCTGAGGGGAGGTAAGGCGTGCGAGAGCGGCGGGCTGCCCGGGGACGTGCCACCCACAGTCGCTCTCGGGTCCCTGCGCTTCGGAGCCCCGGCCGGACACCGAGTCTGCCCGAGTGCGCTCCCGGCCCCAGAGCACTCGGGGATGCCCGAGGAAAACTTGGCTGCGGAGTCCGGGTCGCCCCGCGACCGCTCGGCTGCCCGAAGCTCCCGGCCGGGTAGGGGGCGGCCCCTCCAGCCCCCGCTTGCCGGGGAAGAAAGCGGAGGATGCGGGGCTCGGAGTTCCCCTCCTCCCCGGGCCATCGCTCCGAGGAATCCGCTCCCCCGCCCAGATCCCCGCGGCAGGACCGCTGCCCGGGAGGGGGAGGGCGCGCGGCCAGGCCAAGGAATCTTCGACGTGTCACTTTGGGAGGCTGTAGATTTCCATATGGTGGAGGGAGGAGGGCGTGCGTGCGCGCAGAGCTGGAAGTCGGGGCTGCCTCGGCCCCCTCGGGGGTGCCGGGCTGCGACCCGGGATCCGGGATGCTCGCGGGAAGGGTCCCTGGGCGACCGGTTGCCCCTGCCCCCGCCAGGGCCTCTTGGGGACACTCCCCGCCCGCCTCTGGCCACCTCTGCGCGCCACGTCCTCCCTCCCCGTCCTGCCCCCTGGGCTCCCCCCGGGCTGGGGGCGGGAACCGGCGGCCGCGGCTGGACTCGGCGAGCCAGGCGGCTGCAGGCTCGGGCGGGGGAGCGGGGCGCGGCGGGAAGCAGAGGACGACCCGGTGCGTGTGGGCCAGCGGAGCGCGGGTCAGTCGGTCAGGCTCGAGGGGCGCCCCTGCCGGGGGTGGGGCGGCCGGGCGACCCAGCGGGTGGAATCCGCACCCCGAGGCGGCGGGCGGGCTGGGCGGGCCGCGGGGACCGTCTGGTTCGGATGGCAGGCTGGAACGAGCTGTCGTGGGAAGGGCCTGTCAGTCCTCGCGGAAAGTGGGGCCCGGGGCTGTGCCCGCCTAGCGTCCCCAGCGCCCGGCCGCGGGAGCCTGGGGGACTCTGCGAGCGTCCCGGGAGACCTGGCTGGGCCGCCGGGCGGCGCCGCTGGCCGGGCGCCTTCCCGGAGTGAGCCGCTGGGGTTGGAGATTTTTCGAATCTCGGCTCCCACCCGGCGATCCCAGACGAAGGAAGCACTGGCATTTTATCCAGACAGTGCGGATTGCAGACTTCCTTAAAAGTTACAACTTTCTATTTTCTTTTCTCTCGGGCCCAGCGTTTTCTTTAAACAAAATGTAGAATTTGGCCGCGATGAGGCTGACGCTGGGGCCAAAAATGCACACGTTTATCTCCATCCTGGCTAGTCCCCCTCCCCCTCTTCCCTCCCAGGCTTAATCATATTTTGGAACTGGTGAGGGCTTTTGTTGGGTGGGCACCCTTGATTGCTTGTCTGTTTATTTTTTAATGTGCAACTAATTTGATTTGAATTTCCTCCAGTTTCCAGGCCTTACTAGGAGAAGCTAAGGGAGAGGGAATGTGCCACTTTTTTTTTTCTTTTTTATAAATGTGGCAAGAGGTGGGGCATTGGGAAAGGGGAGGCACCCTGGTTGTGGCAGAGTCAGTAGGAGCAGACAGACCCGGAAGAAAAGGAATCCGTTCTGCAATAACATTCTTTTTAAAACAACAACAAAACAATACAAAAGAAATCCAGGTTTTGAGCAAAAATTCACTGCTCTGGTTCAGATTTGAGTTCGTGGCGCTTCTGCATCTCCAAGTTAGGCTGGGACCCTGGGAACTTGAGTTATGCCACACAGCACATAGCAACTCTGACCTGGTTTTGTGACTTCTGTGGGGGCTGTTGGTTCACTTCTCATTGGAGGCTGACAGTGGATGCAGTAAAGACTGGTTTCAGTAAATTTCCTGGCTCCCTAGGAGCAGCTGTTGAAGAGGGTAAAGTCCCTGGGCATGCTTCTGGCCAGGAGGGCCAACCGGAGTTCATACTTACGGGGACCGGGGAGATACGCGGCAGCCTGCCTAAAAGTGAGGCCTTGTTGATTATTGTTTATAAAAGTTGCTGTCTTAGTATTGTTCTTAAACTTCCATGTGCGTTTCAAGCAGTTTATTTTGATGCTTATGAGAAAAAGCATTCTTGTGACAGGATCGTGGTTCCTCTAGCATCTTTAAGCATGTCAAGATCTTGTAGGGTGGGGGCTTGCAGTATCTAATGACAGTATATGCAGTGCCAGAAAGACATTTTGGTAATCTTTTAAGGCCCTTTAAAAATACCTGTGATCAGAGTGTTTGGAGGAGCCTGTCTTCTGGGGCTTCTAAAGGAATGTGGGGCTTGGGGATCTCTCCTGGCTGTTTGTTCCGTTGGCATTCATGTCCCTTCTGCCCAACTCTGAAGACTTCCATGATCCACAGGGAAGGGTCATAGAACAAAATATAGGATTGCATTGACAAAAGTTTTTCCGTGTGTGGTATTTTGAGACAGGCTTGGGCTGGCCTCTCTGAGCTGTCCTCCAGCCTCAGCCCCCTGGATGCTGGGTGACAGGTATGAACCATGTGCCTGTTCGAGATTGTACTAATAGTATATTCCTTCTTAGATAAACATCATTTCTGCCCTTTACACATTATTTGATTAAAATTTGAATATTCCAATTTCAGTTGTAGTAAATGGACATTTAATAAACAAGGCCATCTAAGTTCACAGAAATCAAGGCACCAGCGATTCAGAATAAGGTCCAGTAGTTTCTCCAGGGATAGAAATGGTCCTGTCTGGAATGTCATACTGCAGCCAGGAGGCACATGTAATCCAGCGTTTGAAACGTGGCTCTGTGACTCAAGAACTGTCGTTTGAATTTTATTTTTTTTTCCAAATTATGTTAAACTTAAATTCAAAACACAGAACTTTCAGACTCCCAAGTCTATTGACCTTCAACTGAGCTGTATTGTTTTTTGAATCACTAAGTTAAGTGTTCTTTCTTTACCACCAGAAGATGTCTCTGTCTCTCTCTCTACATACATATATATGTGTGTGTGTGTGTGTGTGTGTGTGTGTATATATGTGTGTGTGTGTGTATATATATGTGTGTGTGTATATATACACATATATATGTATATATATATGTGTATATACACACATATATATATGTATATACACACACACACATATTTGGGATTGAACCAATGGCCTTGTGTATGCTGGAGGCAAATATCCTCCTACAGTGCTAGAGCCTCCGCTCAGCTCTTGAATTCATATTCTAAATAGAATTTGAAGTCTGGGGTAGGTGTGCCTCAGTGTGCTTTTCCAAACAGAGTGGAAAGTTAGCTGCTTACATCTTAAGGTGCATCTTTGTCGTAGTCAGCACTGATGGGCAGACCTGTATCTTAGCAATCTAGTTGGAATAGTTGTATGTAGTACTTGCTGGTAAAGGAACTAATTCTTGCATTCATTTCAGTGTAATAAAGTAGCATAGCCAAGTATGGTGGCTCACATCTGTAATCCTGGCATCCGAGAGGCAGAGGAGGGAAGATCAGGAGATGCTAGCCCGGCTTACATAGTAAATTCCAGGTCAGTTTGTCTACAGAGACTCTGTCTCTCTCCCGAAGGAGTGTAAATATTAGGAAGCAAGATGAAAGCGGTTCACAGAGTTGGAAGGAACAGAGCCACACCCCTCGCATCCACATCACCTGCTCCTCTAGAACCTTCGTTTAAAGTGACTTTCTGAGGTTGTCTTTGTGGAGCTACAGCAAGCCACAGTAAGAAGATAGCCACACAAACACAATTCCACCTCTAACAACAACAAAAAAATAACAGGAAGCAACAATCACTGGTCCTTAATATCTCTTAACATCAATGGACTCAATTCCCCAATAAAAAGACATAGACTAACGGACTGGATACATAAATAGGACCCAGTATTTTGCTGCAAAGGGTATAGTAGCCTGCATTTGTGGTCTCTTAGGGTCTGCATCTCCTCTGCCCAGGATCTTCTGGCTTTTGGAATCTTTGTTGAGAAGTCTGCTGTAATTCTGATAGGTGTGCCTTTATATGTTACTTGACCTCTGAAGAATTTAAGTAGCCTTTCTATTAAAATATAAAATTAAATTATCAAGCAAGGTGTAGTGGTACATACCTTTAGTTCCAGCACTCAGGAAGCAGAGGCAAATGGATCTCTATAAGTTTGAGGCCAGCCTGGTCAACATAGGGAACTCTAGCCAAGAGCTGGACTATATATATATATATATATATATATATATATATATATATATATATACATATACACATACACACATATACATATACATATATATATATATATATGCTGTATAGTGAGACATAGCACCTCCCACCCAATCAATTATCAAATGTTAGATTTATTGACAGATTGTACTAGACTAAATCAGCAGAAATGACCCTTTGCAATAAACAAACACAAAATTATTTTTGATAAGTGGATTTAATTAACATATGCTACATTTTTTTGACTTTCATTTGGTAAAAGAAATTACAAAAACTTCCCAATCTCCTATGAGACAGTGAAAACCCAAGAACATTCATCTGACTGGATCCTATCTGCAGATATCCCAGAAACCTTTTGTTTTTGTTTTGAGGGTAAGGGGAGGGTGGCAGAGACAGGAATGGGCACCCTTCATACCTCACTGCAGCAGGAAGTTCAGCTTAGTGTGTAAAAGTGTTTAATTTGTAAAAATTATTTTCCCCATGAGATATAAAGAAAAGAAATACATCTTAACTCCAGGAGTAGTATTTTATTTGTGAATGCATGTGAAAACATATGTATCTGGTGTGGAGGCCAGAGTTCTCTCTGTCACTGTCTGCCTTATTCTCTTGAGACAGGGACCCTCCCTGAACCTGGAGCTGGCTTGGCAGCCACAAGCCCAACAGTCCTCCTGTCCCACCTCCCATTGTGCTGTGGTTACAGGAGCCTGTGGCTGCAGCAGGCTTTTAAACTGGGTCTGGGGATTTGAACTCAAGTCCTTATGCTTGCATGGAAGGAAGCACTTGTACCCACTGAGCCTTCTCTCCGGTTCCTCCTGTGTATCTGTTTAACCACTTGGGCTGGTTTCTCAAACAGTTCAGGAATAGAAAAATGAGAAATTATGTCTTTTTATTAGGATTTAAAAGGAAATTTGTTTTTAATTATGTGTATAACTGTGTGAGCCAGTCCATGTGGGTGCAGGTCCTCTTGGAGGCCAGAGTGTAAGGTTTCCTGCAGCTGGAGTTACAGGTTGTGAGCTATCTCAGGTTAGTGCTGGGAACTGACCTCTGTCTTTCCGTAGGAGCACTGCAAGCTCTTAGCTCCTGAGACAGCTTTCCAGCTCAAACTTTATTAGGATTTTAAAGAAGCAACTTCTGTGTTCAGTATAAAGATAACCTGAATATGTGTGTATCCTTCAGGGTTACAAGGATAATAATCACAGGTCATAATTGTGATTCCAGAACACAGTAGAATCCCAAAGACTTATGGCAATGAATCAGTTTTAAATTGCAGTATTATTTTAGTGTGAATATAAATCACGTTGCCTCCAGCTATTGGAAAGTTATAAATTCAACCACAGGCAAGGCATTGGTTAATGAGAGCATTGAGCCGTTTGAATGTCTTGTTCATACCCATTCCTGGCCGTGGGGAGCATTTCACTATTTTCACAGAATCAGGATAAAGAACTGTGTTATAAATAGAATTATAGTGTCCTAGGGAGTGTGCCAAATATGGAAACAAGATTTAACCACGATATATGCGTGGTTCAGTTTGTTAGGACATCAAGATACAAATGAGAGACTTACTGTAGTCTTAAAGCTGTCGAGTGACAGGCAGAGATTGAGGGCTGAATCTCAGCATGAGTGTGGTGTCAGCAGACACTGTTTGTCAAGGAATCATTTTCCTTTGCACCTATGTGTCTCTGGCAAACTTTAAAACCTCTCTTAAGTCTCCCCATCTTAGTATAAGGAGAAAACAACGTGTATCTTTTAAGCCACTTATACATGTTAGTCTGTGTCTTTAAAAAGGTTTGACAAAGCTTTACATGAATTCAGTAGTTCCTTATTATGACAGAGTTTCAATTGGAGCTGGCCCTGTGTGATTTGCATTTTAGAGACCATGGATTTGTGCTGAGACAGTTTGAAACTCAGTTACTTTCCTTTTTGTGGTCAGTTAATACAACTTTAAGCTTAGATGTTTCCTATTTACTCCTCATCACCAGTGGAATAGGTCCTGCCCCTAAGTCAACCTCTCTGTGCTGTTTGGCTGGACCAGCATTGTTGAATGCGTGGGCAGGCCAGTGTGGCTTTCTCAGTTCAGGGTCATTGTCAGATGAAGCAGGAAGTGCAGCTTCTGAGAGGAGATTCCAAGACAGAATGACAGGCAAGGCTTTAGTCCTTGTGTTATCTGAGCCTTTTATTTGAACTTTTCAACACTTGCAGCTGGGAAAAGAGTCTTGTTTTCAGGGCCAGCCAATCTCTGCAGCCTCCCTGCTTTCCACATTGGAGACACAATGGCTTCTCGTTGATGTCAGCGTACTAGAGCTGGAGCGTGTTTCCTGGTAGAACTCTTTCCAGGTAGACCTTAGCCCTTCGCTGTTGGGAATGCATGTGGGTGGTGGAAGAGCAGATTTGTTCTTCAGTTTACACGACGGTATTTGAACTAGTAAAGTACCCATAAACAGAGGCTTCGTACTAGCCTTGAAGCGGGTGCTGTGCTATGTCTTAGAGTTGTGGAACATGCTTGGATCCTGGTGCTGGACGGGGGCACTCTGTCAGACTGAGCACGTGAAGGTGGTTTGAGATTACCTGACCCCTTCACAAGGTCCAGCCAAGAAGAACCCAGTCTGAAGTCCTGGCTCACCTAGGTGACAGCTCTTTGTAGTAGATTTAGTAACAAGGATCAGTCCATGGAGACCAGAGGTATGTGGGACAGGAGCTGCAGGATAGGAGGATGAGGAGGTTTAAAATTACAGCCTGTCGTCTTGTAAGGTTGCATGGATAGCCTGCCAGTGAGGATGTTTCCTCCCGTGAACATAGATCAATCTTTGATTTTCTTTTCCCTGCGCTGGTTTGAGATGCGCTAGTTCCGAATTCATAACTTCTAATATCCTTGGCAATACCGTCAAGTCCAGCACAGCTCTTAACCAGAGCTCCTGTTAGATCTCAAGACTATAGTGTTGTGTGTGTGTGTGTGTGTGTGAGAGAGAGAGAGAGAGAGAGAGAGAGAGAGAGAGCGAGTGTGTGTGTGTGTGTGTGTGTGTGTGTGTGTGTGTGAGAGAGAGAGAGTGTGTGTGTGTGGTGTTATGAGATGGTGTTGAGCTAAGGGCAAAGAGAGTTGAGGTTTTGGTATCCGTATTTAAAGTGTCTTGTGTTAAATGACTGTATTTGAGCTGAGACTGTAATTTTATTTCATACCCTTACTGATGCAGAAGACATTTAGATAGGTTAGATGTGTATTCCTTTCCTATTTCTACTAAAGAAAGACATTCTTGGTGGCTGGAGGAATTTACCAGAAATAATCAAGTATCTTTGAATACATCTGTGATGACTAATCTTGGTTGTCAACTTGACACACCTGGGAAGAGCAACATCAGTTGAAGAATTGCCTCCATTGAATGGCTTGTGGGCCTGTCTGTGAGGCATTTTCTTGATTGACAATTATGAAGCTGGTCCGGAAGGCAGGCCCAGCCCACTGTAGGTGGTACCATTCCCTAGGTTGGTTGGTGGTCCTGGGTTTATAAGAAAGGTAGCTGAACCTAAATCTGAAAGCTCTCCAGTCAGCAATGGCCCTCTGTGCTTCAATTCTTGTCTCTATGCTCCTGCCTTGGCTTTTTCCATGATAGAGTGTAACCTACAAGCTAAATAACCCCTCCCCCTATGGTTGGTTTTAGTCAGTTTTTTCTCATAGTAACTAAAAGCAAGCTGGACTGACATCTCGGTATATTTTACACCCGTTACTCAAGCCTAAAGTTTTGTTTGTTTGTTTTTTTTTAACATGACTACTCTAGGACTAGATTTGTCAACTTAGAAAATATTTATTTTCTGGGAATGGTAGCACATGCCTTTAGCCTCAGCACTTGGCAGGTGGATCTCGGTTGGAGGCTAGCCTGGTCTACAGAGTGAGTTCCAAGACAGTCAGGGCTCCACTAAAAAGTCTTGTCTCAGAAAACAAAACCAACTCATATGTTTACTGTGAATTTACCCCACTGTTTGTTATTGCCGTCTCCATGTGCATGGCCGTGATGGCATGCCCTGGACACAACGAGCCTCCTAGGGGCCACACTACCACGGCAACGGGATGCTCCGAGTAGCCACCAGCTACCAGTAGCTTTTCCATTAGAGACTTAGCCTCCTGAGATGTCCAACTCTTTACAGGAGGGTAAAATCTTTAATATATTCTTAGGATCTGTGCTCCATTTTCTCTTCTCTTTTAAGAGGTTTTCTAGGAGGTTCCTGGGGGCATGTAAGGTACAGCACTCACCCTGTGTACCAGGTCCTCCATTAGATTTCATGCAGAGCACTTAATAGTAGGCAGCAATAAAGCCAGCTGTTATCCTTTGTTGTTTAAATCAATCGAGGAACATATGAAAGTGATAAACTTTGCTGTCTCTGGTTTTTTTCTATTGTATGTTTTCTTATCTCAGAAAAAGGAGTCCTGTGTTAGAGTAACAGTCTGGATTATTGAATCAGAGAATCCTTACAAATACATTGGATTAGAACGCTTGCGTGTTGCTCTTGGGCTTGTAAAACGGTATATTTTCTGTGGAAAACTTTTTTGTGGTTCATAAAAATGTTCCACCAGAAGTATCCTGTTGGCAGCAACTTCATTCTGAGGTTTTGATCCAGAAGAAAGAGGGGACTCAGCTGTGTCTTGGAACCCTGTGAAGGGACATGCTGAAAGATGGCCAAATGGTGAACTTGTTATTGTACTTTGTGACGATTTTAAGACGTATGAGGAAGCTGAAACATGTAATCTGGTAGCACAAAGTCTTCTATTATCTACATAGCCCAGGCTGGACTCTAGTTGCCCTGTAGCTCAGGATGACCCTGACCTTCTGATCCTCCTGTTTTTACCTCCTAAGTGCTTAGATTAAAGGCTTCATGGGCAGCATACACATTGTTCTGTGCTGTGGGCCTCTAACAGGGCTTCCGGCTTGCCAGGCAGACTCTCCCCACTGAACAACCCCAGGTTCCCTCTACCTTTTAACTGGGTTCAAGTGAAGAGGAGGCAGTAAGCAAGTGGCAGAGAGTGACAAAGGCCTCGTAGTACTTCCATGAGTCAGGTAGCCTGTTGGTATTTACGGCCCTGTAAGAGCACAGGGCCATTTTCGTGCCATGCAAGGCGAGCCACAGAGAACTCGGATCTTGATGCACAGTTGCATTCTTGAAGCTTTGACACTCATTTGCTTTTAAGAAGCACATTGGCTTTTCCGTCAAGTCACTCAGTAGTCGTGCTGGACATTGTCGCTTAAGAGATTGGATAAGAAACCTGAGCATCATGTGTAAATTACACACTCATGACACTGAAACACACATAAAAATGCCATGGAAAGACTTATATTCTCATACAAACACTGTCAGGAAAGGCAGTTACTTACTACTACTTACTGTTGCACAAGGCATTGTCCATTTATTTCTGAGTCTTGGGAAATGGTGAACTCATAGGGTGTGGCAGCAGTGTGCAAGTGTCATCTCTACGTGGTATAGTTTCTCTTGATTATAACCATATATAACCGTATATTGCATACTCTATATAGTATATAAACACTACCGTATATGTAAGTAGCTTGGCGAAACACCACCACATGAGTGTTTGTGTCATGGCTGGTCATTTTTGGGACCTTTTTTTCTCAAGAGGAAAGAAAGCTATAATTCCCAAGCAATAGGAAAAAATGCTAGAGCCACAGTCTTATATTGAGGAGGAAAATGAAGAACACAGTCACAGTGAGCTTAAGAATTACTAAGGGGAAAATGTCCCATTCTTTGCCTATGATCAGTACGTTCCAGTGCTATCATGTTAGATATGTTATTGTTTTCTCAAATTTGAACATCTAGAACTTTCCACAACATGTCCACTTCAGGGTTGTTGATTGTTGGACTTGTGAGTCTTGGGAAACTCAGATTGCCTTATTGTCTCTCTGGACTCTAGGGGTGACTGCTGATATAAATTGGGTTTTCCCTTTCCTTCCCTCCTCCCCTCCTCTCCCTTTTCTTGGTGTTGCTGAGATGGTACCCAGGGCAAGTGTGCTACGTGCAAGCACTTACCCCGGCTGGAGTCTGAGTTGGCATTCTTCTTCTGAAGAATCTTGCTAATTATAGACATTTTGAGTTCCTATTGTTGTGTTGTGGTTTTTTTTTTTTCTCACTCTGGGAAATAAACACTTAATCAAATTAAAGACATGGTTACCTTTTGTGTAAACCTAGGTGTTTATCACTATTTTAGAAAAATCAAAGTTCTCCTGAAATTTTGTTGACTTTCCCCCAATTCAGATTGCTGATTTAGAAAAGTTTCTGTGTGCTAAAAATGTGGCCTTTGATTATATAGGTTTTGCTTGTTACTGGACCCAATTCAGAGATTATAACCACACACACACACACACACACACACACACACACACGTGTGTATATATACACAGATATATGCATTTTACATAAGGTATACACACATATACATATATAATATATACATATTATATAATGTATACACACATATACATATTATATAATATATGTGTGTGCTATTATTATATATATTTTAAATCAAGGTTTGTCATATGGCCCAGGATGGGTTAGAACTTGCTTTATAGCCTAGGATAATTTCAGACTCTTGATGCTTCTGCCTCAGCCTCTGGCCTCTGAGGTGTTGGGATAACAGGCATGTAATCCCACCACAGCAACCATGCCTGGTTCCACATTTATTATTTCGCTTGTTTCTTTGTGCTTGGAACAGTGTGTGTTTGTATTCCCAGGTAGCTGAATATTAAGGCCAAGCAGAACTGAATGCCTCTCATGTGCTTTAACTTGTCTATTGCCCGGAAACCTAAAATTTATATTTTTGGTATAATAAAATAATAATATTCTGGAGCTCTCCCAAGAGGGAGATGTTTTTCCTGGGTTGTTTTCTGTAATACCAACTTAAGTTTAGGAAGGAGAATGGAGAGGGCAGAAGTAGGCTTTTCAGAAAGCCACATATAAGATGCTGGTGCGTGGGGAGGACAGAGGCACTTGCTTGAAGAGGTACTGGTGAAGTGGCACAGCGTGCAGACGTGTCATATGCTATCCCAGAGAGACTCTTAACTCTCATGAAGTTCACCTCTGTGTCTTTGAGTTAAATTGTTTTGTGGAGTAAGATGCTGCACCCCTAATTTGCACCTGGAAAAGCAAACACATTCCGATTACTGACCTGTCTCTGTTTTCACAGTGGACTGTGTGGTGAAGTCGGTTGGACCAAAGCAGCCAGAGGTCTGGGACATACAGGACTCCTTATTGCTGGAGAGAGGCTCCTGCAGTTAATTAAAGGTGACCTCAAGATTTGGAGGAGCCTGGAGCCTGGACCTTCCTGGACAGCCAAGGCTAAACCTGGCAAGCTGGCAGCCCTAAATGCTTCCTTTGTTAGAAGTCACTTAGCTCTCTACTCTGTCTTTAGAAAGTGAGTTCATGAGAGGTGAGTTAAGGACAAGAGTCTGAAGGGAGGCCTTGCTGGTTTCTGTCCTTGTAAAGTTTGTGTGGACAAAGGGCCTGTGAGGATGCTTGGAAGGATGGCCACCCAAGGATATTTTCATGCTCCTTCACAGGGACCTGATCACGGTGCAGAAGGACATGGGTGCTGTCCCCGTATGGGTGACAATGGTTCAGACCCCTTTCCTGTTTGGCTGTGTATGCCAACACAGGCAGCACCCCACAGAAGTGGTTCTTAAAGCTCTGATGTCTTTGAGTCCCCTCGTCAGAGGGACCTCATCTTAGCTGCCAGGCAGGTTGCTGGTTGGTGGTACATCCTTCATGACAACAGGAAGAAAAGTTGATGTGTAAGAAAGTGTTTAATTTGTATCAAGTTATTTTTCATACAAGATACAAAGAAAAGAAATACATCTTAACTCCAGGAGTAGAGTGTTTCATTTGTGAATGCATGTGCACACATATGTATCTGGTGTGGAGGCCAGAGTTCTCTCTGTCACTGTCTGCCTTATTCTCTTGAGACAGGGACCCTCCCTGAACCCGGAGCTGGCTTGGCAGCTACAAGCCCAACAGTCCTCCTGTCCCACCTCCCATTGTGCTGTGGTTACAGGAGCCTGTGGCTGCAGCAGGCTTTTAAACTGGGTCTGGGGATTTGAACTCAAGTCCTTATGCTTGCATGGAAGGAAGCACTTGTACCCACTGAGCCTTCTCTCCGGTTCCTCTTGTGTATCTGTTTAATCACTTGGGCTGGTTTCTCAATGCTTTACCACTATCATCTACAAGTGAAGATTTAGTTAATTAATTTTGGGTAAGAGATACCAAAATTTGCTTTCGTATCTGCCCCTGCCCCCACACACCTTATTTTGCACTAAGGCTGGCTATATAGTCCTGCAACTCACTGTACAGAGCAGACTGGGTTCAAGTTTCCCATGATCCTCTTGACTCTTCAGTGCTGAGATTACAGGTGCACACCATGGAACTCTGCTCTGTACATTCATATTTGAGGAAATTATTAGGAAATCCCAGTCTTTTAGGAAGTAAGTTCATTCTTAGAAATCTTTTTTTTTTTTTTTTTTTTTTTTTTTTGTTCTTTTAAAGAGGAGGTCTGTGACAATGGTGGAAGAAATAGATTAATAAGTTTGTAAGCTTATGTTTTACTTCAGGCTATATTTATCAGCATATAAAATTGCCATAGCAGTTCATCGTTATTGAAGAGACGGTTATTTACAGGCTTATTTGGTTTCTGGATATAATTTTAACCTGCTCTGTTACCCATCTTTCATCCTTAGATATTAGCAGTACCTGTGGAATCTAAGAGATCTCGGAATGTAACTTTTTTAGCCTTTTTCATTTGCTTTTTATAGATTTGGGGTCAACGTGGAAACAGTGATGCTTTCTATTTATGTATCAACTTCTGATTCTTTTAAATTACTTCATGCTTCTTAAGAGCTTATTGAAAGGATGGAGAAATGGCTCAGCAGTTAAGAGCACTGGCTGTTCTTCCAGAGAACCCAGGTTTGATTCCCAGCATCCACATGGCACAACTGTCTGCAGCTTCAGTTCCAGGAGATCTGATACTCTCACCCATGCAGGCAAAACACCAATCTGAATGAAATAAAAATAAATAAAGTTTTAAAAGCTTATTTAAATCCACCAGGACATAGCACTTGGTTAGGGAAGAAGAGAGGACTCCAGTCAGCGTCTCTTTTGACTGTAGTTTTTGGGTCCCATGTGTTTGCCGTTCATTTCCTTGTTTGGCAAGTTTGTCTTTGCTAATTTGAGGAGCCTGGGATAGTGGGCATGGACCAGCGTGTAGGCGGCCACTTGAGAAAGGATATGGCACCAGCCAAGGTGAGTGAGTTTGTTCCAGTACACTTCACGTGGGACGACATTTTCCCGTTCACTGAGTCATGGGTGACCGTTCTGTGCTGCTCGCAGCTGCTGGGAAGATGAACCAAGAACTTCTCCTCCCTTTCCCTAAGAGAAAACAATGAAACCGATGGAGGTAGGAGGTATTTGTATGTCTTCAGTACTTTGTATTTCTAGTCTTCTATAACATTTTTCAAAAAATCATGGTCAACAAGTGTATGCATTTTTTTCATGAAGAAAAATATAGAATGATGTTTTAGAAAGTTAAACTGTAGGACATGTTGGATTGAAATGAAACGTCTTTTTAGGGAAACCATTTCTTTGGCATTCTTGAGCCCTGGTGCATAAATAATAGATGATTATCACATAGTTTTCATACTTGGGGGCCATGGGAAATTACTCACTTAGCTTGGAATTCATGCTTTGGTAAGAAGAGAAACCCTAACTTCAGTGATTTGTAGCTGCTGGCTGAGCCGGAGTGCCTTGGAGGGTTTGGGCTTGGGGTCCTGTTTTGTCCAGTCTGTGTCTAGTCTGTCAGGAGGACTGCTTAGGGCTAGCACCTGCTCAGAAGGTGACGACTGCCACCCTGTTATCTTGACGTTTTAGTCTGGGCTCTCAGAGACTGTGAGGAGCATGTCACAATGGGATGGTAGTTACTAAAACAGTGCAGTTGCTTTAAACATCTGTGCGTCAGCCTTCCTCTGGGCTGTGACGCCTCCTGTGTTCACGTGACTGCTCATCCATGCCACTCCTGAGCTGTTTGTGTTAGTGAGGTCATGGGGGTTAGAGTGAGGCAAATCGAGCTGGAGGCACTGCTGGCAGCGGTGGGATGGGTGGGGAAGGCATCTCTTTAGGGCAAGCATTGCTCTGTTGCTCTTGGTGGCTTATTCCTTCTACCGTCTTGCTTTCTCCCTGCCTCTGTGAAGAGAGCTTGTTCCTTTTTAAGTATCTCTGTGTGACTCATCTGCTGCCCATTCTTCTCTGTCTAGGATCAGAGGAAGTTTAAGGCAGAATCCCTCTCTTCCACCCTTCCCCCTTTTATGTGGACATCTTTCATTTTAATGTTAGATCCAACCTTGACATGAGTGGGTTGAAACCATGGGGACCCCAGAACTGTCCTTCCATGTCTGACTGAGCACCTCAGATCCCCCCTTCTCTCTCTTTCCCCCTCCTCTTTTCCTCTCTTCGTCCCTCTCCCCTCTTCATCAGAACACATTGGCAAGGTACAGTGAGGACCAAGAAGTAACTAAGCCACTGTTTTTTGTTCTTCGTGTATGGATGTCCTTTTTTATTAAAGTGACCTAAAGGGCCTGCAAGACGGCTCGGCAGGTTAGCGGTTCTTTAGGTGCAGGCCTGGCAATCTACGTTTACCCCCAGAACCCATCTAAGTGTATAAGAGAACTGAACCTACCAGGTTGTCATCTGACCATCACACATGGCAGTGATGAGGAGGATGATGAAGAAAATAATAGAGGGCACAGAATATGCCTAGAGTAGCTTCAGACTGTAGACAAGCCTTACCCTCCCCGACCTCTTGTAAACGAGAGACTTTGCCTCACAAACATAAAAGATGAGAACTGCACTAAGCTCCGGCCAGCTGTTTACTGGCAGGTTCGTTTGTAGACATAAACACAGTTGACTGGACGGATGATAGGGGCTGGAGCCTGTCCTGCTGCTCGAGTGTGAGTGAGCTCGGGTTAGGCCTTCATGCTGGGGAAAAAATAACATTCCCCTTTCCTTTTTAAAGCTGGGCAGTCATTCAGGCACACTGATGGAAAGGGAAGGTCAGTTCCTCCCGAGCCCTGCCTGAGCGCAAGCCTGGGGCCATGTTAATAATGGCAACCCCATTATTTTCTTACAGTAGGCAGGAAGCACTGTCTACACACATTAGATCTGTTCCAGTGGCCCTGGGCTGGAAAGAAAGAAAATCTAATTTTCTGACTTGCAAGGAGGAAAGAAAAAAAAAAAAAAAACTCAACAGTTTACCATAGAGACTCACTGTTAGAGTAGGAAGAGTCATTTTAAAAACTTGAAAGTCTTTCCTTTTAATTATTGGAACATTTGGCCCTTTCCTATATGGAAATCAAGAACAGGTTTCTGTGCAAACTAGGTGTGTAGACATTGTTTCCTATTATATGTCAGAAATGACCCAATTTTGGCCTGTCTGTCCTCCCTCCCTCCCCTCCTCTCCGCTTCTCTCCCTTCTTACCTCCTTCCCTCCTTTTCCCCCTCCCCATCTCCTTTCTCCTTCTCTCCCTCCCTACCTCCTTCCCTCCTTCCTCCTTCTCTCCCTCCCCACCTCCTTCCCTCTCTCCTCCTTTTCTCCCTCCCCACCTCCTTCCCTCCCTTCCCCTTCTTTCCCTTTCCACTTCCTTCCCACCCTCCCCCTTCTCTCCCTCCCCACCTCCTTCCCTCCCTCCCCCCACTGAACCACGTGTTTGCCAGTCATCCACATTACTCTGGGAGTTGGCAACCTGTGGCTCCCGATCACTGTGCAGGTTTATAAACAGTACTCGGGCTGGGGAAGTGGCTCAGCTGATAAAGGACTTGCCTGGCATGCCTGAAGCCCTGGGTTGGATCGCTAGAGCCATGGCATCAAACTGCCATGGTAGGACACATCTGTAATCTCAGAACCCAAGAACTAAAGGCAGAAGGGTCAAGAGTTCAAGTCCATCTTCAGGCCGTGTGTTGAGTTTGACGTTAGCCTGGGTTACATGAGACCCTTTCACAAGCACATACATGTACTCATGTGCAACATCCATGTTGCAGAAAATCTGTATATCCATTAGGGCAAGAAGTTACTTTGTGGTGTCTGTAGCAAGAAAAAAATAGCACTGTTACAGAGAAACCATGATGTGAACGTGTTGTCACCTGTGACAGCTTTGCTGCCTTGAGAGGTAGTCTCATGGGTGACTTGGACCCTGCACTGATTGGTCATATGTGCTGTGTTTAAGATTTTTTTCTTTCAGTGTGATAACCACTTAAAAAAAAAATCTTGGCTTTTCTTATAAGCCAAGAGAGCTTTATTACAATTTTGATAGATTCTTTGTTTTCTTGAGATGTTTTATTATGGCTTCTTAGTTGTGTAATTCATTCTGAGAGCCTCAATATTCATGAAATCTATCATGTGAGGAAGACCTTGAGTCACAAGGACCTGCTTATAGTACCCTCCTCCTGGGGGGGGGGGGGGTGGGTAGGCGGGCGGCTGCTTCAGTCAGTGGGAGATGGCCTGTAGTTCATGCTGAAGAAAACTTTATGCTCACTGTAGCTCAGGCATATGTTCATCTTACATTGACGGTGTGTACACGTAGAGCTTTTGGTTGCTTTCTGAAATCATACCTTGGAAAGAAAGGACCTTCCCACACCTTTGAAGGAAGACAGCAGTGAACGGAGGTGCTTTGTTTCACCAGCAATTTTCTTTCTCTTTGTGCTAATTAATTAGTAAAGCATTGGGTACAAGGCTGCCTACAATGTTGGCCCCTTTACCTTTGACAAGTTATCCACGTTAATTAACGTTATTGCCAGTATCATGGCTGCCAGCATTTTCCATGTTCATTTGCCTCATTTATTACAAGCGCATACAAGGGGTCAGTACTTGGTCAGCGTCAGGACTTCATGATCTGGATGATAGTACACGATCTGATACATATCAGAGGAAATGCTTTCCTAACCTTTTCCAAGTTTTACATTTCATTTATAATATGACTAGGCTTTCTTTGCGGCCTTTCCCATATCAGGGGCCCACAGACCATTGTGTTGGGGTATCTCTGAGATCAGAGGTTGGGGTATCGCTTCTCAACTCTCAACACTAATTATGACTTGTGACATGGAGTGGAGACTTCCAGGTTTATATATAGCAAGATAATTAAACGGCTTAGAGATTTTTCTCCTGCTAGCCAAAGATTTGGGTGTAAAACTTTTGATCTGAGAAATTACTTGGTTGGGTATTTAGGTTTAAAAGTGGTTTATGGATTGTTAAGTGTCTGGACTGGTGTAGAGTGATGTGTGTATCGGAACCCCATCTAATGTACTTCGGTTTGGAGAGAAATTAGGGCACAGACACAGGTTAGGCGTGATTGTTTATTTTTCTTAGTCAACAACATAACTCGTTTTGCCACGGAAAAGCAATCGTTGAACACGTTTTACTTGATAAGCTTGCCTAACCTTGAGCACAATGCTGTCTTATTTTTTCCAGGATGCGAACCTAATACCTGCGTATAAGGTATCATCAAGTCAATCAAAGCTGTTTGGCAAATATTTCTGTCCTTTTGATCTATTTGCATATTAAGGACCTTCATTGAGAAAAGTTTCAAACTAGTTAGCTATCCTGTGATCTTTAGCATTGGGGAGTTTATGTTTTGGTTTTCTAGGAATGACAATTGAGCCAGGAAGTCAGTTGCTATAGACAGTGAGAGATCTTTGTTTTGAGTAACCAGTACTTCCTTCTTACTCAATGCCTGTTTTCTGGAGAGTTATTACTACTCTGAAGATGCCCACGGTGTGGACAGTGATACCAACTGACGTTTCTTGAAGTTTCTTTCTTGAGATTCTTATGACTCAGTCTTGTAGCAGAGCCCCCCTCCCCCCAAAAAGGTATAAATAATGACAGATGGAGACTTTTAGAAACGATTCGATTTGTGGGTTTTTGTTGTTGTCATCATTGTTGCTGCTGTTTTGTTCTGTTTTCCTGAACTGTGAGCACGCTGTGCCTGTAGCAGCTGGTAGGCTGGAAGTGGGTGGGCAGTCGCTGGGGACTGGAGCTACAGGCAGTTGCAAGCCTGCATGAAGAGGTGCTGGGAACCAACCTTGGGTCTTCTGCGGGAGCAGTCTGCTCCTAACTGTTGAGCTTTCTCTCCAGCTCCACATGGGATCTTCAGTCAGTCAGAGCTTTGTCTATGGGCGTCAGGCTCACTGCGTTGGCCTGTGGGTTTGTAGTCTTGTGTTCTGATGGTGCTAGTGCCGGGCAGTGGTGAAGCCTTTTATAAGTTGATCCCGCCCCAACTCCTCTCCTGTAAACTTTGTTCTGCATGGATTCTGGATACTTCTAAACTCATTTTTAGGTTTTCCTCTGTACCCCTGAGCTTATAAAGCTGATTTTTTTCTTCCACAATTGGGAGAACCTTTAAGTATGGTCCATGCCGTACGTTTCGCTTGCCCTTGAGGAGGAAGATGATGTGACCAGATGAGTCACATGGGCCGGGGCAGGACCTGAAGTCTAGGATCTGCTGTCTGCTCAGGGTGGTGCCTGAGTGTGACAGGGTGGTTGGTTCGAAGGGACAGACACCTGATTCCTCTTCCTATTAGTTTCCTACTAAAAATATGGATTCATTGAAGGCAGGTACCGTGTGTTTCTTGTTTTCTTACACATAGTGTCTGGCAAACCATGAGTGCTCAGTTAGTGTTTATTGAATGAGTGACTTAATGACAGAGGGAGACATCTGTTGTGACATAGAGATGCCATGTGTTTGAGCCACTAGGACACTTCTGTTAGATTTTCACTTGAAAGCAATGTTCTAATTCTATTTCTTGGAACTATAGGAAAATTTTAACTAAAGACAGGAAGCAACTTTGGTCCCTGTACATGTGTGCAGATAGAATGGGAGTATTCAGGCAAAGTTTATTGTGTTTGCAGATGATAAAATCTCATGCCACCTAGCTTACTCAAAGGGGCTTTACTTACTGGAGGGAAGTGTGGGCACAGGAGCCCAGGCTGTGTTCCTCCTTAATCTTCCCTCCCCCTTCTTCCTTTTCTTCTTTGACACCTGTCCTGTACAATTAGAATTTATACTATGGGGACACTGGATGCTTCTGAACTTGTAACGTTAATTTGGACCAGGTGTTTTTGGAGACAGGGTCTTATGTAACCCAGGCTGGCCTTGAACTTACTATGTAGCCGAGGATGACCTTGGACTTCTGATCCATTTTGCTAGGTGTATAGGCACGTACAGCATGTCTGTCTTATGGGCTACAGGGTTTGAACCCAGGGCTTCATGCATGCTGGGCAGGCATTTTACAAGCTAAGCTTATATAGGAGCCTGTAGTTGTATCGATTTTCATGCTCTCCTTCCAAAATGGCCTGGTTTGTATATTATTTTAAAGATTATAATTTGTAGTATTATGTGCGTATGCATGTGGATACTCGTGAGCTATAACACAGGAAAGCCACGGGAAAACTTTTGGGAGTTGGTTCTCTTCTCCCAGGATGTGGATTCTGGGGATTGAGACTGCTGAGCCAGTCCTGCTGACGACCCATCAGGACTTCATTAGTGATGAATGGTAAAGGAGGGATGATGCTTATTGTCAAGTTCAAGTGGATTCTCCTGACTTTGTCATTTGCAGTCTGCGTGAGAAGACAACATAAAGGACTGACTACTGGTCAGCAGACCCCGGTGACCAGCGTTTTCCTTTCCCTTCGTTTCTTTTTTAAAACAATGCAGTAAGACAGCAGCAGGCTGAGTTCTGCCATTAAATCACCCCGGATTCTATGAGTCCATTAGCTGCTTTGTGCAGTGGACAGGAAATGGTTCTATTTGTACAAGTTGCACAATCTTAACGAAGTCAGGGCAGAGAGCCAAGGGAACCTCTGGTTATTCTGTAGTGTTAACCTTTCAGTTCCACACAGGAGCATGATCCAGGTTACTGGGGATGTGTGTTAGAATGTGACTTTGTTGGTGTGTCACCTGCCTGGTGGTACTGAGAAAGGTGCAGTGACTCGTGCCGGTCTTGGTTCTTAATGGCTTTCCACACACAGGCTGTGAAGATGGCCTGATGCTGGTGCCACCAGCCTGGTCCTGAAGGGACCAGTCTCTATTTTGCCCTTTCCCAGGCCCTCTTGTAGGCTGGTGACAAAGTGACCACTCTCCTTTTCTAGGACTGGCAACTGGCTTTCTTTGTCCCCACCTGTGCCCATACCTGCCTCCTGTACCCCAGCTCTCAGCTACTTTTCTCCTCATTGAAAGTGGTGTTTCATTTCTGTCCCTGGTGCTTCTAGGCACCAGAATCTGGTAATCTTAGTTGAGATGATTTTATATGTAATACCTTAATGTACTTTATGACCCAGCCTAAGTCGTTTTTGCATGTTTATTTGAGGCAGGATCTCACGTAGCTCAGGCTGGCCTCAGTCTGACTTGGCTGTGCAGCTGAGGCTGGTCTTGAACTCTTGGTCCTCTTGCCACCATCACCCAAATGCTGTGATCAGAGGTGTCTGCCACCAGGCCCAGCTTTAATTAAGATTAAATCTTAATGTGCTCATCACTTCCTCCCTCCCTCTGTCCCTCCCCCTCTTCCTCTTTTTCCTTCTGTTTTGATTTCTAATGGTTCTGTCCCATCCCGTATACCATGGTGAGGATGCAATCCTAAGTAAGTGATTCAACAACAAGACTCAGCATGCAAGAATAACTGTAGAGCAGAGTGTAGGGAGGCAGAGTCAGGAATTGCCTTCCTTGGCCCTCTCACCCTAGACAAAGGTTGCCATGGACTTCCGCTGTAGAAGCCTGTTCCACCTCCTCAGTGGTTAAGATTTCTCCATCGATGGAGCCAACAACATTTTTATTTTATGCATTTGTATCTTAGCTGTCTTTCTTATTTGTTGAATATTTGTTTATTATATACTTTTTGTTTTTTGAGTCATGCTTTCTATTATTATTATTATTATTATTATTATTATTATTATTATTATTGTGAGTGAGATACTTTCTCTGTGAGGTATATGTATTTATTAGTGTAAGTGCATGTGTGGTGTGTGCCTGTGTGTGTGTTGGGTATGTGGTGTTTGCCTGTTGTGTGTATTGGATGTGTGGTGTTTGCCTGTGTGTGTTGGGTGTATGTGGTGTGTGTGTGTACTAGTGTGCATGTGCAGACCAGAGGTAGGCATTAGGTGTCGTTTTTCATTCCTTCCCGCCTTTATATTTTGAGGCAGAGTCTTTCACTGCACACCTAGGTTGGCTGGCGGATGAGCTTTACAGATCTGCCTGTTTCTGCACACACGCCCACCACTCCCTAACCGCAGTGCTGGGGCTGCAGGTGTGTTCTACCAGGTCTGCCTTTTACACGCTTTCTGGGGATCCAGACTCAGGTCATCATGTTTAGGTGGCAGGCACCTACTGAGGTACCTCCCTAGTACTGAGTGTTCAGGTGCCTGTTGGTGGCAGAGAACATGAAAGTGCTCAGACTCTGAAGACCTGTGCTTTGGGCTGAGGTCGTGAGCGTTCTGATTTCATTCACTTGTGCTAATGTGCCTGGCACACGATGGCTGGCCATTCGGTATACTGCCTGGCACACGATGGCTGGGCATTCGGTATCTGCCTGGCACACGATGGCTGCGCATTCGGTATACTGCCTGGCACACGATGGCTGGCCATTCGGTATCCTGCCTGGCACATGATGGCAGGCCATTCTGTATCCTGGCTGGCACATGATGGCTGGCATTCGGTATACTGCCTGGCACGTGATGGCTGGGCATTTGCTACCGATGAAGAAAGGGATGTTGCTAACCTTTGGGTTTAAAAAGAGGTTCCTGCCAACATACCAACCGGCTACCATCAGTCCAAATGTCATCGTTGTTGCCTGGTGTGTCACATAACCCACCTGACTGATGCTTGATGTTCCCACAGGGGACAGACATTTAAAGTTTATCCTGTGTAGTCTCCATAGCAGTAATAAATGAACACAGACCAGTCTAGTCCAGAGGTGGCCCTTTTCAGTAAAACTCACAAATGTTCTACTTCTGTCTATGAATAGTGTAATAAGGTCATAGACACAAAAAGCATCATCTTCTTCCAAAGGAACACCGTTGCTGCGCTGGTCACAGGTCTCATTGGAAGCACACTGTTTTTACTACATGTGTGACCCTCCTGGGAGCACAGAGGCCATGAGGTGCCCTCATTGGCTGCTGCTGGAGACATGGCACTTACTGATCTGTCATTTACTTTGCAAAGGAATTATGAAGTTTTGGCCCTGTGCCTGGAGTAGCTCCAGATGGTCAGAAAAGACTGAAGTAAGAAAGTGTATTGCAGTGATAGACCTGGGCTGGCCATATTTATATGAAAACACCACCTTCCTGATTTAGCCCTCTGCAAGCCCCTCCCCCAACCCCTCTTCTCACTCAGAGAGGACAAACTGTGGCTTTGTACTGATGGACTTTGAGATTCTGAATACCCTTGTTTTTGGTGAAAGTGGTGTGGAGGGGTAATGTATGGTTAATATGCTTGCTCCAGTTTTGGTGCTTTCACATTTACAAGTGAAGGCCAAAGACTGGGAATGTGGAGCCACCTCATGGCTGCCCTCGCTGCTCTCGCATAGGTAAGGAGCTTCACAGAGGTTGCCTGGACAGCTCTGGGTCTCAGCTCCCACTGGTTATTAAGTTGTTTTTCTTTATTTCTCTTGTTTCCCCAGGGTTTTGTGGTCACTATGGCAACGATGAAGCTTTGGTATAGTCTTGGGACATGAGCAGTGTGGAAGGGGTCAGGGCACTAAGCAGTGGTCACCAGGGTTCACTAAGCTTCCTTTAATCACACTTCAGTATGAAAATGGTGGAATGAAACACATTGCTGTACACTAGCCTAAAAACTACAAGCTGCACCTAACTCTTTATTTGTATGTAAGAATATATATTTATACTATATGTATATATAATATGTATATTATAAATATATATATCTGTATATATATTGTTTGTTTGTTTAAGACATGGTTTCTCTGTATAGCCCTGGCTGTCCTGGAACTCACTCTGTGGACCAGGCTGGCCTCGAACTCAGAGATCTGCCTGCCTCTGCCTCCCAATTTCTGGGATTAAAAGCATGCAGCACCATGGCCCAGCTATATTCCTTATTAATTCTGGAGGGGAATATTGTGATTCTTAGTTTCCAGATGAGAACATCGAGACTCAGGGAGATCGTATCTACCCAGACTAACAATGGGGAAACTCCCTGCAGCCTGCCCGCATCCAGCCTTGGTGAACTGTGGTAAGTTCTCTGCTCCTTCAGGTGGCTGCCACAGGCTATCTGAAGCACAGCTTTTCCCCCTGGGAAACCCAAGGCTTGCTTGAGTTGAGTCTTTTAAGTAAAGCCTTGGTCACAAGGCTCTGATTAAGTTCCAAACTGGCCTGTTGCTCTAACAACTTTCAGTTATTGTTGTGGTTATTGAGTAACCTGGGAAGTTTGAAAACCATTAACACCATTTCATGTTTTTGAAGAAAGTGCCACACTGTGGGGGACAGACCATTCTCGTGCATACTTTAGACAAGAGTATTTATCTCCTTTGAGAATTTGATATGTAATTGAGTTTTTAATAAAAAATAGCTGTTTGACTGTGTTTGCCTTTAAGGAGGTGCAGAGGTGTTAGGTGTCGTGCTTTTGAGGTACCTATGCTGAGCAGTCTACAGAACCGTGTTGTGGTTACTCAGGAAGACACAAGATCCTTTATGGTGGGCTTTTGGGGTTTGAGCCGGCTCTCTCTTTCCTCTTCCTTGCTTTCCTGCCCTGGATGGAATCATTTCTTAGGTAGACATTTGTCCTAACACAGGCCTGTCCTCACTGGTTCCCGCCCCCCCCCGCCCCCCCCTAGTCTGCATGAACCAGCAGAAGCCTGGAGGGTGTTAGTGTTCCATTTCATTTTTCAGAACTTGGCACTGCGTGCACCCTGTTCCTGCAGTAGGGAGGCCATTACGGTAGAATTAGTTCTTGCAGTCCTTTGGGGCGGAGTCCTAAACTGTAGGAGGAGCTTTCCTGACTGGCGAACTAGTGAAGTCCCCCATGTTTTTGATGAGAAGGAAGAAAGCTGTATAGAGGTGAGTTTGCCAGTCTCACCGCCTAAGGTTTCTGTCTCCACCATAACTCCAGAGAAAGGCTCTTTCGTTACTTTATTTCATTAATGAATGAAACATTGTAAAAGACTAAAACAATAGAAATATTTCCTTAATATATTAAGTGTATTAAAAAGGCAAACTGCTGTGAGTCAGAGCTGTAGTTTCAACAACAGCTCGTTGTTGGAGACAAAGTGTACAGTGTGACTTTTGGTATACTTTTTGTTCTTTTTTGCAGTAATAGAATCTGATGTCATCATCCTTGAAACAGAGTTACTGATAGGCTGTGAAGAGTCTGGAGGTTTGCATCTTCCCGGGGACATGTGGTCTTGGAGCTGGCTCTGTAGGCTTAGGGGTACCCATTACTCTCGGGATGTATGTCAGTGGTTTCCCTCTTCTGCGTGTTTTTAATGAAATTCTGGGAATTGGTGATAAAGGACTCATTTTCCCCAGGAAGCATCATCTTGTTTCCTCTGTGGCCTTCTTGATCATAGTCAGTTTGCTGCTTCCAGGTGCTGTCCATGATGCCTGCTGGGCTTTTTCCCTGCTTGGTTGCAGGGCTGCTGCCTTGGGTTGTGTGTTCGTTTCCAGGCCCATCATGGTGGAAGTCACCATTAGCTTTCTGTCTCACTTTGACAGTACTTGAGGGAAATAAATTTAAAGCAGGAGAGATTTATTTGACTTCCAGTTCAGAAGTTTTAGTCCACGTTCAGGGGACTTAGTTGTTTCTGGGCCTCCCTCTGGCATGTCAGAATAGAAGTGGCTTTATTGTTTTTGGGACTTCAGTGGGTCAGAGTAGCAAAGCTTCTCATCCCATCCTGGTTAGGAATGAGAAAGGTATGCATGTGGGAGGAGCCCAGCGACTCTTCACCTGCCAGCTGTAGAGCAGGCTAGAGACCAAGCCTTTGGATGGTTTTAAAATCCAAGAGATAACAGCGCCATAGTATTTCCAGGGGCTTCTCTTTTGGCCTTCCAGTGGTTGCCATTAGTCAGAGACTATCTTCCCTCCACTAGACTCCGAACTTGGGCTCCTTCAGGAGTGTAGGATCCCTTTTATGTTCCCAGGACTACAGACATTTGTTACGGGGAGCACAGAAAAGAAGGGTAAAAACAAAGCAAAACCAAGACCAGACCCAAACCCCAGCAAGAGTGCGGCTCCTCTCAGCACTCCTCCCTGCTTTATGTCATGAGAAGTTTACTTGAATAAATGTGTTTCTCTTAGAACTGCTGACCAACTATTTAGACCAGAACCTTTAGAAAAAAAATTTTTGCTTGAAGAGTCATAGTTTATACAAGAATAGAAATGTTTTATAGGGAAACTTAGCAATGACCCCCACAGATATAGCTCTTAAAACCTACCAGGGTCTAAGCACTTTGCATGCATTGGTCACAGCTCCACTAGGAGCTTGTCATTGGTTCTACCTCATGAGTGGAAAAAAACGAGGCTCTGGGGTGCCTTGCTGGAGGTCAGCATAAATAGAGCAGAGTTATTCCTCTGTTTTGTGTGAGCTGGGAAAGGACATGACACGATCTCTTCCTGAGATGCCAGATTCCGCTGTAAATCCGTTTCGTTGCACACTTCCTTGTGAGGCGTAGTGGTTTGCTTCAGCTCACTGGACTGTTGCTGTAGACCATTACTGTCAGTTTCTTTGATTTGGTAACTGCCTAGTGAGATCTGCCCACTCCGCCTTGCCTTTAGTGGGCCCAGAGGCCGTGAGGGAAGGGGGAAGTGACTGCAGGAGATGGTGTCTTAGAGTCATCTCCCCCCGCCATGCCTGCCGGGCAGATGTCTGATACTTAGCTAGATGTCCAACCTTTGGCTCTATAACTTTTTTTTTAAACCACATTTTTCTTTATTGATTGGGTATGTGGGTCTAGGATGAAACTCCAGGCGTCCAAGCCCTGTTTCCAGGGTCTTCTTGGTTACTTGCTTGTTTTACTTTTGTAGAAAAACATTTGAAAATATTTGCTGTCTTTTGTGTGGCTGGAATGAGCACCTGGCCGGATGAGGAGGCCTGGTGGGTTTTACAAGTGTCTGAGGCAGGCCTCGGGTTCACAGCAGCACACTCCCCTCTCTCAGGCCCAGCTCTGAAGTCTCATTTTTTAGGGAAACTTGTGTCATTGGCCAAGTGTGTCTTCCTCTCCAGGAAGGAATCCTGGAATCAGGCTGACAATTCTACACAGGTTATTTTCTTTGTTTTCTTCTTCTTCTTCTCCTTCTTCTTCTCCTTCTCTTTCTCCTTCTTCTTCTTCCATCTTTCTTCTTTCTTCTTCTTCTTCTTTTTTTTTTTTTTGAATCTAAGTAGGGGACTGGCCTGACACCATTTCCAGAGAAGCCACTAAGGTGCCTTGCACATTGATGCTGTCTGAGTGACACTGTTGACAAAACAGTTTCCTGAATGTTATTTGTTGGGTTCTCTTGGTGACCTTCTGAAGTAAACAAAGTAGTTATTATTGTCCCAGTTAACAGGTAAGAAAGCCAGTCTGAGTGAGCTTGCCCTTGCTTTAAAACACAGAAGAGGGCATTGAGTAACAATCCAATTTCAAGTCCCCACCCCCTTTCCTCTCTAGGACATAATGTCTCAAAATTGCTAATCTGTGACTGGAAATATGTAGGCACATATCTTGTACAGTTTGACATCAGGTGGGAATGATTTCATCCTGCTAACATTTTTTTTCTGACTGCTAATAGAGAATTCTGACATTTTTCTTTATAGGTGGGGACAACAGTTAAAAACACACAGGGCACTGTAACAGTCACTGTCAGATGTTTTGGTGCCAAACAGGGGTCATCAGGAGACTGCAACCTTGGCCTGTTTTTTTTTTTTTTTTTTTTTTTTTTTTTAAATTTAAATTTTAGGTTTTTTCTTCTGGAACAAAAAGGGTACATTCTGAACTCAAGAACTGTGATATCAAAATAATGATACTTCTTATAATATAAGAAGTACTACTTGTCTACTTCTGTAATGTGTTGTCTAACTTTCCCTGTGGTTTGCTTTGGAATTGGTGAAGAATGAGGTGGAGATCCAAGACCAACTCACATGAAGAATGAACGCTCACATGAAGAATGAACGCTCCCATGGGCACCAGGTCGCTTGGGCCGACCATAGTCCCCTGTCCACACTGACTGATGAGTGCATGCGTGCATGCCTGAGAAATACTAAAAGTGAGGACTTTCTAGACTTGTCTTTTTATTGGAAAAAATATGGTATATAAACTTTTAAGCTGTTGCACAGGAGCATGAAGCTCTTCAGACACAGACAAACTTGATTGTTTCTACTTTCGGCTGCATACATGGGTTCCATAGAGTATCTCTGAAGCATAGTGTCGCTAATTTAGACTCTACTGACTTGAAAGTTTTAGTAAATTGAACATAAGTTCTACTACACTTTCACTGAAGGAGGTATTTGTAGGTGGTTAATGAGAATATAGAATATAAGGAAATGTTTCATGGGCCCATATGTGTGTGTATGTGATATATGTATGTGATGTATATATATATATGAATGACATGAATACATCAGGCTATATGAACATCTAACTTTCATCACTCAAGCCACCACACACAGTAAATATAACAATACATTTTAAACTCTTTTTTTTTTAAATATTTTTTCAGGTTTATTTATTTATATGAGTACACTGTAGCTGTCATCAGACACACCAGAAGAAGGCATCAAATCCCATTACAGATGGTTGTGAGCCACCATGTGGTTGCTGGGAATTGAACTCAGGACCTCTGGAAGAGCAGTCAGTGCTCTTAACCACTGAGCCATCTCTCCAGCCCCAACAATAAATTTTAAAAGACAACCTCTAGGTAAGCTATATATGTCATATATATGTGTATATATGTGTGTGTCTCCTATTTATATATTATATATTTGTACATAGAAAAGACACACACACATAATAGACAAATAACAAAAATTTATCTGAATGCTGTGAATTTGGGCTGCTTTGGAAAAACTGTTGTTACAAATAACTTTACATATACATTTAATCAATTAAGTGATTTATTAAAAGAATTTTTTGAGAGTGGGTCTCATGTAGTCCAGGCTAGCTTCAAACTCATTCCTATAGATTAACCTGGCCTTGAACTTTACCACATGCTGGGATTACAGGCTGATTTTAAATAATAAAAGAAATAATATCAGAGTTGAGTTTTTTACAACTCATTCTTGATAAAAGTTTATTTTGTGAAAGTCATCAGGCTCAGGAGGCCAATTGTGGCTAATGTCTCTCTTCTGTTTTCTGTGGGGCTGGGACCAGCCATAGTGCCTGGCATGTGCCAGCTGAGCACTCTACCTAGAACATTTTAAAAGGCTTTGAACACATGCTGTAGAGCTTAGTAAGAACTGCGTTTCATCCCAGAGGAAGTTATCTCTGCTTTCTTCGGTGGCAACAAGGCACTTGGTCTGAGGATGTAGCTTGAGTGCTTGCCTAGCATACTGGTACCCTGGTTCCATCTCTAATGTTGCCAAACCAGGTGTGGCAGTCATGCCTAGACTCCCCGAATTTAGGAGGTAGAGGTGGGGTCAGTAGGAGGCAGGGGAGGACCAGGCTCACCTTTCCTTACATGGTGTGATGCCAGCTTGGGCCATGTGTCAAAACAAGAATACAAAGATTATGGCATTCCATTGCATTGGCTGGCTAATAGAACTTTTGAAGTCATGGAACTACATAGACTGTATTATCTAATAAAACTAATCACACAGTTATGAGCACTTGAAACATGGCTAGTGAGACCAAGCAACAGAATTTAAGATTTTATTTCATTTTAACAAACTCTTACAGACAAGGAGGTTTCAGAGTAGAACCCAGAAGAATTTAGAATGTCTCCTTTCTTGGGGTAATGACCATATCTCGGCATTTTTGGGATTGTCAGTGTATTGGCCTTATTAGGGAAGTCTGTGATTGTATGATTGCATAGTGATTAACATGAGGGTGAAGATAGGCTTACAAATCAGATAATTGAATGTTTGCAATTGTAATGCCTCAGAACAAAATTCTGTTTGATCACTCACCTCAGAGATTGCCCGCCTCCCACATTTGGAAGTATACCTTTGTAGCTCAGGACAGTGGCTTTGATGTTTCCTTTCCAGCCTTGTAGAGGAGCTCTCACCTTGTAAAGAATTCAGCATTTTGGTTAAGCTTAACAGCAAGGAGTAATGATGATAAGATACTAAGATGAATGTTGTGGGCTAGCAGCATCCCCCGGAAGCCGGCGTGTGTTGTGTGTCTTCCTTCTGCGGCTAGGCTCTACAGAACCATGCTGATGGAGTTCCTGCCTATAGAGGTGCATCAGGTAATTTGGTGCTAATGAAGCCGCGTTTCATTTTAATAGAGATCACATCAGCTATGGCTAGGTGCTGCTTATAGTACACTTTCATCTCAGCCTTCATGAGGCACTGAAGTCTGATGATTTGAATCTGTTCTTTATGCTGATGAAAGGGGCCTGCGTGGCTGGACCACTGGCCGTGGTGGAGCTCTGAAGCTGGCAGAGCCTCCAGATGTGGTAGGGTTTGGATGTTAGCCTTTCAGCTGATGAACTTAAACATGCCTGCAGGCCTCTCCTTTAGCAGCAGGAGCGCAGACACTGTTATGTTTATGGATGGGGTTGAACCGTTCACATTAGCAGTGAGTGCTCTAGTCAGGTGCAGTCACCTCTTACTTGTTGAACCCTGGGTCTAGAAGTTTGCTTTGAAAGTTTTTTCCTCCCTTTTAAAGAGCTTGTTTCTTCAAGCATGGGGAATAGGCAAACAAAAGTATTTTTCTGCTGTGTATTTTTTCCCGCTTAGACGCTTGACTCCTCTGTTTTGTACTACCCTTTAGAACTGCTTTCTTCTTGAAAGCTAGACCTTTTGATAGGGACTTTGGTGATTGTTGAGAATATCTTCAAGCAAGAGATGTGTCCCGTGGTCGGCTTTGGTTATGACTTTGGGGACATCACATTGAAGTGGCCTGCGAATGGACTGCACCCTGTTAGACTTCATCTTTACGGTCAGTTAAGGGAAGGGAAGGGAACTTCTGTCCTGAGGGAGGTGCTTTTCTGCACACTCTGGCTTGCGGCCACTATGACTGCCTCTGAGAGGACCTTCTCTATGTCAGTAGAAGTATTCCACCAGGAAGGTGTTCAAAGCTACCTCTCTGTCTCTAGATTCACGTGTGTATGATCACATGAGATCAACCTGTCCCATATGTACAACAGACCAGAATTCGTAATGACGTTTGATCCTTGATTTCTTTATTAAACTAATTAAACATTTTTTTGTATGTTGTATATGTTACACGTTGTGTGGACTCTATGTGTACATGTTTTCTACTATATTATGGAGGCAGAGTCTCTGGCTCAATTCAGTGCTTGCTGATCTGGCTAGTGTGTTTAGCCAGCTTGCCCCAGAATCCCTCTGTCTCTGTTTCTCTGCTTACTGAATGCTAGGATTACAGGCAGGCTGCCACACCCATCCAACTTTGACATGGGTTCTGTGGATCTGAACTCTGTTCTTTATACTTCTGAGGCAAGAACTTTACCCACTGAGCCAACTCCCCAACCTCAACCCTTTTTTAAAAAGGAAAAAAAAAACAGCATATGGTTAAGTCTATACCAAAGACATTAGAGGGATCCAGTTCAGAGCAAATTGTTACTTCATGTTTTTGTATGTCATAACTATTTCTACAGTGAGCCATATCTATTGCTTGCACTATGGAATCTTCTGGCTGCAGAGGGTGATTTCATGGTGGTTTCGGATATCTTAGCTTGCTATTTTGTATCACTGGTCATGCTTTTAAGGCTAAAAAACAAGGTAATTTAAGTCTGTTTTGAGACACATGGAAAGGAAACGATTTCATAACTATCAGTCACGTGAAACTTGGCAGGCCCTAAGCTCATTAGTGGTCACAGTCACAGGATTGATTGCCAGTTGGGGACCCATGGTTAGCTTATTGCAGAACTGCATCTGGCACAATCGCTGTTGTCTCCCGCCCGTTCTGCCAACTTCCTTCCAGTAACAACAGCTTCTTGCTTTCCTTGTGAGAATTAACTACAGTTTAAACATGATGCAATCAACACCCCACCCCAGTACCATGCTGGGGTCGAACCCCAGAGCCTTGTTTGGCGCTAGGCAAGTGCTCCAGCCAGTGAGTTAGGGTTAGCTCTGGAGCTTGAAGAACTCTCCCTCCCCCTCACCCCCATATTTGGGAAATTTGTGGGTTTCTTCTTACCAAGTAGATTAGGAGGAAGACAGAAAGATTGTCCTAAATCATGGCAATTATTTTGTGCTTTCTTTCTAAGAGAAATTACAGGACTAGGTGGGCCTCTAAAATGTGTACAGTAACTTGAGAGTATCCAATAATATGAGCGCCAAACGGTGGTTGTTGGGTTCATGGAAGGTGCTGGGTTGGTTCCTGTGGAGGATGCTAGAGGGCAGCTTTTCCCCTTATAAGTGGAGTGGGGGTGTAGTAGAAAGGGGAGTCGTGCAAACTAGTCTTACTGAAAACTTCTCTACTTTCTCCAGATACTCAACGTTTAGAGGTTCACCTCTCTTTATGAGGAAAACACAAGGGGCATTTTGACTTCTGAGACTCCCTGAGTTTCCATAGCTTACCTGAAGATAAAGCATTATTATTCTCATTAAACTAATTAACCCTTATATTATTAGAGCTTTTTTTTCCGTTTAAGAATAATTTACCATTATTTTATTAAAAGTGAGTCACATAACCAACAAACAGAAAATTATTTTGTAATTTCAATAAAAATGGCCCGGTATGGTTTGAGTATATAAATTAAATTTCAGGGTTATAAAAGATTTATATAATTTCCCATGAATATAAAGGAAAACAATTAGAATCTATTCCTGTTTCTCCAGGCTGCTCTGCCGCTGTGCTCTGCTCCTAGGGTGTGTCTGCTGGCATTGGAGGCCAGGATTCTGGAATGAGCTGAGGGAAGGAAGGTTTTTGGAGGAGAAGATCTTTGTGATCCCCTGAGGATGGAATCAGAGGGGAAAGGAGACTATAGGGGGTGTCATGCTGTGGGGCTGGGGATGAAACTGGGGGAATTGGGACTGGAGGAGCAGGAGAGGAGAAGACCTGCAGTCAGCCTACCTGCTCTCCTGACAGGACTGGCCTTTGGGTTAGCAGGGGGTTCCTGGTGGGATGAAGCTGTAAGAGCAGGAGGGAGGTTAAGAGGGGGAACATCTATGGGCTCCACAAGAGATGGGGGCAGGCCAGCAGGGTGGGGGCCAGGATGGCAGGGTGGGGCGGGGGTGGGGCAGGCAGGAGGATGGAGGACTGGAGGACTGGAGGACTGGAGGGGCGGGGCCAGGAAGGCTGCCGCAGGGGTTCTGTGGCAGAGCTTGAGGTGAGACTGAGGGGTTGAATCTGGAGGAACAGACACAAGGTGAAGATTCGCAGTCAGGGTTTTTGTTGATTACTTTGTCTTCTAAAGAAAGTTTAAGCTTTTCTATAATGAAAAAAAACCCCTAATTTTATTTAAAATAGCGCACTTAATTTTATTTTAGCTCAGCAAAAGCTAGTTAATTCTGTTGTCCAATTTATTATAAATCACGTATTCATTTTCACTTTTTTGCTGTTTCTATAAGTCGTGTTTGGGGATCTGATGTCTCTCTGTTGTCTGAATCCTGACGGTACGTAAGTCTGACCCTCGAGTGTATGGTATTTGTCGTTAGGTGCAGACCACTCATGTGAGGAGCCGGGGCAGCTGGGGCATGGGGCTTACTGCCTCCTTTAAAGTGCCTTTGCTTTTACGCATCTTCATTTGTGAGAAAATCAGACCAGGTAACCACGAAGTATTCTTCCAGACCTCAGGGAATGCCCACTGCATGGCTTCAGCTGCGCTAAGTAAGATATCAGCTGACCCTTCATCTTTGATATTGTTCTGAATGGCTCCAGTGTGCTTGTAGACACAAATACTTGCATGCATAAAACTGAATCAGAAGTTTCACAAATCCACACTTGCCATTTTTCTTTGCCATGTAATTCTGCCCTGTTACTTATTGAAAGAATGCCAATCAGCAACCCAGTAAACTGATTGATTCTGTGTCCAGGAGTGGGTTCAAGAAACATCTGCATAGCAACCTAGGCCACCTTTGTGTCTCCACAGAGGTAGCCGGGCTGCCGCACGCTGCTGCATGTAAACTCTTTTCTAGCTTTCTGGTTCCAGCTCTTAAGATTGCCCTTGTTTTATGTGAGAGTTTCACTTAATACCATCCCAAGAACTGCCCCATGACTTACGGTACTCAAAGCAATGAAGAAGTGCAACTGGGAACCAGAACTGGGCTGGGTCCTCTGGCTGCTGGCTTCCTTTGCTTATTTGTTACAAATATTCTCACCCTGACCGTGTTCACAAGCTCTGCTGAAGAGAGTTCATGGTTCTTGTGGCCATCGCAATGAACAAAACAAGAGACTGCTGTCAGGTGAACTTTGTGGAGACTTGTCCTGCCCTTGAGGACTGTGACAATGTATCTACTCAGGCTATTTCTCAGAGGCCCCATTTAGTGCTCGGTCATGTGTGGGCCTTGGCAGCCTGTATAATGGCATGCTCACTAGGCCCTTGGAGTTCAGACTGTGAGCTCCTCTTGCCTTTTCCACTTGAGCACACATTTTGGCAGAGGTGAATTGACGGTTTCTCGGGAAAGAGCTATGTGTTATTCCCCATATGGCTTTTAATGTCTTGAGCAAGGTAGCTTGAAGTTAGAGCCAGGCTGTTTTGAGGTTTGGAATGGTTTAGGAAAGGTATGTTTGTTCTCAGTTCTGGTACCAGGAACATCATTTGGGAATATGACATGTCCTTTGAAAACAAAGTTCTAACTTTCCTGGAGTTATACTGTCCTGGGTAGATTTGAGTCAATGATAGTCTTAGAGGCTGAAATTATGTTTAAATATCTGTTGTACTGGAAAGAAGTTGTAGTGGACAAAATAAATAAATGGTGTGGTCTCTATCTGCAGAGATTACATGTGAGTTAGAAAACAGAATCTGGACACATAAAATTACCTAAGCCAGTGATGAAATCACATGCAAAGCAAGTGCAAGGTTAGTACACTATAGATACGGAGAGTTAGACATGGCAGAATAACCAAACACCTAACACTTGATTGGCTAAAACAAAGTAGCAAAATGAAGCAAAATGGCCATGGTTGTTGTAAGCAGGCAATTTAAGAAACCTGGTATATCCTAAACATAGGAGAAGTTGCAGTTTCTTTATCTTTTGAAGATAGTTTGAATCTTACATCTTTTTAAAAATTATAGTATTAGGAATTTGTCCCTGAAGACAGGAGTAGCTGATCTTTAGATGATACAGGGGTATGGGGAGAAAGTTTCCCATCTTCCATAAGGAAGACTGTGTTCCAGGAGTGTGGAGAGCTTCTGGGGAGTCTGAGTCTGAATTCCACAAGGAAGAAAGCCTGTGTGGTCAGAAGTGTGGCGAGCGTCTCAGAGTGGTATCTAGCACACAAAGCACTTTTTTTCCTTATTTTGAAGCAGCTATCATTAAAGCTTCCTAGTCCAAGTAAACAGATGGCAATTTATATCAGGCTTTGAAACAAAGCTGGGAACACCACTGCACTTAATTCGTGAGCATACCCTCCTTCCTGGGACAAAGACTTTGGCCTCCTGTGTGGGTTATCTGCGAGAGAATTAGTGAATTCTTTCCTGTGATCTCTCTGAGAAAAAGCCTCACTATTGAAATATTTGACTTGAGTACTTTAAACAACGTACACATATGAACAGAGGCCGGTGAGGAGGGTCAGTGCTCGTCTACCCTGGTAGTCTCGGGAGGAGTTGAACTCGGGACAGCAGGCACAGCAGCAAGTAAGTGCCTTGCTGCACTTTCCCATTTCAGTGGTTCAAAACAAGAATACATGTTCAAAGAGCCCCTGGCACATGCTCGCCTGCTCCTGTCACAATCATGGCCACGTTTTCCTTCATTGTTACTGTTTTTGCTCAGTTTGTATGTCTAACTTGTATGTCTGTGATTTTGGGGGTGACCATTTGGTATTCGATAACCAACTAGGGGCTCACCCCTGAGAAGGATTGTTTCTCCCTCTGTCAGCATTTCTTTGATGCCTGTAGGTTTTGTTTTGTTTTTTTGTTTATGGCCCTATGAGATTCCTCCCTTCCATGTATCCTGTTTATTGGTGTTGTACCTGCCCTGGTCTTGTTTAGGCAGCCATATTGTTGTGGTCTCATGGGTGAAAATCTACAACGTGAGTATGCTAAGCTGCCTAACAGTTCAAGTTCATGAAAGTAGACTGAAATGAAACTTGGGCAGGAGGTATTGAGTTCTCCATGCAGTGTCATGGTTTTGGCTTTGCAGCAGAGGGATGCCCCTAAACATTTTATTTATGTAAAATGAAACACAGGGAGACGTGGGATAAATACTCAGAGTAAAGCTCATATTTTAAAACTTCTAAAAGGTTTTTTTACATAATTTAAATTGCTTTGGACTAATTTTCATAAAAAGTTGATTCTTTGGACTAGGGAGATGGCTCAGTGGGTAAAGCACTTACCTGCAAACTTGAGGAGCAGGGCTTCTTCAGAAATGCCAGGTGACTGTTATGGACCACCTGTTGTCACAGCACCTAGGAGGTGGAGGCCAGGTCCCTAGAGCAAGCTGCTAGATTGGTGGCCATATCACTAATGAGAGGCCTCATCTCAGTGAGTAAGGGGCTGCATGAAGAGAGGCTCCTGATGTTGGCCTCTGTGCACATGAACTACATGCCTGCAGCCACACCTGTACCCATATCACATGTACTACATATCTGCACCCCACGAACACACCCATGTCCCCCTCCCCCCACATACATGAGCTCACCACTAACAACTTGTTTTTTTTAGTTTTTAAAATGTACCTTCCTTTCAGTTTATACTATGCAGAAGTAGCTATTTTATATTGTGCTAGTATCTGTGGAGTCTTGGAGTTCAGGAGGCTATCGTAGATGCTCCCGTCAGTGGGATAGGGATCTCTGTACCTAATAGAGGTGGGATAAACCCTTGACCAGGGTACCCATGGATGCCATGTTCTGCTCTCAGGGTGTGAAGAAACCCACCTCTCTGCCTTCCATCCTAGCACATTGAAATTCACAGAACAATTTGGCTTGCTTTAGATGAAAACGTTGGCCGCAGGTGAGGGAAGTATGTGCTAAACACTTAAGCCTTTAATGGTAGATATCCGCTGGCTTCTGTCCAGGGAGGCTTTCTTATTTCATTGATTTAACGGGCATTCCTGAAACAGGAGTTATGTTGGGGGTGGCATCAGGTCCTGCCAAAGCAGCGTTTTGAAGAAGAGTCACATGAATACAGTGTGCCTGTGCCCATTGGACCTGTGCTGGCCCTGTCACAGGTGTCGAGGAACAATGATCTCTTTAGTTTTTGTTCTGCTAATGTGTGACATAGGTGATAATTCACTCTCTTACAGAAAAGTCAGCATATTCTAGGTTTGATGGAAGAAATTGGTCTGTGTGGGTTGACCCAGTTTCTATCTTGCAAGCCACTATTATTCCAGAATGCCTTAAAAATAGGAATTTGTGGATTCTTGTAAGGACTGGTTGGAAGTCGTGCTGTCAGCACAGAACCTGGGTTGAGGCTGCGGTGTCTTCTGGTGTGTGTGTGTGTAGAGACGAAGTTCTGGGGGCTTCCCCGCATGGTCTTCTCGCCTGCTAGCATCCTGACAGGCTGGGGAGCTTGCGGGGATCTAGAGCCCCTGGGCTTTTGCTAAATTAGATGGAGGATTGAGCAGAAGCCAGCCAATGGGAAGTGAATTAGTAAAAGGCTTTAGATAATTGGAAAGAATCTTGTCAGGGCGGCTCTCTTTGGTTTTTAACCTGGGTTTACTCTTTCTTGCGTTGCTAGTTTTCCAGGGTGGTCTCACTTGGTGCTTGGGTTTTCCACACTGGAATTCGTGGAGGTAATAATTAATTCCTAGAAAGCCATACCTGGGAAATTGCCAGTGTCCTTTAAGGAAGGTGCTGGGTGTGGGGCGGAGCCAGGCTGGTTTCTAAGTGCTTCTTTCTTGTTTGGCAAGTCTCTGCTTGTCACGGATGGTATTGTTCCTGGAAGTGAATAGCAGGGAGGCAGAGAAGCTCCTGCCATCACTCCTCCTCACTGCCTGTGGCAGCGCCTGAGGATTCTCAAATGCCAGAGAGTGTGCAGGACAATGTACATAGTCAAGGCTTGCTTTGTAAAATGTTTCAACTTCACACTCAGGTTCCCAGTGAATTCACTAAGGTGGGGGAGGTCCTGCCCAGCTTTCTCAGTCAGTCACCCAGAACTCCTCTTTGGAGGAGATTCATGTGGTGACTCTTGGAAGTTTGGTTTAATCCAGTAGTAACTGTCTTGAGTATTAAGTAAGAACCTGTTCATGCCCAAAGAGCACATAAGTTGTGACCCCATTGTTTGAATTTATTTAGGACATTTTATAAATATAAACTACACATACACTTGGTATCATTTAGAGCGCTTGCATCTAGATGTTGGACTCTTTGAAGGGCTTGACTAACTCGCTCTTGGGATCATAGCTCACGGGCCAGTTACTCCAGTTGAGAACTCCACTGCTTCAGTTGCTTCCCAGGCCTGGGAATAATTGATGTTCCTTTGAAAATTGATGAGCTGATCATCAGGGGGTCATTTGAGTCAGATTTGTTTGTTTAAAACTTGATATGTAAAGATTGTAATCTGTAGTTCATTTGCTCTGTTTCTCCACGAGTTATCGGGCCTGTGTCCTTTGGTGTCCTGTCAGGACTGGCTGAGACCTTGAACCTTACTTGCACTTGGAGACTGCACACAGCAAGGATTGGGTCCCCGTTTGGGTTCCCCTGTGTAGCAACCATGAAAACTTGCCTCTGTTCTGCTTTTTCTTCCTGGGTCAGAGTAGCTGTTTCTCCATCAATCAGAAATTGAACTTGCCGACTTTCTTTCCTCTTGTTGGCATTTGAGGTTTACTCTTTTTTGCCATTTCCTTCTTCTCTCTTCCCCACCCTCTTCTTCCTCTTTCAGCTGTGAGGATCCAACCTAGGTCTTCCATGCTAGGCAAGCACTCTATCACTGAGCATATGCTAAGCTCCCCCTTTCCCTTTTCCTGACATTGTACAAACATTATGGACCCAGATCTAGAATTCTGAGGTTCAGGGTATTTGTGCTTACTGAGTTTTTTCCATTTGTTGAGTATACACAGTGACACTTGAGGTACCTTGCACCCCTCCGCCCCCCACCCCAACAGAGCATATGCTACCACGTGCCTCTGCTGAGATCCCTGCCTACCAGCCAGCTCCTCATTTTGAGTTTTGCACTTCATAGGTTAAAAATCCTAAGGTCTAGGGCTGGCGAGAAGGCACAGTGATTAAGAATGTTCGCTGCTCTTCCAGGGACCCAGGTTCGTTTTTAACACTCACATGGTGTTGGTGCTGGGAGGATGACACCCAGCAACCGTGTTGGTGAGGGGCAGGTGATGAGTTTCCCATTTTTTTTATTCTTGTCATTATTTCTCAGAGCAATTAGGTTAGGACATTAAGTTCCCAGGCTTCAGAGACCTGCTTCAAAGTGGTAGTTAATGCTGACCACCTGACTGGCTGGGAAGAGATTCCGTTCTTTTTAGTGTCACTAAACATCATGGCTTCGTGCCGTTACGGTTAACTTGCCTTATGTGGTTTATGGCTGTGAATATTTCTTGAGTGCATATGATGCTTTGATCGTAGTTCATCGTAGAACAGTTCATAGCTGCATGTAAGAGTTTGCTGTTATGTCATGGGTATCTATGACCTCTTTAAGAGTTCAATAACAGGAGAATTACCATTCACTAAAATTGTGCAAATTAATTGCTATTTGAGGCCTTTTTATGTATGGGGATTCTTTTCTGTACAGTTATATGAATTAGCATGAAAACAGGTCCAGGTTTTTCTTTTATAAACATTTTTCTTGCACAAAGAGTATTTCGAATAAACTAAGCTTTATTCCTGCCTGTCGTAATTATTTCCTTTGCATGGATAAGTAGTATTCCTTGTTATTTGTAAGGGTAGTGTAACAGTCCAGCTGTTGAGTGCATGGCATCTCTGCTTCTGGTGAAATGCTGTTTGTGCAGGTTTATCTGATCCAGATGTGTGACTAGCTCCATTTCTGATTATAAGAGCAGCCAAATTCCATCATGAGCACACAGGGATTCTCAGGCTGAGAGGCCGCTTGAGAGGACATCTAGTTCACTATCCAGCCTTTCAGCAGGGCCACACTTCAGAAACCAGTTCAGCATTGAGCAAAGCAGTAGGAACGTTCCCCTCGTGTATAGACCGAACTTGAGTTATTGGAATTACAACCCCCAAAAGAAAGATACATCTCCCTCTGCCCTGGTTTTCTTGTGACATGGGAAAGCAGATTAATGGCCAGAAAAGTTTGACTTCATCTGGATGGACTTTTAGGTCTCTGCCTAGAACTCTGAATGCTTTCTGCTCAAGTGTTCTGTGCTAAGGTAGAAAGGATGGGAGACTTGGTCAGCAGTGTCAGCTTCTCAAGCAGGATGTAGGCCTCCAGCTCCTTGTTTAGAAGTGAGGTGACAGGTCTGGGACAGCTTGGTTCCATTGGACTGCTGTAATTCTTTCTGAAACCTAACACAGCATGAGCAGGTCATTCTGTGTGTATTTCTGGTGATGTGCTTACATGATAAATGACATGGGAACTGAGGCAGGCCACTAGGGTGGAGGAGCTGACGAACGTGCATGAACTTAGAAAGATAGGTGGATGTTTCTGAATAAATACACGATCCTTTAACATGACTTGAGCCTTTGGTTTAACTTTGTCTTGTATAAGATCTCCGTGGCTTCTAGCTGTCTCATAGATACCTGTGGAAGAGGTAGAATTCCATCATCGTGAGAAAGGACCTATATGGCTGGAGTTACCAAATGGGATACACAGCAGCATATTGGTTAGTCCTTGCTTTAATTTCCATGGGGTGATAGAGTTATCCAGATGGCTCTGTCTCACCTAGCAGTGGGTTTGTGTTGTTGCCCAACAATGGTGAACTTGGGAACTGCTGTGCTTCTGTAACATGCAGTACGTAGGGAAGCTTGCTTCTTGTTCTAGGGGCACCTGTATGTGTGTGCATGTGTGTGTATAGATGCATACACATGTGCATGAACACACACACACATACACACGTACACACACACACGTGCACACATGCACACACACACACACACACACACACACACACACACACACAATGTAATAAAGTTTTAAAAGAGAAAGAGATGAGCAAGTAAAATAGTACTAGCAACTCCATAGACGATCGAAGCAGATTCACACAGAGCTTGCTAAGAGCTGAATAATCTGGAGACTGAAATGGAAGAAAAGTACAAAGACCATGACTTCAGGAGGTGGCAATATTACACTAAAAAGTAACAAACAGGAAACGAGGGGCACACGTACCATGTTTTGGATAGTATTGAATCAATGCATCTCTTTGTGAAGGTAAAGCAGCTGTAGCTCTCCAGATGCACACATTTGGCTGACTCTGTCTCTCAAGCATTGTGATCTTTTATTTTTTTAAACTATGAAAGTTGTTCATATTTGTTATAAAAACTATTTTCAGATTAGAGGTGTTATTGCTTCTTGGCCTTTTGGCTAAGATCAAGTGCTGATTAGAGGTATGCGTGCATGTGCACGTGTGCACACACTTGTGTGCAGGAGTGCTGATTCCAGCGTCTGCTCATTGCCTGGGAAGGGTCAGGATTTGCAAAAGCTCTAGGACAGTTAAGAAGGATGCCCAGTGTGTGCTGAGGGTCAAGAGGAAGAGTCTGATTTTATCATGAAAGCACTCCAGTATTTTTCTCATGGAGGCATTTTTTTTTTCCTGAGGGTTGGAAGGGTTAAATAGGCCAGGCAATAGTGAACCTCGTGGATAGAACTGAGGAACATTCAAGTTAATGCTTGTGGGTACAGCTGACTTGCTAAGGCTTGTCTTTTTTTCTTTTAAAGGTTTACTTATGTGTTGAAATGTTTTGCCTGCATGTATGTGTGTAATGCCTGCAGAAGCTGGAAGAGGATGTTAGAACTCCAGTTCCAGATGGTTCTGACCTACCATGTGGGTGCTAGGAATTGAAGCCGAATCCTCTGGAAGAACAGCCAATGTTCTGACCTGCTCAGCCCCAGCTGCTTTTTTGCTTAATTAAAACTTTATCTTTGTCATTTATTTATTTTTAAATGTGTGTAATATGCATGCATGTAAACATATTCACATGTGTGAGCATGCACCTGTGTACAGGTGTGTGGAGCCCACAGGACGATATCTGGTGTCTTCAGTCTCTTTCTCCACTTTATTTTCTGAGACAGGGTCTCTTGCTGAATGGGAGCTTGGAACTTGCTGACTTAGCTAGTCCATCTATCCTGTTTGCTCTGGTATCTCTTGTCTCCATCCCCAGATCATTTCATAAGGGGCTTAGCCAGGAGAGCCAATTTTATTTGACTCTTTACCTGAAAATTGGGCAGAGTTCTTACTTGAAGGGATTATATAAGTGATGTGCTAATGGCATTTCATATGTTCTTATAATCTTTGTAAAATTGAGATTTCATTAGGAAAATAGAGACTTACACTGTTCTAGATCCCAGTTGCCCAGAGTGTTTTCAGGACTTGAGAACAGTATACATTCAACAGTGTTCAGTGCTGCAGTAATTCCATGTGGGTTGCTGCTCTGAGGTCACGTGTTCAAGACGTCCACCATTTACCTCTCAGCTGACTCGCTACTGGGTTCCTTTTCCTGTTGGATGTAGCATGGCATTTGTCCCGTGACACATTGGCAATTCTCTCCCAGATGGGTTCAGGAGTAAAAAGACACTGCATGTACCTGTGTGCCATTTAGTTTGTTTTCCTTAATTTTTTTGTTTTGTTTGTTTTTTTCGAGACAGGGTTTCTCTGTGTAGCCCTGGCTGTCTTGGAACTCATTCTGTAGACCTCAAACAGAGAGATCCACCTGCCTCTGCCTCTTAAGTGTGCCACCACCACCATCACCTGTTGGCAGTCTTTCTTCCTTTGAACCTGGGTATATAGTGACATTTCTTCTACAATACTCTCAGGGATGTGATTTTGGTGATGTGATGAAGTTAGCATAGAATGCAGACAGAATGGAGAAAATAATTATTCTTTATTCGGAGTCAAGAAGATAATATGTTGAAAGAAATTGTTATCCTCCAGCTTGTAGGTCGGGTACCGCTTACTGCGGCTGTGTTCCGAGCTGTCAGCCTAGCTGTGGCAGGCTCTCTGTTCCCAGGGGAACTGTTGTCACTCAGGTACAGCTGACTCTTAGATTTACCTTGGTAGGACTCCGACTGCAAAAGCTGGTGTGGTGGGCAGAGACAATGGGATAATCATTTGGGGAGCCTGACTGGGTCTATATTGGAGTGGATGTTGTAAAGCGATCATAACTTGTTATGTGGAAAACACAAAGGTTGCAGACTTAGACGGAGACTGTTTATAAATTCAAAGTCATCTGAGAAGCAAGAGGCCTTTCCTTGTCGTTTGGACCCTGAAAAATAAGAAACAGAATACAGATGATCCCAAAGGGGCTGCTGATCAAAGAATAATTTTAAAAATTTCCATTGCAAATTTTAAGTGGTGAAGTTATGTTTTTCAAATTAGTGCCGATTAGTAACGTGCTAGACGGGAGATCACATCCTGTGGCAGAACCGTTCTGCTGACGTGAAAGTATGACTCGGAATCTCTGGTGTCTACCAGGGGCTGGAAAAGCTAAAGGGCTCCTTGCTCGTCAGCTTCTTGTCTCACATGGAGGAAATCAGGGACCCTGTCCCTCACAATAATTAGACAAGGTAGCAGGGGCAGTCGAGTCAGTCAGGAGAGCAGAGTGTTGCCCTCTGCCTGCAGGCACCCCCCCCCCCAGCCGCGACACCCCCCCCCCCCCCCCCCCCCCGGTTCATTTTCCTCCAAGTGAGTAAAGGGCGACTTAGAACCAGGAAGCAGCCAGCCATGTCATGTTCCCGGAGCAGCTGGCAGTTCAGAAATGCTTATCCTCCAAGGTGGGACCTGAGCAATGGCTGTTCAGCAATCCGGTGCTTCCTTTAGAGGTTATGTGGCTAGCTGAGTTACTGTCTAGGGAGAGTTTCTCCTTCGTTTCTGATTCCAATCCCAGATAAGCCAAGTTGCAAGACCCTCACAGTAGGAGGGAATCTGTCCATCATCTGGATTAAATACTTGGTCCTGCAGATAAAAGGAGGTGTAAGAAATTGAGCCATTCAGAGCAGAACTCAGATTCAGTTGGGTCTCAAGCTGGCCACACGTCTTCAGTGTCACGTGGATGGGTTCAGGCCACACAGGTTGCAGTTGGAATCCCGGAGAAATATCTTCTCAGTTTAAATACAGTTCTCATTTGGGAGATTACTGAAGCCGGTTTCTTCACGGTTATGTTTAGAAGTGTAATTGATTGCTAAGAAGCACTTGAAAAAGAACTTGAGGAAAGGTAGTTGCTGTGAATGTGCGCTTTCCTGTGTGTTCTGTAAAGTGGGTGATATTGAAAGTTCGTACTGAAGATGGAAAAAGTAATGTTTTTTATTCATTTACTTCCCCCAAACTTGAAGATATATAGACAATGGCCAAAGGGTACTTAGGGTCTTAAGTGGTGAGGACATTGGTTTTCCTGTGGAATAGAGCAGGCACTGAGAAAGACAACTGTGTTTGGAGGATTAAATTATGCAGAACTAGCCTTGAATAAATAGAGTTTTCAATTTTTTGAGTTTTTTTTTTTTTAACTCAGCCAATGCTTTTAAAGTAAAAATTAGATTAGGAAATTATTACAGATCTTTCCTGATTTTGGCCTCTGAATTATAGAAAAGAATAAAGAATACACAGAAGGTATCTTTAAAAATGTCTAGTAGGATATGAGAGGCAAGAAGTTTTGCCACAGAATTTTCTTAAAGCCCGGAGAAAAAGCAGTAGAAATTCATCAGGGATGAGTGAATTTCCTGAGGGATGTTGGAGACAGGATGCAGGATGCAGGAGGCAGGATGCAGGAGGCAGGAGGCAGGGTGGTACAGCCCTGTGCTGGTGGCTGGAGGCTTTTCTTGGACGGTCAGTCTTGAGTCATTGGCTGATTGAAGAGACAACACAGTTCCACACACAACTTGGACGTGAGTTTTATCAAGCCCTCCCCCGTATGAACATATTACAGAGTAATCACTGCATAGCACTGTCTTAATCAAGGAGAGGGGGTCTTGGAACATTGAAAACAAAGATCCCAATAAGGCCATTCTGTGAAAATTAAGAGTCTGGGACTCTGAAGAATCCTAACTTGGATTAGTTATCTCAGGGTCTTTGGAAGCCTGAGCTGGACAGCATAGCTACTCGTGGTGCAACCCTGATTTCCAAGGTCTTCACAGCGGCTGTTTGAACAATGGAGGGATGAATTTTCGGGTCAGCCGTCTCATCTTAGACTTGAGTTACAAGTGTGATTTCAGCATGTATTATTCATGCGTGTCACTGTTTTTAGTGTAACACCTCTTCGATGTCCTGTTTGTTAGATGAGTTCTATCTATCAAGATAGATGGTGCTTGTATATCAGTCTGTCTATTTGTCTGTCTATCTATCACCTGTCTAATTTTTGGAGACAGGGTCTCCTGTAGCCCAGGCTGGCTTTAAACTCCCTATATACCCAAGGATGACCCTGATGATTCCTGATCCTCTTCCCTAGTGCTAGGATAGCAACAGTATACTCCCACACCCAGTTTTATGTTCATCAAACCCAGGACTTTGTGCAAGCTAGGCCAGCACTCTAGCGACTGAGCTATGTCTTCCAGCTGCAGTACTTTAATTAAAGCATCTCGAGGCATTTCTGGATTCAATGTCAAATAATCTGAAGTAGAGGCCGAGAGTGTGTGAGTGTGACTTGTCCAGCATTGTGTGCCTGGGTCAAATCCAGGAAGGGGTGATTAAATAGCTGTTGTTTTCACACTAGAGGATAACATGACATGGATCGCATTGCTCTTTAATCTCATGACCTTGGAGAAGTCCTCTCTAATGACCACTGAACTGGGGCAGTTAATCTTTCTCAGCATTGCACTCTAGGCAAGCGCCAGATCAATGGGTCTGGGCTTGAAAAGGAAAACCCAGGGCAGTCACCAAACAGTGCATGCCGGAAGCAGGTACTGAACTGTGCCGGGTTGGATCACAAAGGTGGAGGTGTCCTTATTTCCCAGCACAGGGCTGTGTATCATTTGGCTTGCTTACGTAGCAGGATGCGGCTGTACAAGTAAATTGAACGGATAACCCTCCCTGGGTTCCAGCTGACACGGTGACATTGTTCTTTGTAGGATCTGGGTACTGAAGATGCACAACTAAGCTAAGTTTCATCTCAGAAATCTTCCTTGCCAATGAGAAGTATAGGAGATCCTTTGCAGGATAAGGCTGACCTTGGGAACGAACAGGCAGAGGCAACTGGATGCGATAGCATCCTTCTGAAGTGCTCTGGAAGACTCTGTTTTTAAATGACGAGCACTGTGGGTGCTGCTTTGTCTTGGCTGTAGCAGATAGGGCTTTAGTTGGCTGCTCACAGCTTCTGCTGTTTGTCAGTCTGTTATTTTGGTTGCTGTCTCCTTTAATTCTCTCATTACCAACACTAGTGTAAGAATGGTAAGCTGTGAGAAGACCCAGTGTGTTTGGTTGGTATTTTCCCATAACTCTCGGGTGAGTGGCCCCAGCTAGGAAATCTCAGTTATTCTTGAACCTGTAACTCTTTGACTGCTGATCCCATACTAAAAAAGATTATGATTTTTGGAACATTTTGGGTTCCTGTTTTCAGGTTAGGGAAGTTCACCTGGTAAAATTCATGGAAAACGCCAAACTCAAAAACCCGTTTACAGGGTCCTAGTCATCTGTGAAAAGGGACCGTCAACCCGAGTTAGAAATTATAAAGTCAGATTTTTAGAATCGATTTGGAGATGGGTATTCTAGAGTGCAGTATAGTACGCTCATACTTGTGTATATCAGAGTTTGTATGTGTACAAATGTGTGCTTGTTTTCTGGCCGTAGTACTAGACATGGAAGAAAGCATATTTGTGTCAGAAATTTAGTAAACCGCCATCAATAGTGTTAAAAAACTTGTTTTTATTAGTAGGAAATATATTTAAGTATTTAATGTCCAATTTGTATATGTATGCAATTGTGTGTGTGTGTTTTGAGATGGTCTTTCTGTGTGGCTTTGGCTAATTTGAAGCCCACTGTGTAGACCAGGCTGGCCATAAACTTACAGGTATTTCAAACCCCAGCTCTTTGGCTTCTGTCGATAATAGACAGACCCAGTACATACCCGGAGAGACGGCAACCAAATAACTGCTTTGTGGAACTATCTCCTCAGCACTTCCGTCTCCCATGACACTCTTCTGACATCCCACTGCTCAGTGAGCGTCTAGAGCTCAGTGGAAGGAATGTTCTGGAAATGACTGGCGTTTTCTGGACAAAGCAGAGCAAAGGGAAGGGATACAGACAGTAGATAGGATAAAGGGTCCTATGTGTTCTCAGAATGTGGATGCAGAATCTGATTAGCTTCCGAGCCTGGGTGCTGCATGGGTTCTGGAGTCAGTGGGAAGGAAGGAACGGAGTTGACAGGCTTCTTCAGAGCAAGGTACTGCACAGGAAGCATGACTTAGAAATGCCCAGCAGTGTGTGTTTTCATGGGCTCAGGCGCAGTTCTAATTCTGACCACGACTATTCCCATCTTCCTGTTATTCCATGTAAGTACCTTTTAGTACTTGAGAAAGGAAATCCGGGGATAACTAACTGAAGGATATGCTATATAAAAAATCTGGGCTATGATATTTTGAAGCTCTGGTATATTGGGGATGTTTATATATTCTGCAAGTCTGAGTCAGAACTGAAATTTGTAGAGTTCCTTTTTAGATTGGATTTTGTGGTATATTTTGAAATTTAAGGCAGTTTCTTGGGGGACTCACAAACCCCATGGTCCTTGCCTGGTGGTTCTCATGGCTGTTCGGTGAAGTGGGGGCATAGTTTTTTTTTTTATATACACAGCTTTCCTGGTGAGCTGTCTCACAGAAAGCTGTGGTGGGAGTGGGGGTGGGGTGGGGAGATGGGGGGTGGGCTCTGTGGGGAGGTAGGCATTGTGGGAAGGTGGGCTGTTATAAGGTAGGCTTTGTGGGCTGGTTGACTAGGTGGGGCAGTGGGCTGTGTGTGTGTGTGTGTGTGTGTGTGTGTGCGCGCGTGCACGCATGTGCGTGCTCACAAGCTTGCCCCGTGTGTGGGTGAGTTGTGTGTGAGGTGGGCTGTCACAACCTATAGTTCCACACTGGCACTTGTGGGGTATTTTTGTGATGGGATTGTCTTTCCTCAGATGCTCACTCTTCTCATCTTGTCACCAGAACATTTGACAGGATGACCTTACCTAAAGTCGCTTTCTGTGATTATGTACGTAGTCCCACAGGAATCAAAGGAACTGACCAATTGCTATTGCCTAGAGACCCCTCGGCCCTCAGAACAACATCCCACATTCCATTGTTCCAGCACACCATTTTGTTGTCTGAGAGGACAGTCCTGGGTGTGTCACTTCTGCAAAGGTCCCCATGCCTCAGTGGAAAGACACAGAGGCAGATGATGGTGATGTTGTTGATCCAGGCGCTCTGCTGATGTGCTTGTGAGCTAGATTTTAACAAAAACTCCCAAGACAAGAAGAATTGCTGGCTCAGTGTGTATGAGTGAGTACCTTTGTCCCTGGTTCCATGAGCACAAAAGTTATGTTCAGTGAACTTTAAAATAGAACAGAGCTTACAGAATGAGGATGTGAAGAGAGCAAACCTTGTTCTGTTTTATTGCAGAACCAAGGATTGAACCTAGGTCCTGGCCAGCGTTGGTGAAAGGCTCTACTGTCAAGCTATTTTCCCAGCAAGGTTTTTATATAACTGCTAATAGGCTTGTGTTGTAAGCTGTTGGGGCCAAAGAGTTGAAAATTCAAGACATTTGAAAAGGTTGTGAAGTAAAAGTTTGCACTAAGCTCAGGTAAATTCAATAAAGAAAGGATAAAACGCTAAATGAACTATCTCCACGGGCCTCTTACAAGGGTACTGCAGCATCCACGTATGCAGGGCCTTCATGGCCCACTTATTACAGCATCACACTGTACATGTATACTGGGCCTTCTCTTTTGCCTCTGACTCTTGCACTCTCAGAGCAGTATCTAGTCTTGAAGCTAAATGCGTGGCCAGGGTCATGGACGGGTATAGAGATTTTAATCTTTTCATCCTGTGTTTTAATTATCCCTTTTTGTGGCTAGGTTAGCTTAGATGAGACATGTTACAAACATGCTTGGCAGGGAGATGGTTTGGTGGGTCAGGTGCTTGTTGATAAAGCACAAGGTTGTGAGTTCGAATCCCTAGAACCCATGTGAAACGAGATGTGCTGACATGCATCCTAGTGTTAGGTGCTGACATGGGAGGTGGAGGGAGAGGTTCTCCTCAAGGCAGCCAGTGAGACTCGCATATGCAAAACGGAAACAAGGGAGCATGTCTCGAATGAGTTAGAAGGTGAGGACAGATACCTGACCTGCATGTACACACCAGGACACATGTGTGCCCTCTCACAGAAAAACAACACCATGGTGTCTTTATTGCCTGCAACAGTCTGTCCAGTTATGAGCTGTCCAGGTTTGTCCCTGTACTATGTAAAGTTGGTGGTACTGACTGGGTTTGCGCGAATGACAGTCCACAAAGGTGTTTGATGACCAGTTTGTCTCTCAGATTGTTCCCTTCAAAGAACTGTGTCTTCTTTCCCCCTTCCTCACAAAGCGACATTTTCAACTTTTTAAATTTTGTTTTATTATTTTTTTAAAATTTAGATTTTTGTTATTTTATACATATCAGTGTTTTGCCTACATGTATGTCTGTGTACCACATGCATGCCTGGTGCCTGAGGGAATGGTGTATTTCCGTGCAGTTGCTGGGAATCGAACCCAGGGCCTTTGCAACAATAAATGCTCGACCTGGTAAAGCAGGGCTGTATGTCTAGCTACTCAGGACATTGAGGCAAAAGCCTGTCAAGTTCAAGGCCTGCTTTGGCTATGCAAGTTCAACCTTAGCCAGGGCATCGGAGTGAGACCGTTTTTCAAAATTAAAAGCAGACAGAGGCCTGAGAGTCTAGCACAGTGGTAGAGTGCTCCTCTAACATGCTGAGGCCCTGGGCTCCCTGGTGTTGCCAGGAAAAAAAAAGGAAAGCATTAATAAATGACAAAAGCTTCACTTCACCTACTTAGTGTGAACACCTCACAGTCACCTTTCCCTGCTTTCTTTTGTCTCCCCCACACCTTCGTTTTTTTCTCTCTTCTAACCCCCTAGCATTCTGGACGGGGTTTCCTTGAGTGTTCAGGCTGACTGTGACCCTGTACTTCTGCCTCTGATGTGATGGGATCATGGTATGTAATTACCTGCCTAGTATCCTGTACCAGTCCATGAGAAAGTCAACATACGCTAATCACTCTCTGTCACACAAACAGAATGACAGCCTGGGCTTGTTTCTGCTAACTTGCCCATCTCTGAATGGCTGTGCCATGATAGCAGATTCTGTCAGCATCCATTCGAGTTGCCATGGTTTGGTGGCATGGATGAAGTACCTCCCGGCGTCCAGTTCATGCTTTGACGTTCACTTTTATACACATAAGGTATTTGGAGTCATGCCATACATTTTGCCAGCCTGGTTCTCTATTAATACCTTTACTGGCAGGGTTATACCTCATTGCCCAAGGTTAAGTGTTTGGGGCCAAGTATTCTTGCATTGATTGCTGCTGGTATGTGCTAGTTGTGACGGAGGTGTGAACAGCCAGTAAGTAAGAAATGTCCTTATTTTGCTCTAGGGAGGTTTCAAATGAACGTTTTTGGCTTTTTAGAAAACGTGCATACGTGGCAGACATAGATGCATAATTGTACTCTAGTTAATTCAGAGTTCATTCATAATTCTGTTTAAGAGCTGCATGCATCTGAGTGGTACGTCACTCCAGTGGAGTTTCATTTCCAAAGAAAACAAACATGCCTTCAAGTGCACATGGGGCTAACCAGTGCTCATCTCTCTCTCGTAGTTTCTTCTCCTATGTTTCTGCCAAGACTAGTCCTTGCTTAGGCTATCTATCTATCTATCTATCTATCTATCTATCTATCTATGAATGAATGAATGACAGGGTCTCTTGTAGTTGAGACTATCCTCAAACTCAGTATGTAGCAAAGGATGACCTTGAGTTGATCTTACTTCTGCTCCTGAGTGCCAAGACTGCAGGCATGTACCACCTCAACTGGTTTATATTATGCTAAGGGTAGACCCAGGCCTTGGTTCCTGCTGGGCAAACATTCCATCAACTGAGCTTCAATCCCCAGTCTTAGTCTTCAAAAGTTAACCCTGTTATATCATAAACATCAAAGACAAGAGAGAGGAGTTGAGAGGTGTCTCAGTGGGTAAGAACACTTACTTGGCAACCATAAGACACTGAGTTCAAGTCCCCAGCACCCATGTAAAAAGACAGGTGTGGATACATGTGGCTGTAACCTTAGGACTGGGGACTGGAGACTGGAGACAGGCCAATCCAGAGACCTTGCTTGCCAGCCAGTGTAGTCAAAAAGGCAAGGTTCAGGTTCAGTGAGAGCCCTTTATCTGGGAGGAAAGGGAGAAAGCCATAGAGGAAGGCATAGACACATAGACACCTTGCTTTTGTCTCTACATGCTTGTATATGGGCGTGCGTGTGTGCGTGTGTGTGTGTGTGTATACATGTGTCCACACACTAATGTGCATGGAACATACACAGACAAAACAAGATGGACACACATTATTTCAGTCATGCTGCTTTGGAGTATGTGATTGTGAACACTTGTGACTTGCTTCATGTTTTTCTATATTTTAAGACTGAACCTCTATTTGATAATATAATATATGGGGACATGGACTAAGGTGTGGGACGAATATTTTCATGAGGCTTTGAGAGAGGTCTGGTGGAGTGGAGTAAGTCTGTAGACAGGAGTGGGTAGTAGCTTCTTCAGCATTGGAAGTCTTAGGCCTACTCACCCTCAGGAACATCTCTGATCCCACCCTGTGTGTTTCTCCACCAGAGCTCTGCAACTCTTTTGTGCCAGTTTGGGACTAACATAGTTGCCGCAGCTAAAGTATGTAACAGATTCTATTCTTAGGCTTATCCTAGCTGGTTCTCACTTGATTGGCAGGGTGCACTCCACCCAGAAAGTCTGATTTATTTTGGCAAAAAGAGGAGGCTTTTATGGAACAGGTTATCTAAAAAAAGTAACCCTAGGGAACAGGCCCCACCCGTCTCCACTCCACCCCACCCCCCTTTTAGATGTTTGGGTTGGTCCTAGGGAGCATGCCTAATCAACGGATTACTCAGCAAGATGACCCAAGGGCTGGTTTTTTGAACGTTACCAAACTATTACTTAACCACAGATGTTCTGCCATTGTCCCACAGTCAGAGTCAGATGGTGGTAATTAGTTCAGTGAGATTTGGATGAACCTAGCTGAGCTCCGTCAGTTTTTTTGTTCTATGGTAGCTTCAAAGTATTTTGTTACTAAAATCCCAACACTCACATGGTAGAAAGTAATTGAGTTATACGGGGGTTTTTAAAGTTAATTTTTATCAGTATACGAATTATAGATGCTCATTATAGGTTATTTTAAAACTATAAGTAGAAAAGGAAACCCATAACTCATTTATTGCCGCATTAGCCGGTAGGTGAGCTTGTGAGTTTGGCTGTATTTCAGTGCAGTGTTTAAATCTGCACTGTGCAGTATACAATCTGACTGTGTGCGTTTCCCTGAGCCTTACACTAGGAGCACCTCCTCAGGACATTTCTGGTCTGTGTTCCCCCTGTTGCACAGTGGCTTCCTGAAGGCAGTGGGAGGTAGGATTTCTGGGCTGGGGAGATGGCTTGCAAACATGTGAACCAGAGTTTGAGCTCTGGAACTGACTGTACACAAAGAAGGATGTGGCGGGCAGGCCTGCAATCTCAGGCTTAGGGGGCAGGAGTAAGGTGGAGCATTGGGTGGGCCATGAAGGCCAGCCTGTCAAGGCCAATCAGCCCTAAGTCCAAAAAAAAAAAAAAAAAAAAAAAAAAGGTGGATTGCACCTAAGAGGGAATACACACATGCATGTACATGTGAATGCACACATACAAACTAGGCATGATTTCTGCTTGACATGGATGGAGCGGTGGACTGAAGCAGGTTTCTATAAACATGGACACTGTGTGTGCTAATTGTGATCTTGTTGCTCTCCTGGGGTCTGTTGTTTAGGGGGCTGGCAAGAAATCCAGTACTTTAGTTTGAGAAATGAGAAAAGTAAGCCAGATGAATGGCCTTTGCCCAATTATCTCAGGGCCTCAAAATATCACTGTTAGGGAGTGGCCATGGCTTCTCTTTTGCAAATTGAGAAACTGACTGACGTATTGAGGGTGAAATCAAATGTTTCTTACAGAAACAGGCTGCTTCAATGCCTATGTAGAGGAAACCCTCAACAGTGGGTTAGTGATGTAAAACCAGTGACCAGACTCATTGTGTCTTTACCTACTGGTATATCTACTTGATAGTTATGTTTAAGTGGCCACCATTGTCTCTAGTCCCTGTTGATATTACTGAAAATGTATGCTTTCCTAATTAAGGTAATGTGACAATTATTATCTTTCCTTTGTAGTCAGATGCCAGTGGCCAGTGTTTAAGAAGCTGCCCTTTCCAGTCATTACAGTTCTAGTTTTTAAAATGCATATAACATATTGAAACCTTTCTGAAAAAGCATAGCTTCTTGAGAGTGTTCTGTTTTATTGTATTTGAGGAAATAATTTCATGGCTTAGGGCTTTAGTTTTCTAAATTAAATTTCATTGAAAATTCTGTGTGTTTGTGTGCCCATGTGTGTGGAAGCCAGAGATGGCTTTGAGTGTTGCTCCTCAGAGGCTGTCCTCTCGGTCTCAGTGGCTTACTCACTGCGGAGGCTACGTTCTGGGGATCAAGCCTCAGTCTTTGTGTCGTGTGTGTGTGTGTGTGTGTGTGTGTGTGTGTGTGTGTATGTGCATTTTAATTAAGCAAAATGATGCCTTGAGAGATTTATCTAGAAAACTGGAATGGGACCTTTGACAGTGTTGCTTTTACCTTGGGAGGGAGTCCAGAGAATTGCAGTGAACAACTCTAGCTTTGTTGGCCTAAACGTGTGGGCAGCCAGGGCCTGTGAACATGGCATTTGGAGTGGCTCACCATCCTGGCGACCTTGGAAAGTTCTCTGGAACTGCAGAGGTGCTCTGTGCTGAGGCCTGCTTCCTGTGTGAGTACCTATTGTGAAGAGTCTTTTGAATGGGAGATCTGTGAAGGAGGTTCCCACAGCTCACAATGCGGCCTCTGGGCAATGTAAATATGCATTCCACTTAGGGTCAGGCAAGAGCGCCTGGCGAGAAGCCCCTTGCAGAGAGAGATATTTTGGAGTTCCACTTATTTATAGTGGCCAGTGGAAAATTAATATGCCTGTTAAATCTATTTATAAAAAATGAAAGGGAAGTCTCTGGTCCACAGAGTGTCTGCTGAATGCAAGTCTGTTTGCCGTGGTGTATTTTGCTAGTTCACTGCTTTAGGAAGTGAATTTCAATGTCTTCCTGATCATTCTCTCTGTGCTTGATACTCGGGGTTCTTGTCTGAAGAGTTCTATTTAAGCCTCAGGAAAACAACTTTTTGGGAAGTTTCTTTGAAAGATGTATATGAGCCTGGATAATACTTAATGAAATCGTTGTAAAATTTCAAACGAGTGGAACAGGAAGGATTCTCACCTGGGCACGAGCACATAGGACTGATTGTCCGGACATCGGTGGTGTTGAGCTTGGCATTTGATGAAGAGCCGCGTCTGATTATAGGGACTTAGGGACTCAGAGTTTGCACTGCACATGGACCGACTGTGTTTGAGCGCTCCACAGACACCTGCCATTTTGATAAGGTGTGGATCTGTGGTAGCCTCTATCTGTGGCAAAAAGAAGCTTCTTTGATGATGTAGGAGCTTTACCAGGAGGGGCTGAAGTTGGGCCACACTAAAACATATTTTCTGTGGTGCTGGAGAGATGCCTCAGTGGTCAAGAGTACACACTGCTCTTGAAGAGGGCCTGAGTTCAGTTCCCAGCTCAGGTGGGGAGTGGCTTACAATCTCCTACGCCAGGAGATCCAAAATCCGTGAGCCCCAGTAAGTACCATGTGCACATACCTGCACCCAGATAGACACACATCCATGTGATTACAAATAAATATTATTTTAAAATGAAGATTAAGGCAGGGCATGTTCTGAAGATACTCACCTTTTTAACACCTGTCAGATTTCAAAGATAGTAAAGAAGTCACAGCTGGGAAGCCAAATTTAGACAATGGGGCTTATAGATGAAAGGCCTTAGGCAGAGCGGAGGTCTGCAGACATGTGCGGAGTTTTGCCAGAAGTGTCTAGTGTGGATTTGTTCCTATCTAATCCCGTATAGTGTTTCACCGTAATGCTGTGTAACCTCTTGCCTTTAGACTCCCACAACAGGGCCTGGCACACAGTAGTGTTTGTTAGGCAGTGTCTGATTATCTTTGGTCGGGTTCACTGGTGCTTTAGAGTGCCTGCCTTTTGACCAAATGCTTTTGGAACATGGTTAGCATTATTTTGTTTCTTTCAGAGAGAAACGTCCAAGGTTTTTCTACGTGTTAGGTAAAAGGCCTTAAAAATAATACTCTCGAAAACTGACGCAGCAAAGGTCACTCTGACAAACTCTCCAGCAGTCAGTTACTTGCCAGGCTGCCCTCTCCTGTAAAGTCATTTTGCTTCTGTGGTTAATGGTGACACACCCCCTGGTCACCAGGGGGCCACTTTAGTCCTTTATAATTTATCTGCCTTTTTTCTGCCCTTAAACTTTTTAAATGTCTTATTACATTTTCTTGTGTGTGTATGAGTATGTGTATATCTGTAGGTGTGTGTGATTGTGTGTATGTGTGTGTATGTGTATGTATGTTACAGTGTATGTGATTGTATGTATGTTACAGTGTGTGTGACTGTATGTGTATGAATGTGTGTATGTATGTTACGATGTGTGTGACTGTATGTATATGAGTGTATGTATGTTACAGTGTGTGTGACTGTATGTGTATGAGTGTATATGTATGTTACAGTGTGTATGACTGTGTGTGTATGAGCGTGTGTATGTAGGTTACAGTGTGTGTGACTGTATGTGTATGAGTGTGTGTATGTATGTTACAGTGTATGTGACTGCATGTGTGAGCATGTGTATGTATGTTATAGTATGTGTGATTGTATGTATATGAGCATGTGTATGTGTGTTACATTGTGTGTGACTGTGTATGAGTGTGTGTACATATGTTACAGTGTATGTGACTGTATGTATGTGTATGAGTGTGTGCATGTATGTTACAGTGGGTGTGACTGTATGCGTATGAGCGTGTGTATGTGTTACACTGTGTGACTGTATGTGTATGAGCATGTGTATGTGTGTTTCAGTGTGTGTGGCTGTATGTGTATGAGCATGTGTATGTATGTTACAGTGTGTGTGACTGTATGTGTATGAGTGTGTGTATGTATGTTACAGTGTGTGTGACTGTATGTGTATGAGTGTGTGTATGTATGTTACAGTGTGTGTGACTGTATGTGTATGAGCATATGTATGTATGTTACAGTGTGTGTGACTGTATGTGTATGAGCATGTGTATGTATGTTACAGTGTATGTGACTGTATGTGTAGGAACACATGTATGTGTGTTTCAGTGTGTGTGGCTGTATGTGTATGAGCATGTGAATGTGTGTGACTATGTGTATGAGTGTGTGTACATATGTTACAGTGTATGTGACTGTATGTATGTGTATGAGTGTGTGCATGTATGTTACAGTGGGTGTGACTGTATGCGTATGAGCGTGTGTATATGTTACACTGTGTGACTGTATATGTATGAGCATGTGTATGTGTGTTATACTGTGTGTGACTATATGTGTATGAGCATGTGTATGTATGTTACAGTGTATGTGACTGTATGTGTAGGAACACATGTATGTGTGTTTCAGTGTGTGTGGCTGTATGTGTATGAGCATGTGTATGTATGTTACAGTGTATGTGACTGTATATGTATGAGCATGTGAATGTGTGTGACTGTATGTGTATGAGTGTGTGTACGTATGTTACAGTGTATGTGACTGTATGTATGTGTATGAGTGTGTGCATGTATGTTACAGTGTGTGTGGCTGTATGTGTATGAGCGTGTGTATGTGTGTGACTGTGTGTATGAGTGTGTGTATGTATGTTACAGTGTGTGTGACTGTATGTGTATGAGCATGTGTATGTATGTTACAGTGTATGTGACTGTATGTGTATGAACACATGTATGTGTGTTACACTGTGTGTGGCTGTATGTGTATGAGCATGTGTATGTTACAGTGTGTGTGACTGTATGTGTATGAGCATGTGTATATATGTTACAGTGTATGTGACTGTATGTGTATGAGCATGTGAATGTTACAGTGTGTGTGACTGTATGTGTATGAGCATGTGTATATATGTTACAGTGTGTGTGACTGTATGTGTATGAACACATGTATGTGTGTTACACTGTGTGTGGCTGTATGTGTATGAGCATGTGTATGTATGTTACAGTGTGTGTGACTGTATGTGTATGAGCATATGTATGTATGTTACAGTGTGTGTGACTTGTATGTGTATGAACACATGTATGTGTGTTACACTGTGTGTGGCTGTATGTGTATGAGCATGTGTATGTAAGTTACAGTGTGTGTGACTGTATGTGTATGAGCATATGTATGTATGTTACAGTGTGTGTGACTGTATGTGTATGAGCATGTGAATGTGTGTGACTATGTGTATGAGTGTGTGTACGTATGTTAGAGTGTATGTGACTGTATGTATGTGTATGAGTGTGTGCATGTATGTTACAGTGTGTGTGGCTGTATGTGTATGAGCGTGTGTATGTGTGTGACTGTGTGTATGAGTGTGTGTATGTATGTTACAGTGTGTGTGACTGTATGTGTATGAGCATATGTATGTATGTTACAGTGTGTGTGACTGTATGTGTATGAGTGTGTGTATGTATGTTACAGTGTGTGTGACTGTATGTGTATGAGCATATGTATGTATGTTACAGTGTGTGTGACTGTATGTGTATGAGCATGTGTATGTATGTTACAGTGTATGTGACTGTATGTGTATGAACACATGTATGTGTGTTACACTGTGTGTGGCTGTATGTGTATGAGCATGTGTATGTATGTTACAGTGTGTGTGACTGTATGTGTATGATCATGTGTATATATGTTACAGTGTGTGTGACTGTATGTGTATGAGCATGTGTATATATGTTACAGTGTGTGTGACTGTATGTGTATGAGCATGTGTTACAGTATGTGTGACTGTATGTGTATGAGCGTGTGTATGTGTATGTGTGTTACAGAGGTTAGATTTGGTCTTTCCTTCCCCTATGTTGGTTGCGGGGATTGACTTAAGGTACAAGCAGGTACCTTTACCACAGAGTTCTCTCTCCATCCTCTGTCTCTCCATCCTCTGTTCTAAGTTTTTTCCAACTGGCCTAAGATATTGGATGATAGAGCAGTTTAACTTTCCTTAAGGCATCTGTCTTAAAATGTGCCCTTAAATTACGAGACCTGTGTCTCGGTAAGGTTTCTCTGAAGCCTGAGAGCCGTTTGCTACCGTAGAAGGGATTGGTGTGTCTAGATGAAGAGGTTTGGCACCCTTGGATTCTTTGGAATTTACCTTTGACACTTCTGGGGTTCATCTTTGTGGTCATTTTATCTAGTCATCAGACCCACCAGCCTGGCCATTTTGGTCTCCACTCATCCAGTTTTGTCCTGTGCTCTGGGAGCTCACTAGTAGTCCTGGATCACTGCCATCTGTACCTCTGTTTCTCCTGGGCAGAGACTTAGGTGCCATGTAAGTTGTGCTGACCATTCACATGGATGTTATGAGGCCTGATAGAATTAGTGTGAATCATGCTTAGAACTCCTGCAGACCCTTCCAGAATGCAGTGCACTGATGATGCTTACAAGACTCCCTCCCGTGTTAAAGGGTGCTATGCTTAGTTGTTAGTACCCAGGCAGATATTGAGATAGTTTACATGTGAACTTCATTCATACCAGATCTCTATGTGGAGATAAAAAATGCAGGTTGGTTGTATAAAATGGTTCAGAAGTCATGTGTTCAAGAACCAGTTACTTATTCTATACATGGAGAGATTGACAGTCGGAGCCTGTGCAGAAGTAGTCAGATACCTGAAATACTGTCAGGCCTGCTTAAGTGCTTTCACGGTGCTGGGCATGTAGTATCCACAGGCTGCCTGAGGCATGAGCTGGGGCTGGAAGGGAACGCAGGGTTTCTGACTCCTGCTCGACCACCACTACCACCGTAGCTGGCGTTCAAGGTGGCCCAGACTCTTCCTAGCTGAATTTACTTATATTGTCCCTGGGGAAAGAGTAGAGGGAAATATACATGAAATTCCACATCTCACTGATGAAAATACATGGTTTCAATTATAGTCATTCTTAGCAAAAGTATACTGCCCCGCTGACTCGGCGGTGAGAAGGGCTCATGGTTCTGGAATGTTTTTTTGTGATGCTGGGCTGCCATCCTTGGGATGTCCAGGTGGGGTGGGAGAGGTACTGTGGTATGAGAGGACCTAGAATGTAAGTGTTCCAATAGAAATGTCTGCTTCTGCCAGCAATCTTACTTAAATACTATTCAAAAACAATGAACTAAACAAACCAACCCTTGGTAAACATTTTCTGTAGATAAGCCCCTTTCCTCTTTCAGTTAATATTTGCAGAACTGAGATAGGGTTTGGGGGTCTAGAGATTATGTATATATACTGATGTAATTTTTTCCTTTTTTTTTTCTGTAAAAGTTTGGTGCGTGGGACGTGCTATGAAAGAAACCTCTGTATATTCATGGAGACTTATATTTGGACTTTTTCCCCTCCTGAAAATAGTACTTTCCCCAAGTAACTCTGGGTGTTCAGCTATGACTGCACTGTGAATGACTTAAGCAAAGCCACTTAGAAGTGTATTCAAAGCCAAGCTACAAGGAGAAAAGCGTCTGTGAACACTGTCCTGACGTCTCAGGCATCCAGGCTGGGACCTAGCATGTTGAGCATGTGAGGTTCTGTCCCCTGCCCTCTTCTATGGATCTGTGGCTTGTTGATGACAGGCCTGCACAGCCAGCTAGTTTCCTTTCCTTTCTCTCAAGAGCCTCCCTCCCAGGCAGTTCTCCGGGGCTTGTCATTCATTTTGACCCGCTATCGTTTTCTTTTTAATGGAAAGAACTCTGGTTCACAGGATCTCTGTCAAAGCTCCCGGGCTTCTAATTGGATGCAAAAAGCCAGAATATTTTTAAGCTTAAGATTTTTTTCCAGACAGCTGTGATTTGACTTCACTAATGAACACATATCAGACAAGAAGGCGAATTCCAGACCATTCGTGCCTCAACCAACCAGCTGGGCACATACCTCTGGGTACTGCTCATGTCTCAAGAGGGTTTTCTGCACGAACAATTATCACCTCCCTTTCCTTCATTCGAGTGGCAAGCCATGGCAAGTGTCTTTCTCGCACAGGGTAGAACTCAGCTGTAAAATTAGATTTCATTGGCATAAAAACTGGTTTTCGTCCTGCTGAAGCTCTTTCTCCCTTTAATAAGGAGGCTGAAGCCACTCCCAAGCAAGTAAGACAGTTAAGGCTTCAGATTCTCCCTTTTGATTCTAGCTTAGTTTAATCTATATTAAGTAAGCACGGCAGGGAATTGGTGCTAAAAACATAATCTCTTAAGAACTGAAAGGAACGTGAGGGCTCGTCTCTTATTTCTGTTACTTTATAAAAGACAGAATTAATTGCTCAACTTTAGAGTCAATTACTGATAAACCCCAGATTAAAACTTAAATTTTCTAGTAGTGAGTATTGTTACAGCCTCCCCATCTGGTCCCCTCCCCTCCTTCCCTCTCCCTTTTTCCTCTCCCTCTTCTTCTCCCATCCCCCCTCCCTCCTTCTAAGCTTTCCTTTTTTCAACAGTGGAGCATGGGAAAAATTCAGTTAACAATCACTCCTCCTCTGTTTTTTCATATCTTTTCCCTCTAACTATTTAATTTGGTTTCTAAAACAGCAAAGGGAAGGGTTTACCTGTGCCAAGTACCTTTCCTCATGTTCATGTAAGTGTGCAGGAGAGATTTAGTGTAAGGAAATTTGCCTAACCACCCCTGGGCTTTCATGTCTAACGGTTGTGTCCCCATGTCAGGCTCATAGTGGCCACTGTGGCGATACAGTGTAGTGCTCTTGGGGAAAGGAAAGAAAGCCCTGTTCTTGCCGTTTCTGGAAGTGGTCAAGACAGCTCTGCGTGTGTGGATGAGCAAATCTCCTTAGGATTTTGAAGAGAGTGGAGATTTTGATGTGTTTCTGTGTTGTTTCAGTCCCTTCCCTCTATGGATTCTGTTGCTATATCCATAGTTGTTATATTAACAGCCGGTTAGGGGACTGGAGGGATGGCTCAGAGATTAAGAGCACCTGTGCTTGCAGAAGACCCAATTTTGATTGCTAACAACCACATGTTGGCTCATAACCATCCAAAACCTAGTTGCAGGGGACCTGATGCCTTCTTCTGACCTCCACAAGCACTAGACACACATGTGGTACACAGACATACAGGCAAGCAAAACACTCATACATAAAAACTAAATCCAAAAAAATCCTGGTTGGCTTTGCAGGAAAGGCTGGATAGCAATGACGTTATCTTCAGAGGTTCTAGGTCTGGAATTAGGAGTCAAGGGTTTACTTTTTAAAACCAGTATCTGAGCCGGGTAGTGGTGGCTCATGCCTTTAATCCCAGCACTTAGGAGGCAGAAGCAGGCGCGTCTCTGTATGAGGTAGAGAAGGAAAGAGGGAACTGGAGTGGCAGATGGGCAGATGGTGCTTGACAGAGCATCCCTGGAGGACTCCTCACAGCTGGCTGTCTTGCTGGTTTGCTGGCACTCTTCTTTCTGAGGCTTGCTAGTAAAGAGAAGAAAGGAAGTGTGCTCTTAGGAAGCTGTCAGTGACCACCTCAAAGGGAGGCTCTCGAGTGTAGCCTTTTCTTTACCCTTTGTCATATGATTTTATGTCAGATTTTGATTTCTTTCATTTTTACTTCAGCTACAACATAAACATAAATCAGCTGCACAAATGTCTGTCATAACTTAAGTTTTACTAGGTTTTGCTTTTCTCTTAGAAGTGATTTAGAAGCCAATCTTGCAATCCCTTGTAAAACCTCAGTCATCTCATGGTTAAATTCGTTTAAAAGAAAATACCCATTATAGTTATTTCTTAATAGCCTCCCTAACTTCTCTACCACCATCAGCACAGCCCTCCCCACCCCATCAGCACAGCCCTCCCCACCCCATCAGCACAGCCCTCCCCACCCCATCAGCACAGCCCTCCCCACCCCATCAGCACAGCCCTCCCCACCCCAACAGCATAGCCCTCCCCACCCCATCAGCACAGCCCTCCCTACCCCATCAGCACAGCCCTCCCCACCCCAACAGCATAGCCCTCCCCACCCCAACAGCATAGCCCTCCCCACCCCATCAGCACAGCCCTCCCCACCCCATCAGCACAGCCCTCCCCACCCCATCAGCACAGCCCTCCCCACCCCATCAGCACAGCCTTCCCCACCCCAACAGCATAGCCCTCCCCATCCCAACAGCACAGCCCCCTCCACCCCAACAGCACAGCCCTCCCCACCCCATCAGCACAGCCCTCCCCACTCCATCAGCATAGCCCTCCCCACTCCATCAGCACAGCCCTCCCCACCCCATCAGCACAGCCCTCCCCACCCCAACAGCATAGCCTTCCCCACCCCAACAGCACAGCCCTCCCCGCTTCAACAGACCCCCCACCAACCCAACCAACAACAGCACAGCCCCTATCCTCAGCTTTTGGTGATTTCAGTTTCCAAGTGTCACTTGACTCTATGTATACTTCTTCTAATTCCCAGAACCCTTAGAAAAGCCACATTTAGTGTTAGGTAGCCAGAACAGTTTTCTGGTATAGCACTCATAGTTTTCAGAAAGTTGACTTGTGCTAGTCTCACTATCAGAAACGGATTTGTTTGTGTTTGAGATGCTGTACCGCTGTGTGCGCTGCTCACCTGCCTTGGTGTCCGGAGCAGCTGGCGCTACAGGCATGTACCACTTCACTTGGTCGAGCTGGTATTTGTAGTAGAGAAGGAATCTTTCATAAAATCTGAATCAAGCTGCGAATTTTCCAGTGAGCCCATGGCAATATCTTCTTCAGAGTACAGAACAAGCATGTATTTCCATGGTATTCTGCTTGTCTAGTGCCTAGTCAATAATCTGGTTTTAGTGGAAAAGATACTAGCGCTACAGAATAGGTAGACTCGAAGTTAATGTTATTTTGGAGCACCAACTTTGAGATTATTTGCAGTTCCTTTTGGTTTCCCATGTCGTATGGGTTTAGAACGTGCATTTGTGGGGTGGGGAGACAGAGGCAGGATGCCTGCCTGGGGTAAGCTGGCTAGAGAGACTTGCTACAGTTTTTAAGCTAAAAGTTTAATAAGAAACCTTGACTCAATAAATAGCCTTCGTACACACCTATACATGTATGCATGCATGTGTACATGTGGACCTACACACATTTGGACTTGCATACACACATGTACATACACCACACATGCATATACAGTGCAATAATAAAAGCATTTGAAATTGGCCTATGAAAGCAAAACTGTGCAAACTGACATGTGAATTCTTAGTTGTTCCCTTACTTCCTAGCCCAGATGTCAGCATGTTGCCCCTCCTGGTGTTGGGGAGATGAGTGAGGGGCCTGAACATTTGCTTGGCTCTGATTGTCTAGCTGGTCATCTCTCTGAATGTCCCTGGGCTCTGCTCCCGAGTTTTGCTGGCCTCGCTTTATTCTGGGTGGTGTTCTTCTGTTGTTCTTTCTCTTGTCATCTGAAACTGATTCGTGTACTGTACTGCCAACTCACATCTTGAATTAATGTAAGGAAATTTGGGTCATTGGCCCACTGAGTGAGGATCAGGACATTTTGTTACTAATTTGAAGGGCAGGTTCACAGACGTAAGAACTCGCAGCAGTGATTAGGGCCCTGGCTTTTAAGAAGGACGTTCTTCCTAGTATACAGTTGCTCCTCTGTCCTCTGGAGATGGATCAGCAGTTCTTCCCTGCAAATCAGGTTTTTCATGAATTTGGCCTTTTATGTTTCATAGAATAGGCTAATGCCAAAGTACCTTTTTAGACTTGGAGGAAGGCAAGCAAAGAAAGAAAAAAAAGTACTAAACCAAATGCCTAGAGAGATGGAGAGACTGGCCGTACCTTTTGAGATGATTGCTAACGGTGTTTTTTCAAAGGAATTAATTATAGCTGTGAGGAGCTGCTCCTTTTATCTCTAGAACGTTCTTTCCCCACCCTTGCCTTGCAGCTCAGGAGCTAACTCAGTCTGCCATAGCCTGGCCAGCAGTGCACCAGGGATTCGCTCTCCTAGGAGAACAGCTGTGAAGCACAAGGGCTCACGTGGCGGCTGCCCCTTTCATTCAGAACAGAAGGTTGGGCACAAAGCACTTGTGGCTTTAGTGTTGATGTGTGGTTTAAGGGGAGAGGTTGTGAGGACCTGTGATTGTTACCAAGTTCTCAGAGCTTGACGTCTAGGTAAAGAGTAAAATAGAAGAGGGAACTTTGGGGGGCTGTGTGTGCATGTAGAGGTTAGTGGTCTCAAGGACTGTGGGGTCTCCTGTGGGGAGATCCTGTGCACTTGGTGCTTCTTTGACTCAAATACTGAGTCCTAAAGTAGAGTTGCCCAGCTCATATCCACACCTCTTGGGCAGAAGGCCAAGGAAATGAGTGCTTCCTTAGTATGACTGTTCCTGAGACTCTCCAGCGAGCATATACCAGTCCCTTACCCAGAGAGTACACACTGGCTGGCCCTTAGCTGCTCTTGAAGCTGGCGAGGGAGCAGTGGCCAAAGAAGATGCTGTTTTAAGGTGTATAGGGGGAGTTTCTATGGCCTCACCCAGAGACCATTCCAGACACAAATTTATAGTATCATTCTGAGATTAAAAAGTGGTGTGTGTGTGTGTGTGTGTGTGTGTGTGTGTGCGCGCGCGCGCGTGCGCAAAGGAGAATGGGCCAGGGATGTACGGCACAGAGAGAGACTGAGTATAATACTTAAAAGGAGCTAAGTGTGGTGGCAGAATGTTTGTAATTCACAGTTTGAGGCTAGCTTGTGTTACATAACCAGAACCTATCTGTATAAAACAGACAGGCACTAACACCTCAAAGCAGAAGTGAGTTTTGGGTACCTAAGACTAGAATGCTGCAGAAACTCCCAGGAGGCCACCTTCTTATGACTGAGCTTACTGTCCTAAACAGTGACTCAAGATCCATTTTAGTAAAATACGTATGGTCTGCTTGCTGTGTCATAAAGAAAATCTATAATTCCTACCTCAAATCGCAACAAATGAATTCTGCTGGATAGCAAGTCTTATTGGGTGACAAAAGAGGAAGTCTGGGTTCCATGTGGCCTAGGAGATGCTCCAGGGATTGTAGTCCTGTCCCAGTGGGAAAGGACATAACTTGGTGCTCATAACTAAGGAAGGGAAGAGAGAGAAGGCAGAGTGTCCCCATCCGCATCCCTTTCTTTAGCAATTGCCTGAAGCTCCTGTATGGGAAGAGTAAGGAAAGCTTGGAAAAGAGCAGCTAGTGCTTCTTATACCAAGCAAGACCCCAGGTCTACAGCACTGTAAGCCAACTTGCATTCGAAGTGCATGTGCATATGTGTGTTTGTGTGTGTGTGCATGTGTGTGTGTCTATGTTTATATATATATGTGTGTGTGTGTGTATGTATATATGTGTGTATGCATGTGTATGTGTCTGTGTGTGTTGTGCATGGGAGTTCATGCAGATGAGGGATTATTGAACCTTGCTGTTTGTCCTCAGATGCTGCTACCTTGTTTGTTGTGTTTTTTGAGAGAGGCCTTTGTTTGCCTGAGCTCACTGATTAGGCTAGGTGGTTGGCTGGTGAGTCCTTGGGATCATCCTGGCTGCACCTCCCAACACTGGGATCATAGATGCACAGCAGTCTGCAGCATCTTGTCCTGGGTTCTTATGCTTCTGCATTTGGCACTTTATTGATTGAGCTACGTCCCCTGTCCAGCATATGCTTCCTAAGAAATATGAACTGAAATTTACACTGAAGAAACAGTTCCATTTGAAAGAGAGTAGCAGTTTATAAAGTTAAATATGTCAGAAGTCAAGTGGACATGCACAGGAGTACTCCTTACTCGGCAGGCCGTCAGAGTCACAGTTAAGTTGTCGTAGTGTCTGTAGACTTATCTTGGTTTTAGTGTCGGAGTCTCAGGATAGACCACTGGTCTTTGGGCTGTGTTTTCATTTGCGTAGGAGCCGAGGACGCATCCCCTAACACATGGTACATAAGAAAGCATGGTGCTGTCAGCACTGCTCTTGTGTCTTCTCCCCAGTTGGGCAGGACTTCCTTGTTTGGTTCTCAGGTAATCAGTTTCTCCACATGGGGCTCTAATAAATAGAATAACATTTTACCTTTTTAGATTGAAAACATTGCCTCTTGGGTGGCCCTCAAGTGTCATTAGGTGATTCCAGGGAGGAGCTTCTTGTGGGTGGGATGAAGGGGAAAGCCATGTGTAATATTCAGAGATGAGGTGTTCAGGGATGAAAAGAAATAATTTGTTTCTATCGTACCTGTCTGGCACAAATCCAAGGTAGCCACAGAAGAGTTTGCTGTTGCATTTGGACTGATTGGAACATTAACAGTAAAATATTCATTAGTCAGCTAGTTTTGCATATGAAATTTTGAGAGAATTTTTATGAATGATAAACTCAGACCTTTAAATGCTTCTGAAGTCATTTACAGTTGGGTGTGTGTGACACATGCACACACCTTCCATGCTGGCAGCTTTTGGATGCCACAGTGAACTAATGTGAATACTTTTTTTATAGAGCAGGCTACAACCCCCTAGGAATGTACTGTTCTTTTCTTCCTGTGGTGCTGTCAAGCTGACTACAGAGGAAGATGTAATTATGGGAGAGGGGAAAAGCTTTGTGCTGTTTTAGATATAAGTATGAATTTCATTTATTCGGTAGAAACAGGAATCTGCTTTTGAACCCAACTGGCTTGGGTATGTCACAGATACAGAAGGAGTACCTGACAGATACCAAAGAGTACCTGACTGAGAAAGGTCCTATGTGTTTGGCTCAAAGAATGATCTGGGAGAAACAATTAGAACCTAGGTGATTGTCTTAGTTACAGTTTCTATTACTTGCACCTTACCTAGGGTTCTGTTGCTGTGAAGAGACATAATGACCAAAGCAACTCTTACATGAAAACATTTAATTGGGGTTGGTTTACAGGTTCAGAGATTTTGTCCGTTATCGTCATGGCAGGAAGCGTGACAGCATCCAGACATGGTGCTGGAGATGGTTAAGAGTTCTACATCTTGATCCACAGACAGCAGGAAGATACTGCCATACTAGGCCTAGCTTGAGCATATGAGACCTCCAAGCCCAGCACCACAGTGACTTCCTCCACACTTCCTAATAATAGCACCACTTCCAATAAGGCCACACCTCCTAATAGTGCCACTCCCTGTTGGCCAAGCATTCAAACTTGAGCTTGTGGGAGCCATTCCTATTCAAACCACTGCAGTGATTATCAGCTTCCTGGCTAAGTCAGTATCTGCAGTGTATATATTAGTCTCTGTTTGCTTGTTGTATTAAATGCCTCTAAATGTTCATTTGATCTTAATGAAAGGGAGAGCTTTTTGTGAATGTCAAGGGTAGTTCTTCTAGGATGTACCTAAGTTTCTGTTTATTGTTATCTCAAAACATGATCTCAGGGTTGCTGGAGAGATGGCTCAGTGGTTAAAGGCACTTGTTGCTCTTGTAGGGGTGCAGTTTCTAGGCACCCCTATTGGGTAGCTCCCAGCTGCCTGTAACTCCAGCTTTTTTTGGATCTGAGATTCTTCTAGCCTCCCGGGACCGCACACCTGTGACATGCACATAAATAATTATTTTAGGAAATGCAATCTCATTTTGTCCTCAGATTTCTGGGGTGGGATTGTTACCATTATTCATGTTTTAAAGTTTTTAACAAATTGCTTGGAGCCTGGTTTTGGTCTGAGAGTTCTGCTTATTTCCGTGACCCTTCCTGCTCTCCCCTGCGGACTGCAGCACTTAGCCACAGTTCTCTCTGACAGGGCCATCGGGGCTTCAGCAGAAACACTCTTTACTTTTTTGCCCACGTCGGTAGCTTTTATTACAGGTCATTTGTTGTTGTTTTTATAACCATGGGTGCTTCTCTTGCAGGTAGCTGGTTGAGGGCAATTCTCCATGAATGTACGTCACCATGATGATGACCGACCAGATCCCCCTGGAACTGCCACCCCTGCTCAATGGGGAGGTGGCCATGATGCCCCACTTGGTGAATGGAGAAGCAGCTCAGCAGGTCAGTGAGCCTTGAGGGTCTGTGTGGGACATAGTGGGACATTTGGTTTATTTGGGGATTCAGAGGCCTTTGCTTTTTGAACTTTGCTGTTCTAAAAACGTGGGTTTTTTGTTGTTGTTGTTGTTGTTGTACAATTACTGTTATTATTTTTAAAATACCTGAAAAAAAAATTTGAGCTCCAAAACTCTTACACCATGGGGCTAGTATTCTTTAAATGCCCCCCCCCCCCCAAACCCAAGAATTAAGCTTTAAAACAATGGCTCCTTGGGGCTGTACATTCCTCTAGTGTGCTCAACAGATCTGTGTGACCTTGATTGCAAGACACACAAACCAAGGTGAAATAGCTCTTCCCTGCTGGCGGAACTCCTGGGGTTCCATGTGACGTGCCACTCCTGTGTCACTCCCAGCTTAACATCATGGCACAGAGCATCCACTCAGAGAGTCAGCTGTGCAGCAATGAGGGAAAAAGCCAACCTGTCAGGACAACTGAGTTTACATACTTGGAACTGAATTATTCCCAATAACGTTACATTTTCAAAAAAGTGACTACAAGACTGTGTTCTGTCTTGTAATTACATAAATATTTTTCCTCTGTACATTTCTTAAAAAGCATAAACATACTTATTTTTGAATAGTAGAGTTGAAAAATAGTTATCCAGAATATATTAATAATTGAAGAAAGCTGAATGGTTGGTCATCTGTCTGACATGAGTCTGCCTCCTCCTTCTCCATGTCCCATCACTGACAGTCTCTGTCAGGTACTTTGTATGCCCTGCTGATGGATCTGACGTTGCTGCCCAGTCATTTGTTAGTTTCTTCTGAACTAGATTGTGACTCTCTTAAGAACAAAATATATCTAACTGGGGCCAGAGAGATGGCTCAGCCAGTCGGAGCGTTTGCTCTTGCGCTATGGGTCCACTATTAGATTCCTAACACCCATAGTGGGCGAGCTACTTGTAACTCCAGCGTTGGGGAAGCTGGCCTTCATGGACACTGCACACGAGTACATATGCAGACACATGCTCACATCAAATAAAAATAAAATGAATCTTAAAAAACAAAACACGTACACCTAACAGGTGCTTAGTAAGCACTGGTTGTTTGGGTAAAACTCATTCCTTCCCACTCCTGTTGGAAGGTCTCTGTCTCTCTGTGTCTGAATCAGACTCTGTCTTACCATGTAGCATCTTCTGTTTTATACACGGGTAAACAGCCACACCCCACCCAGCCACATAAGCCCTTCCCGCTGCTCTTTCAGTCTTCACAATCTCTTCGCAGTAGTTTTCTTGTTCAAGTCTCAAATTTCATTCTCTCCTGTGGGCCTTCCATCAGCAGTGGCTGCTTAGTTTGTACCTGGCCACGTATGTTTTGCTTCTGTGAATACCTGGGCCCTGTGCCCATGGCTAGGCCGTGCGCATGAGCTATTGTCCCAAAATATAAAGCGTTTCATATTCGTCAGTTACTCAGAGCCACCCTGTTACCCTTGGAAACTGAGCGTGTCTCATAGCTGGCCACCCTTGCCTTTTGCTCCGTTCCTGGCTGTTTTCTAGTGTTCGAGCTGTTTGTGCAAAACTCTGCAAATTCTGTGAGCGGTTTCAGGATACAATGGTCTGTCTCCTTCATTTTTACTAATTAAAAGACATTTAAAATTCCAAGATATTCAAATGTGATTGGAAAGTAGCCCAGGACTCCCCCATTGGCTCACGTAGCTAGGGATCCCAAAGCCACCTTTCTGTGTTGCTGTGTCCCATTTTTTCTGTTTTGGTGATTTTGTCCCCGTTTTTATGATTCAGCACTCCCAGAGCAGCCCTCTGTAGCTTATTAGCTAGTATAAAGAGCCCTCAGTTTTAGAATTTTCCAGTCTTCCCTTCAAATGTGAACTCCTTCGCACAGAGACTTAACTCAAGAGTGAGACGATGACGGGGTGTTCCCAGAAGACCACACGGCATCTCGCTGCCTGCCCAGTGCCTTTGACTATTCAATAAGTAGTCTGGCTTAATAAATTCGGCCCACTGGGAAGAGTTCTAAAAAGCTAAAAGTGAAAATTTTACTAATTTATGTATTTTATAAATAGATACCAAGTTTTTTTTTTTTTTTTTTTTTTTCTTCCAAATGCAAGGGTACACTCAGAAAATGTCACAGGGGCCTTGGAGAAGCTTGAGTTTGATCCCCAGAATCCATGTTTAAAAAAAAAAAAAAAAAAAAAAAACCCAGCCAGGAATAGGGACGTGTGCTGGTGATTCTAGCGCAGAAGTGGGGAACAGGGGGATCTATGAGGCTTCCTGGACAGCCAGTTTAGACGAATTGGCAAGTTTCAGGCCGGGGAAAGACTGTCTCAAAGTAAAGTTACCCGTGTCTGAGTAACAGCACTGGCGGCTGACCTGTGCTCACACACATGCTTTTGTATAAACATGTGTGTGTGCACACAATGTGATACAGATCGTTTCAGTCTTAATCTATTAGATATGTCTGGAAGCATTTAACTATTTGGTGTTAATGTAAAATTCTCTTAAAGGGGAACATTGGTTATTGGACAAACTATTTGAAATAGGTTTTTTTGGTCTCTCCCTCTTTCTCGCTCTCGCTGTTGCTGTTTCTGTCTCTTTTGAGACAGGATTTCTCTGTTTGTAGCCGTGGCTGTCCTGGAACTCACTCTGTAGACTAGGCTAGCCTGGAACTCACAGATCCTCCTAGTCTGCCTCCCAAGTGCTAGAATTAAAGGCGTGTGACACCACTGCCCGGCAGTTTGAAATATTTTACTCATCAGGTCTAGACTAAGAACTGTCATGCCTGAATGTTGCATCTCCATCTGTCACTGTGGCTCAGCCTAGGCAGTGGCTTCTATGGCCACTTTCCTTCCGTTTTGTGTCCCAAACATCCCCAGCCTATGTCTCCTTCATCTCTTTCGCCTCTGCCCCTTCCTTTGGGCCCTACTGTCTGCATTGGTGTGATACACCTTGAAGAAAGCAACTTGAAGAAGTTTGTTTCGGTTCAGTTTGAGAGCGCAGTTCCCAACAGTAGAGAAATTGAGGCAGTGGGTCAGTGGGAGAGGCAGCAGGCTGCCTGGGGTCCTCGAGAGAGCAATGGATGCCGGGGGCTCAGTGCGGTTCTCCAGCCCATGGCTGGTACTGCCCACTCTTCCGCCTCAGCCAACCTCCTGTAGATACTCTCTCACAGACATGTGCAGGGTCCGTCTCCTAGGTGACTCTAGATTCTGCACCTCGACAGTTGATGGCTGTTTCTACTTCTGCGATGTTATGAGCAATGGTGCCCTGAACAACCAAGGAATCTGGAGAAAAGGTGACAGCTGTTGATCCGTGAGTTCACTGAGGGTCAGCCCGCAGTGGGCAGGGGCCTGGACGGAATGGTCCTCTGTACTGTGTAATGTTAGGCACAAGGTACTCAATAAATGTTCTGTTTATCGTGTTTCTCATCTCTGTCTTCCCTTTTTTAGTTTCCTTTTTAAACTTTTAGAATAATCCTTGTTTTTAAAACATTTTATTTTGTATTTTAAAAGCTTTTTGAAGAAGTTAATCTTCTGAAATGTAAAAACAACAAAACAAAACAAAAAAACCCTTCCTGGGTCTCCCAGCCCGGGATAACATGCCTTCTGACTTGTTCTGGTTCAGGCTGTTACGGAGAGCTCATTTTTAATTCCCCTGACTCGGTTCATTCCCAAGGGCTGGTCTGTAGCACTCCAGTTTATTGAGAATGATTTTTTTTCCTCATTTCTTTCTTTCTTTTTTTTTTTTTTTTTTGATTTTGAAATCTCTTGTTTCCCCAGGACAGAATCCATAGCCAGAGGTTTCCCGACATTCTTTTCAGCACATGCTTCTAGTATATTAGGCGGGGAACTTTCCATGTTTCAGACAACACTCATCATCAGTGAGTGTGCCTTTGACGTCAGTGAGTGTGCCTTTGACGTCAAATGTTCCCTTCCAATTCCATGACCTTTTTCATTTTGTTTGAGATCTTCTTAATTATACTTCCCTGACAGCTTCCTTCTTCCGCTCAGTGCTTACAACTTTATACAGCACAGGTTTGGCCTCATGGAGAGTTGTGTGTGTACAATGGGCCTTTTCTACTTAAAATCCAGTGCAGAGGAAGTCTTATAATTACTGTAATGAATAAAAATAGATAAACAACGCTCACATACCCTAATGAGAATAAGACCAGCCCTCAGAATAAAGGCCACTGCTTTATTGGTGAATAGCAACTCGTGTACCTTTACTCTTCTGCCGGAATCTCCTTTTGGAAGTGGGTCTTCAGCTGGAATACCTGGTGAGGCCAGGCATGGTCTTGGGCCACACTCTTCAGTGCCCCGATGCATAACTAATGCGCAGCTTGTGCATATGTTAAACATTCTTTCAAACTGCTACCTACTTCTTCCTACCATTTAGATCCTTGAGAATGCAAGTGGCAAGGAGCAGGGGGTAGGATTTATGGGAGGGCTTATGGATTGACTGAGTAATAGATACATTCATTTTAATAAGTATTTACAAATGTCTTCTGTGCCAGCCCCGTCTCAGGGGCTGGAGACACAAACATGAATAGACGCTGCTCTTGCCTGAAGGGAATGAGCAGTTTAGTTGGATAAATATCACCCCAGATGCTGTATTTACACATATGCCAAGCCAAATGAGCTTGCGATGCAGAATATACCAGAGCACAACGGAAGGATTGAGGAGTGGCACAGGGAGGTAGGGAAACAGCAAGCTGGCCAGTGGGAGGCTGAGCTAGTCTGAAAGCTTCCCTGAAGCCTGTAGCTGTTCAGCTTTTAGAATCGGGTTATAAGAATCAGGTAGCCAACTGCAGTTTTACTGAGCGAGACAGGGCTCTGTAAGGATTGCCTACTCAATGGAGAGTTAATATTTTAACTTCACCATGAGCAAATCTCTTCTAAGTAGATTCTGATTTTTCTTTTGTGAATGTTCATGTATGCATGTTTGTGTGGTAGGTATGCATGTAGAGGGTAGAGGACATTTTGCACGATACCCCAGGAGCACTGTCTCCTCCTTTGAAGTGGTCTGTCATTGGCATGGAGCTTGCCAGTTAGTCTAGGCCAGCTGCTCAGTGAGATCCAGGGATCCTCTTGCTCCATCTCTCCAGGGCATTTTTAAATGTTGATCATGATACTTGAACTCAGGTCTCTGTGCTTCCAAGACAAGTGCTTTTATCCACTGAGCAGCACTTCCTCTAGACTCCCCACCCCCCGCCTCTGGGCCCCCCCCCCAAAAAAGCGATCTGATATCTTTTTTTTTTTTAAAGGGGGTAACAGCTGCAGAGCCCTTTTTTTTTTTTCTAGGTTTTTTAAAATTTATTTATTATATGTAAGTACACTGTAGCTGTCTTCAGACACCCCATAAGAGGGCATCAGATCCCATTATGGATGGTTGTGAGCCACCATGTGGTTGCTGGGATTTGAACTCATGACCTCTAGAAGAGCAGTCAGTGCTCTTAACTGCTGAGCCATCTCACCAGCCCCCTGATATCTTTTCTTGAGACGTTGATTTCAGGTTTTTTTTTTTTTTATTAGAAATTTGCTTGACCCTGCTTAACGTTCCCCTCTGGTGGTTAGTCCCCCTTGGCCCTGTGTTGCGTATATCCCAGTATCACGGACTCCGTGGAATTGCAGATAGCCAGCATCCCTCACTCAGTGTGCCAGCTACAAAGACACCCACCCTTGCTACCAGGACCTCCTTGCAACTTTAAAAAAAGATGTGTGTGTATCCAGCCCGTGGTCTGATATCTCAGTCCTTTTACCAATTCTCCCTGCACAGGCTGCCACAAGGCACGGCCTGTGTAGCATCTCGGCCTTAGGAGGATAAATGTTGATCTGCGTTATCTCAGGGCATTGTTAGATGTAGCTCCCACAATAATTAGGACACACAGCATGTAATTATGACAGTTCTGGGCTGTCTGGCTTGAGAGACACTTCAGAATTGAATTAGCCAAAGGCAACAGCAGTCTGCAGTAGCCTGCAAATAAAACAGTCGAGCTGCCTTCAAAAGGAGGGGCTGAAGGAAAACCATTGGTATGGCTGGGCCGCAGAGGCAGGCTAGGATCCTCTGATAGCTCTAGCAGTACCACTGTCTGCAACTCACTGCTGACTTTGTCTGATTTCATTTCATTAGGGAGAAAGGAATCATGTCTCTTGTTCAAGCTGTGGCCCACATCTACGGTTGCATGCAGGAGACCTTTTTGAGTGGATAAAGGATGAAAGGAACAAACAAATTTAATTAATTTAAAACAGAGTTTGAAAAACTAGCCACTTTTTAAATTTGCCATAAGCCTTTAAAAATAAAATTCTTTATTTTATTTATTCTTTCTGTATACACGTGCACTCTCGTGTCTGTGTGTGTGTGTGTGTGTGTGTATGTGTGTGGTGCATGCCATGAGTGTGCATGCAAGTATATGGACATTGGAGGACTTCTGTGCAGTCAGCTCCTCCTTTCATCTTTCTGTGGTTACAGGATCTGAACTCAGGTTGTTCCGTTTGGGTGGTAAGCACCCTTCCCGGCTTTGCCACCTCACTGGGCCCTTTTCTCTTCCTAAAACTTCATTCTCTTTATTAATGTTATAATGTCTGTGCATGTCTTTTGGGTAATAGTTAAAGAAAAGGAGACTTATTTGCCAAATAATTGGCCTTCTATGTCCCTGTGTTTCTTATTCTCAGATTCACCCAGCTGCTGTGGATTGAAAATATTTACAGAAATGAAGGCAAATGATGTCTGCACTCAGTGTTTCCAGCAACATGTTTCTGTTGTCATTATCCCCTAAATAATAATACCATGTAACTTATTTACATAGCATTTGCATCTAGAGCCTTTTTAAACTCTGCAGAAATATTCGCGAAGGTTACGAGCAGATAGTCTCTCTTTCGTTGGGTTGTTTTGGATTTTCAGGACAAGGTCTTCTGCGTTCCCCACGAGCCTGTAACCGAGAATGACCTTGACCCCACACTCTTGCTTCCCAAGGGAGATGTGAAGCCAACTGATTGTGTCCTTTTCATGAGGGCCCTGAGGCTCTTTAACTTTTGGAGCTACTGGTGAAAAAAAATGGGCCAACTTGCCTCCTCCCTGTTTCGGTAAATCTCCAACCCAAATGAAGCCGGTCAATGAAAACACAACTCAATAATTATGAATGTATTCTGCAAGCCTCGACTGGGCAGATTCACCACTTCACTACTCTATTCCCCAGCTATGAGACCCTTATAACCTCAGGGTTTTCCAGACCCTGCCCATTTGTCCTTCCACCTCCTGCTTCCCCATCATTGTCCATAGTCTTCTCTCTCCTCTCTCCCTCTGCTCTCTTCCCACTAATCTTTATTTCTCCACCTTCCCCTCTTCTGCCCAATCACTGGCTCCAGACTTTATTTTACAAATTAAGGTGGGCAGCAGGTTCACTAGAATTTATCTGTGTAATGATGCACTCCTCCTCTGCAGACCTTCCTGGGAAAGGGGAATTAACATCAAAATACAAGGCTGGGGCTATCCATAACACCTCTCCAATTTCCCTTAAATTCAGAGGAACAACTGATGACAAAATGGGAAGATTTAGATGAAACCCTGGGCTTTTCCTGCTTATATGGGAGCTCAGAAGATCTGACAACACAGCTTGGGTTTTTAAGTCAATGGCAGTTGACTGACTGCTGCTTTCCCCTGGGGGCATGGCCTTCATCTGGCTTTTTTTTTTTTCCTCCATCTGGCTGTGTCACCACACCATCCTTGTCCTCTGAATTTAACCCAGTTTCATGTGAACATTTTAAACTTGTTCACTCTTGTCATCCCATCGCATGTGTTTCAGTCTTAATTCTTTGACAAGACAATTTTATGTGTGTATGCTGTACTTTTATCACAATGGGAATCATTTCCATTCTTAGGCACACTTACTGTGCATACACAGATGCAACCCCTCTCTGTTGGACTTGCTTGGTGACATAGATTGAGAAGCAGGGGGCTTGGAATAACTGGCTTCAAAAAGTTTCTGTCACCCCTCCTACCAGTTAGGGCTCATTGGTTTTGGCCCCTGCTTTTTAACAGATGATCTTTGAGCTTCCATATTAAGTATGTACAGAACCTGATACTGTGATTCTTCTGTTACCGTCCCCAGTTGGGGGACAGCCAGCAGTTTGAAGGTTCAACTGTTCCACAGGTAAAGATGTGGATTCTTTACACAAAGTCTTTATTGAGAGTTTTTTTTTTTTTTTAAGTACACTTTCTGTTACAGCCTAGATGAAGCTGTTTTGTGTGTGTGTGTGTGTGTGTGTGTGTGTGTTTGTTTGTCTTTTTGTTTTGTAACACATATACACCTTAGTTTTCCTGGTGCAGTGGTGAAATACTCTGATGGAAGCAACTTAGGGGAGAAAGGCTTCCTTTATCTTGGCTCACAGTTCCAGCTGCAGCCCATCATGGTGGCAGGGCAGTCCAGACAGCAGGAGCATGAAGCAGCTGTCAGATTGCATCCAGTCAGAGAACAGTGAGGTGAACACCTGCAAGTGCTCAGCTTGCTTGCTCCATTTATACATTACAGGATCCCAGTATAGGGAATGGTCCCAGACACAGTTAGGATGGGTCCTCCCTAATTAGGAGGATAATCCCCAACAGGCATTCTCTGAGGCCCTGCCCCCAGGGGTTCTAGATTCTGTCAAGTTAAGAGCACTAATCACAACAGGTATGCACACATAAGTGTTTCTTTCAACTGGATGATATATGCTAGATTTCTGACCTCTAATCTCTTGTTTTGAAAAATCTCTCTTTGTCACATTGGATGTTTCATCATACAGTAAGAATATATGAGTTGGAAAATGAGTCTTTTCTATATCCACAATATGCTAAGACATATGTTAGTACATAATTGCTTCTGGTAGGCATTTTGTGGTCAAATGAGAGATGTAAAAACTTAACTATGTAAATAGATGCTATACTCCAAACATGGCCATACCAAGCAAGACACATAAAGTTAGCAACATGAATCTCCACATTCTGAACATAGATATTTAGCTTCATTTTTCCCTCTCTTTGCCTTTCCATATGTAAAATATACCCTTCTAATGAGGTTGCCACTGATGTGCCATCTCATATCTAGGTTACCTGGGTTCAGATCCCTTCAGGTTATACCACCTCCCCTGTTTTAAACTGCTATTGGCCACTCACTCAGTTCCCGCTTAGCCCAAGTGTTAGAACTTGAAGGGCCCATGAAGCATCAGAATTCCACGCTGCTTTGGCCCTCTTGCCTATACTGGGAATTGCATCTCAGCCTCCAGCTTTTTTTTCTTCTTCAGCGATCACCATCCGATCAGATCATCTGAGAGAAGGAACATGATGTTTGAGCTACAAGTGTTCCCTCACCTGAGCACTTTCCTGTCCCCCTAGCCCTGCTTCCTGCTGCCTCTTTCTTACTCTTTGTAGGGAGTTAGCTAGGCCTTTGGATACAGCGGACAGTCCTTAGCAGGTAGTCGGCTTTGCAAATAATTGGACAAATGCAGACAACAAAGAACCTGAAGCAATCCTGGTCTGATTGGGATTAGCTTACTGAAGAGTACACTCTCAGAAAGCAGCTTCCCCAAGAGGTCGGTGTCACACAGCCTATTTGGTTAGGAACTAGTCCCATTACAAGTCTGATATGTGGCACACAACATTGATTTTCATTGTTTGATTGATTGATTGAAGATATTAGGCATTGGGCTGTCACGACAGCATGTGGCATAGATACAGGTCAACGGCTACCTAAAACTAGATCCTGTTATCTCCTGTTTTGTCTGACTCCTCCTTACTGCCCAATTGTAGCCTTTACCATCCTCTCTACTAGAGGGAAAGAAAGGAGGGAAAGGAGGGAGGGAAAGGAACCAGGCTGTGGATTTCCCTCGATCCTGTCTGTAAACTGCATCTATTTGGTAGACATCATTACATTTTTATAAACTTTATATGAGCTGTAGCATTGTTTAAGGACCCCAGGATATTGGTGGATTGTAGACTTGGCTGGTAGAGGATACATTCCACCCGAAGTGGGTATCCCTCTGCCATTGCTTCCTAGACTCTCTCTAGGAAGTGGGCTGTAAGTGTAAAGTGGGCTGCTGTAGTTGGGAGGTTTGAGCCCTCCTACCTTACAATAACTGCCCTTCTGCCCCAGGCTACTTCAACTCCTCAGTGAACAATATCATGAAGACAACATCCCACCATGAGGACCTTCTGGAGAGAGGGACAGTGGCTGGTTCTATATTCTCTGGGGTACTTAGGATAAACAGTCTGAATGCAGTAGATGTTTTTGATTCGACCCTTGGTTTCCTTCAAGGTCAAGTGTGATTTGTAAGCTTGCTTGGCGCCGAAAACCTTCTAGTCTGAACAACTTTTAGTTGAGGGAATGCTTATGCCCATAAGTGAGTTGGACTGTTGCAAAGAGTGAATTTTAATTCCAAGTTCGATTTCTTTTGTTCTTCCAAAGCAAGGTGAGGGATGGTCATAGCTGAGGGCTTCTGAGGCGGTAGAATCTGTGCTAAGCCCATACTTAGTTCATCATTTAGTGGTCACATAGCACGGAGGGCAAAGCCCTGTGTATTTCTAGGCTAAGCCCGAGGTGAGAAAGGTTACAGGCTTGCAGGTAGCGAGTCACACAGTTGAGACTTGATCTTATCCAGGTCTTCTTCTAGGAACTTCTAAGAAGATATGCCTGGCTCGGGCCTTTCTTTATCTATAATGTGCAGGTAGGCAGTTAGGTTGAGTTTTGCATGTTAGTGCATTATACAGTTTACAAATTTAAAAGTTTTCTGTTCCTCTTGGGTTTGGGGAGAGGGCACAGTGGGTAAAGTACCTGGTATGTCATATAAGCAGGAGGACCTGAGTGTGTATCTCCATAACCCTAGTTAAAGCTAGGCATTGTCACACCCAACATTCTAGTATTTGGGTGTTAGGGAGTTGAAGACAAGTGGATCTGTGGACCCCATTAGCTTGCTATGCTAACTAGTTGGTGAGCTCTGTGTTCAGGGAGAGACCTTATCTCAATAAGGAAGAGAGCTAATAGAGAAAGGTACCTAATACTGACTTCTGGTCTTCACAAGTGTGTATGTGCAAAAAAGAATAACCTCTCTCTTTCTCCCTCTTTCTCCTTCTCTTTCCTCCCCCTCTCCCCCATCTCCTTCACTACTGCACTCTGTCTCACACACACTCATTCACTACTTCTTGTAGTTGTGATCCCTATATTATTTTCAAGGCCTGGCCAGTGACTGACTCTGAGGTGTGGGATCTGAGCCACAGTGGTGGTGTCTGGAGGTTTGGTTTTCCTTTGGAAGTGGTGGGAGTCAAGGCCTTTTAGATCGCAGCCCAGGTTTCTGTAGGGTCCCAGGGGTTTTATCAGGAATTATTCTTTCCCTGAGATGGTCAGGAGTTCCCTTTTGGGGTCAGTCCTGTGAGAGTTCTGGTGAGCAGAGAGGGGCAGCTGGGATTCTTCCTTGTGGGGTGAGAGAGTGGAGAGGGCCTGCCTCTAACCTCTGCTTTCTGTCCAACCCACCCTTCATTTCCATTTAAGAGGCGAATCATTTAGAGGCAGGTTTAGACACTCAAGAAACCTCACTGTAAGCCCTGAACTAGCCAGGTTTTTGGTGGTGGCTCATGCCTTTAATCCTAATACTCAGGAGGCAGAGGCAGGCAGATGTCTGAGTTCGAGGCTAGCCTGGTCTACAGAGTTTCAGGACAGCCAAGGGCTACACAGAAAGACCCTATTTTCTGACTATCCCCCCCCCCAAAAAAAAAAAATAGAAAAAAGAAAAAAGACTTGAAACTATTAGGTGGTTTGTTTTTCTTTCTGAATTTGTAATGATTTCTCTTATGTAATGTCAGGGTGAAAACACTAACTGGATTTTAATCTTCAAAAGGAAGGGATGTGGCCTTTCAGCCACTCTATTGTATCTTAAAAGCTTTCGTCACTGGTCTTGATGGAGGTCGCAGGTCTTTCACGGAGGTAGGATTTAGTGTCATGTGGGGTTTGGTTGAATTGTGTTACCCTCACCACACCCACTTGCTAGTGAGTTCTTCATTCTCTTTGTTTCAGATCAAGAAAGGGCTGCTTGGACTTTGACTCTCAAGATGTTAATTACATGTTCCAAAATTATGTGTTCTGTTAAAAATCACTTATGCACAGCCTTGGAAAGAACTCTAAGCAGGGAGTTGCTTCAGGGTGCAGAATATTGTTCTGGAGGCCTTGGGAAATAAATCTCTAGAGTTGGTTCGTTTACCACCAAGACATCTTTAGTCAGTGTATATAAACAAGAGAAGTCCCAGTGGGCCTGGACATTATTTGTCCCAGATGGAGTTTAAACTTGGCTCATTGTGCTGCACTGATGTCATGGTACATCAGCTGGCCCCAAATTAGATGTGCAGAGAATCAGCTATGTGCTTGTGTGCACTGAGGGCTCATGGGGAGGAGGGGCAGGGAGGCTGGAAAATCTTTGTCACAGCTTTCCTTTGCACTCTGCAGAGCCTGGTGTCTGTCCTGAATTTGGACTTAGTGCAGAGAGAGGGAGGAATCAGAAGGTCGGTGATGTACATGTTGGCATTCCCATGCCAGAGGTCCTTCTGCTTCTGAGACTAGGAGTGTACTATGTCTGGCTTTCCGTCAGGTCACAAAAAGGAAAACTGGCCAGCATTGTGTCTAAGCCCCACTCCCACGGTGACAGGCTTGAACCTGTTGGATGAATTTTTACTGCTACAGTATATCAGCGTATCTTCATCTTCAACATGTTAGCTCTGTTTTGTTTTTGTTTTCTTTTCTTCACATACAGGGTCTTATGTAGCCAGGCCTACCCTCAAACTCACTTTGTAGCTAAGGCTAGCTTAGACCTCCTGATCTGCCTCCACCTTCCAAGTGCTGGACTTAGAAGCACACCTGGCCTTTATCCCCAAAGCTTTCCAGTTTTGAAGGAAACTTTCAGTCTTTTTGCCTTGCTACCATTAAAGAAGACAATTGCCTTAGACTTTGTAATGGTCCTAAGTATCCATTTGTATAAATGTTTTGTTCTAGGGCATCCATATGTGTAACTGTTGAGGTCTTTCCTCCATGTATGGTGGGTAACTATCAGTGAGTTGTGTGTGTATGTAGAAAGCTTGAGGCATCCTGAGGGATCTGAGTTGACATCTTCAGTGTGCTTTGAGAGGACAGCCAGAATGCCAGGTGGTTCTGCGGCATGAACTATTACAAAAAAGTTACAGAGTTATCATGTTATCTGAAAGTTTTACTCCTTGGTATATATTCAGGAGAAATGGGCATTAGTAGCCCACAGAAACTGGACTATGAATATTCAGAGCACAATTATGCAAAACCACCAAGAGTTTTAGAAGCAAATCAGCTGTAAATTAACTGATAAAAAGATGAGCCAAAAGTAGTAGTTTTAAAAATGGAATATTACTTAGAAGAGAAAAAGAAATGAATGAGCCGGCGCAGACAGCCTGGACAATTCTTTGTTAAGTGAAAGGATTTCTTCGCATTGTGTTATTTTTGTCTTTATCTGAGATCACCATGAGCAAATATACAGAGACCAGATGTACATTAAAGGGCTAGAGCAATTAAGAGAAATGGATGTTGGAAATTTCCTACTATGTTTTGTGTCATGGGTACCCACTGTGTGAGTGTACCAAAAATACCTCGTGTATATCAACTGTATGGGTTGCTTAATAAAGATATTAATACAAAATATCTGAAATTAAGAACTCAAAAACAAAGCAGCCAGATTAGACCCTCTCCTGGATTCATAAGTCAGCAGCCCTTTATTGTTGACTTGCATTATGACAATCTTAATGAGAAGTGTTTCTAGGCAGGTTGAATTGTTTCACAGCTATAAGGCGCTTAGATTTCAGAACCTCTGCAAGTGGATTCCAGACTTAGCCCTGCTGCCAGGATCCAGGAAGGCTGAACAGAGCCTGGAATGCGCATGCTTGGGAGGCGCAGCCAGAGAGCCAGAGTGATTGAGCAGAAACTGGGGTCAGAGTAAGGATCTGTGGAAGTTTAGATTTTATGGAGACCATGAAACATGGCAAATTTGGTAAATTGTTTTTCTTTAATCTCCTTCACTTAACTCCAACTTGTCCATGGTAAGAAGCATTAGTCATAGCTACTAACCGTGCGAGGCCTGTGTGAAGTGGGTAAGTGTTCTCTGCTTTTTCTAGGTGAGGAAATACAGGCTTTGTAGGTCAAGTGGGCCACCTGGCAGAGCCTCCTGCTTGGGGCCAAGCCTCCATCTTTTAGACTGGCTCTTTTGACTGTATCCTGGGATCCTTAGATACATGGTTTTAAGTTGGTTTTTAAACAGCGTAGGTTAGCAGAGAGCGGCTAATGACTCGGTGTGTGCACCCGTAAAGCTCTCCTCAGCAGGCAGCTCTGGCTGAACCTCACCTACAGGTAGGTGGTGAACCTTCTGTTCGTGGGAGCTTGTTCTTAGGTTTGACGCATGGATAGTCCTGAAGGTTATTTTTTATTTTCAGTTGGAATATTGAATTTTAGAAGATATATCCTCTCCCTGTTTTCCACTCCCTCTTTCCCCTCCTCTCTCTCTGTGTTTGTGTGTGGACAGCAAACATTTTCGTGAGGTATATCCTCAGGTTAGGAGATGCTTTTTCTTATCTGCGGTTTAGATTCCTTATTCTTTTTGAGTATGTATAATATGATAAAGGCTAAATTACAATGTCAAGAAACGGGGAAGCAAAATCACTTAACTAGTTTAAAATGAAATTACTCTGGAATCAAAGTAGATCTTCTAGAGATATGATTACCTTTGGAGCTGAAGAAGTAGTGCGGTGATTCTCCTTAGATTCATTATTAGATCTGTTTGCCAATAAACCTTTTCTTTTCTGTCTGCACAGGAGTGGTAGGTCCAGAGACTGTCCGTGGTGACTGCTATGAGCTGGCCAGAGGAAAATGGTTAGGCTGATTGCTGAGGGCTTTTGAAGCTAGTTTTTTAGAGCATAAGCCAGAAAAGAGAGAGTCTAGAAGGGCCATCAGGTGCTCGTTCTCCAGCAGTAGAAGCAGTGGTTGTGGGGGTGGGGCAGGAGGCAGCACCTGTGAGGCAAAGGACAGAGGCAGCTGTGGAGGGCAGATACTTCAGCAGATGGCAGAGTTAGAGTGACAGCAAGCAGGGAACTGCGGATGTCGAGGACCATGGCATTCATGCTTCGTAGAGGTGGAGGCCGTGTCAGTGAGCGCAAGCCATGCCCTTTGCTCAGCCCAAGCTGGTCTCCCTCCTAGCTCAGCCACTTTGTAGTCACGTGACTTTGGGCCAGTTTCTTTTGTGTTCTTTAAACTTCAGTTTTCCCATCTATAAAACTTGGTTAATAATTCCTCTTGGGGATACCATATGGGTTTGATAAATAGTTAACTTTTTAGAGTCACTGTAAGGAAAACAAAAAAACCTGGGGAAAGGTGTTGCTAAGGTAGCCCTCATCATACTAAGTTAACTCTACAGATGTTAAATAGACTGTTGCGAGAACATTCCATCTTTTGTTAAAGATTTACTTTTGTTTTGTATTTGTGTATGCACTTACACACCTGTGTATGTTGGTATGCAACTGTATGTGCATACCATGGTGGCCAGTGGTGGCCAGAAGAATGCATCTGGTCCCCTGGAGCTGGACTTACAGGTAGTTGTGAGCCACCCAACATGAGTGTTGCGAACTGAATTCCAACCTTTTCTCTGCAAGAGCAGCAGGTGCTCCAACTGCCCTGTGAACCTCTGGTCTTTCAAGAAAATTGGGCATTAAAACATCTGGGACCCTCTAGAAAAGAGTCTTAAGATCCAGGAAGAAACAGAGTGGGAATGTTTGTCCTGCCAACTGTGCTGATGGCACAGCCACATGAGCCACTGTTTGCAGAACCCACCTATGGCTTCTTAGCTCTTATACTTTTGCCAGCTTTGGAATCTGGCTGCAGGGAGGACAGGTGAATAGGGGATCATGGGCGTTCTCTTCTTTAACATCTTTGTGGTTTACCTACTTGCTTCTTTAAACCAGGGATTTCTTTTTGAGTATTTTAAAAATTTTATTTATTTTATGTATATGAGTGTTCTATCTGCCTGTAGACTTGTGTGCCAGAAGAGGCCATCAAATTCCATTATAGGTGGTTATGAGCCACTGTGTGGTTGCTGGGAATTGAACTCAGGACCTCTGGGAGAGCAGCCAGTGCTCTTAACCACTGAGCCATCTCTCCAGCCCTGGAGAGTATTCTTCCCGCAAAGGTGAGTTTTGATTGTCAACAAACATCACTTCCCTTTTGGAGAAAAGAGATTGGACTCAGAAAACAAAAATATATATTTCAGTTATACCTGAGGGCTGTTGTACTCTGTGCTGGAGAGATGAGTATGACAAAGATGTGTAGAGACAGGTTTGAATTTGAGTATCTAAAGGGGCTGGTGTGTGTGTGTGTAACAAACGTGTGGTGTATGTGTATTATGTGTGTGCGTATACAGGTGCTTGTGCATGTACAGCTGTGTGCATGTAAAGGTGTTTGTGTACAGGTATGTGCGTGTACAGGTGAGGACACATGTGTATGTATATAGCTGGGGAGTATGTGTGTGTACAGGTTGGAGGAGCATGTGTGTACTGGTGTGTGTGTGTGTGCACAGGTGTGGGGGCATGTATATATGTATACAGCTGTGGGGTTGTGTGTGTGTGCAGGTGTGTATGCGCATGTGTACAGCTGTGGGAGGTCTGTGCATATGGGTGTATATGCATGTACAGGTGTGTGTATACAGATGTGTGTAGGCAGATGTCTGTGTATGTGCATACATGTACAAGCACACGATGTGTGATCATAAAACAGTTGCAGGAGTAGAAGCTTCTCTTCTTTTTGTGCAGCCAAGGGTTAGTTCTTAGCTTTTACTGTGCTGGAGTGTGCCATAGTGGTAGTGTGCTTGCCTAGTTATGTGAGGCCCTGGGTTTGATCCTTAGTACCACCAAAAACTCAAAGGAAATGGAAAGAAAATGCTTAGACAGGCTACAGAGAGCCTTCTTCACAGGGAACCCTTCTGCAGTCTTCAGGCTTTATCATATCACCCCCAAGGTAACCATTGGGTGGTTAGAAATGTGGGCCAGAGGGAGAAGTGTTTATACCTGTGACTGCTCAGAGCCACGCGGGTCTCACAGTGTGCTAAGTGGAGACCGCTGCAGAAGTGACAGAGCCTCTCCTCTCCTGCTGTGGCTCTTGATCTTCTGGGTACCAAGTGGAGCTCACAGGAAGCTGCAGAGGTAATGTTTCATCTTTGATCAGTCAGTACCGCTCTCCCAGAGAAGCTTCTCTAATGGACTGATTCTCTGCAGGGATTTACTTAAGTGATGGCTGCAGTGAGGGTGGGGGTGGCATGTTAGAGAAAACCTTGCTGTCATTTCCCATGTTCTGTCCACCTCTCCCTGACCCTTTTATTTTCTTGTTTTATTTTATTATTTTTGTTTTGTTTTGTTTTTATTTTTGGATACAGCAGCCGTCATTGGACTGGGATTTGCCAAGTCTGCTCATCTGGTTGGCTGACCAGCAGGCACCAGGGCTCCATTTGTTTCTGTTTCACTAGAGCAGGGCTTACATCACACCTGAGTTTCTCATAGACTTGAGTTCTGAGGATGCTACTCAGGTACTTGTGCTTACAAGGCAAGCACTTTACCAGCTAAGCCACCACCGTCCTGAGGCTTAATGTTTTTATTTTCCTTTATTTATTTTTGAGAAACCTTCTCACAGTGTAGCCCCAGCCAGCCTGGAGCTTGCTCCAGAGACCTGGTTGTCCCCAAACTCAGAAGCAATTTGCCTCCTTCTGCTGATATTCTTTATTTGAGGCATAGGTCAGAGCTTGCCTTTAGGACAGAATTGCCTCCAGGACTAGTCTTAGCTTCTTCCTGTCCTGTTTCTTTCCTCATGAGTAAGAAGCAGTTAGATTGACAGCTATGAAGGAAGAGCTGCAGGCCTTCCTCCAGCCTGTCCCTTGGGCGAAGCAGTTATTTCTAGGGCGCTGCATTTAGCTCTTTGCTCAGGTGTATTCTGAGTCTTATTTTCTGTTTCTTTGGCGTTTAGGGAGAATGGAGAGTTGCTTTGATGACGCTGCTAACCTGCCTCACACTTATTTCAGACTTCTTGACTCAGGTGGCCTTTGTAGTTGGAGCACATCTGATGAAGCCGTGTAGCCCGAGGTTTGAAGCATTCCTGCTTCCTGCTTTGACAGCTTGGTTCTGTGTCAATATCTCTGGCATAGAAAAATCCGTGATTAAGATCCTTCTCTTCCCCCTTTGAGAAGAGACAGTGCAGCTTGAATTGGCTTAATACTTACTGACTTTGAAAAGCAGGAAATGGCCAGTGAATAAACAGAAAATGATGAGGCTTCCCAGGGGTAAATCTACTCCTATATTTTGCTAAGTGGATATACCATCTAAAGGGGACTCTTAGCGTGTATGTTGGGAAGAGAGAGGTTAGGCAGAGAACTGACACGCACGGTTCAGAAGATTTGGTGCCCCTCGCCTGTCAGGATGTGACTCACGCTTCTCCAGGCTGTGTGATGCAAGGCCTGGTGCTGGTGGCTCATTCACGCCTGTTGTTAGGACAGGCCACTGGGCTGCTTTGTCAAAGCTTTATTTTTATCTCTGTCATTGACAGTGACAATGGCACAGTGGTCAGTCTCAGTAAAATAAAATGCCTTCTTTTAAAAATACCCAGTGGCAAGTTCAATACAGTCCCTTCCAGCTGTGATTTTCACTCTTGTGAGAAGAGAGATTGCTGTTAGGAGGGTGAGCTTTGCCTCCTTTCTAAGGTAGCTTGGTAGATTACAATCTAACGGTTACCATAGCAACTCAGCAGCAGTGAAAATTACATGAACTAAACATTTGAAGAGAGGTGTGCTGGTACAATGCTTAATAGCCATTTATCTCTCATCTGTCTTCCTGGAGAAGTGAGGGAGAAGGGATCAGGCCTTGAACTCTGTAAGCTGGGGGGTTTTGTGGGGAGGACTGCACACACAGACTTTACAAACAGACTTCAGAAGACGTGGGTGCTTCCAGATCATTCTTTGAATTGTATCCTGGTGTCAATGGTTACAGAAAACTGTCACAGATTCTTTTCAAGCAGTGTGGTAGGCAGAGTGTGACATCAATTCAGAAATCCTTTTTCTTGCCTGGGACTTTCCATAATATTGCTGGGTGGTATTTTCAGGGCCATTGCTGATGGTTGTGTGGGAGACAGTATATGAATTTGGGGTTGTCAAAGAGGAGTAAGGCTTACTCCACAGGAGAAAACACATGCCTGATACTATAAATCTGACCAAGGGTGCTTATCTGAGAGGCTTCCCAGGGGAAAATCTACTTCTATATTTTTCTAAGTGGACATAGTATCAAAACGCCCTCTAAGTTTTGATCTTTCTGGATTAGTGTTGAGACCTCACAAGAGAAGTTTTTATGTGCAGTAGATGGTGGTCAGTGAACTCACAACTGTTCAGGATGTAGACTGCAAGTCTCTGTGGAGTGCTTAACCATAAGTGGCATGTCTGTCACATTCCTTTTACCCCTAGGCTTGGGGATCATCATAGAAAAGAGGGGGCAGCAAGATTCTAAGAGCCAGAGGTCATGGAGGACTGGCCCAAAACAGTGCCTTCTGGTCAGGACAGAACTGCACAGATGTACTCACAGCAGCTGTGGGCGCCTGCACAATGTCAAGCCAGTCATCATTCTAGCCCAGAAAGAGGAGAGGATCACCATGCTTTCCCTCTAATGGAGGAACTAGTGACAGCTGGTGGCATCTGGGGCATGGAGACTCAGTCTTCTTTAAGTGTGTGGCCTCTGGTAGGGTGACCATGCTCTAGTGTATGGATAGTCCTACACCCATGAGTATTTGGGCAGCACAAAGTAAACTCAGTGGATTATTGGGGGGGGGGGGGGCATGAAGTGTACAGTGGGGGGACTGACTGTGATCAAGTGTACACATTGTATGCATGTATAGAAGTCTCAAAAATAAAAGTATTGCAAGAAAATGATACTTTTAATTTTTAAGTCCTTAGACAAATTTTAGCATCACTGTGATAAGATCAAAAACATCTGCTTTATATTTAAACTGCTTAGAAGAAGCTTATAATGTCTGCTTGTAGAATTAGGGCAGGGAAAAAAGTCAGTGGACTCTGTGTCCTAGATTGTCTTTGACAACCCTAAATTCATATGCTCTCTTCTCCCACACAGTTGTCAACAGTGATCCTAAGAATATGACCAGCAGTATTATGGGAAGTCCCAGGCAAGAAAAGGACTCCGAATGAGAAAGTGTTTGCTTATGCCCTGGACATCTGTCCCAGTACTGTAGCCATGGGCATATCTGCCCTGTCGTGCTGGTCCTTGTTGTAGCTCATAGGGTTCATGGCTGGGGATGACCTTCTTCTCCAGCGGTGTATATTGATTGCATCTTGTGGTACTGTGAAAGTTCACCAGTCAATACCAAGTTGGTATCTCTGTGTCCTGTGACCAAAGTTTGTGGTGTTTTCAGCAATAGGCTCTTATCCATTAAGTCCTGTTGGGCAAGCCAGGGCTATGGCAGTAGCTTGTATTGTTCTAGGGCATCTGACCCGCAACTCCAGGAGAGATATCCCACACCTGATGCTGAAGGTTGTATTTGTCAAGCTATGCTTCTGGGGCAGACATTATCCCTTGTGTAGGGTAACTCCAATTAAACTCTTATATATCTGAAAATAAACTTAGGAAGCTTATAAAGTACTAGATTTCCATGTGGCTAATTTAACATCCTTACCGCGTCTGTCCTCCCAACCCTCTCCTCACTTACTATTCCTCCCTCCACCTTCCCATCACTTACAGTTTGTGGTCCCGCCTCCCTCAGGCTCACTTCCTCCTTTATTGAAGTGCTGTCTCACTGGGTGTAGTGTAATAGAGCTGTGATGTATGTTTATGTAAAAACAAAGCTGACTCAAATGCTTTTGTGCTAAAGGGATGACTAAAACCTCCGGCTGCAGAAAGCAGTGGAGAGGCTGTAATCACTCTGGAGGTCTAGAGGGATTTCCTTTTGAGTTCTTAAAATGGCACACCACCATCACGTCACTAAGAAGGGGAATGGGGAAGCCTGGGAGATGAGCAGCACAGTTACTGTGGAGAAAGCAAATTGTCTTGAAATAAATCATCTTTCAAAATAATATGAAGTATCTGGGATGAGGCTTTCGAGTGTCTTCCTCTGAATGATCCTGGTGATTTCCCAGTTAATGTATTTCCTAATTAAAAGAAATTCTGCCTTGATAGTAGCTCCTGCTGTGAATTACTATTTAAATGGAATGTGTGGAAGTTAAGGATTTATACTATAATGAGATGACTTTGATCTGAATCGTGTCACAAAGCACATAAAGAAGTTGATATTTACATTGCATCTCAGAGGATCCTTTATACATTTTTTTTTAAAATTTATGTTTACGTGTGTGATCCCACCTGAGTATATTGTATCATGTGTGTCTGCAAAGGACAGAAAAGGGTACTGGATCCCCTGGGGTTTACAGGTGGTTGTGAGCCACCACATGGGTGTTGGAAACTGAACTTGGGTCCTCCGCAAGAACAGTAAGCTCTCTTAAACCCTGAGCCATCTCTCCAGACTCTAATCTTACAAAATTTTAATTTTTGAGCTAAAAGAATCTTGTAAGATGGTTTTCCTGCCATCAATAAAAGTATTGTCAGGTATGGGCTTAGACAGCCAGATCTTATCCTATTACCATCTCACTTAAAGAAGAAAACAACTATGAAGACAAGTATTAATGTAATTAACTCATTGCAGTTGGAAGTTGTAGAAAAGAGAGTAGTTACTAGGTGTAAATGGAAGGAGTACTGTGTGTTGAAGAGAGAGCTCAAGGAAGAAGGGACAGTCTGCTTGACGTTTCAGTAAGCCTCCTGCAAGAACTGAGACGGAAAGGACAGCAGTATCTTGTCAGGGGTCCACGGACAGGGTTGACAGTGGTCAGTCAGAGCTGGAGTTGGCCCTACTCAGCCACAGTTCTGTAGCTAGTTTTAAATCAGTGATCCCCCGCCCTTTAGTTATCCTTTGGTTAGCACTAAATCTGTGAAGCTGTTGAAGGGGACAAGCTGCAGCACAGCTGCCTCCTGTCTGGTGTTTGGAAGTTATCTCAGTGTTACATGTGTGTGTCTGGGTGAAGAAAACACTAACGCTTGCTTGTATACTGAAACATTTGAGTGTTTGCTGGGGTTTGCTTATTTTGTGCCATTTATTATACTTTAAAGTTTTGCATGCGATGTTCTTTTCTAACCTTTTAAATGTTATAATCTGCCCTATTTTGCTATTTAATCCATCACATCCCCAGTAGCAGCAGGTCAAATGGTCATGTACTGTGCAGCTTTCCTCTGTATGGAGAAGTTTTGTGTGTTGGTTTTCTAATTTAAGTTGGTGTCTAATGAAAGAGAAAAGAAACTTGTGTTTTCCAAGGGAAAAGTGCAGTATAATCGAGTTTAAGAGTCATATATTATAAACAGTATGGGATAGTACACTAGGCAATTCCTGAATTTTGAGTAGAGTTAAGATTTATATCCTAAATTTTGTGGTGGTACAAGATTTGGTGTCATGTGCTTCCTGCCCAGTACAGAACCTGGGACTGGAAAGCAGGCAGAATGCCCAGGGCAGTGACTTAACTGTACTCTCTGTTCTCACAGGTCATTCTTGTCCAAGTTAACCCAGGTGAGACCTTTACAATCAGAGCAGAGGATGGGACACTTCAGTGCATCCAAGGTAAGGAAGTTTTCTCATAAACAGACCTAATTAGAGAGTTTCTTCTTTATTATAGTGGAAGTTAAGTTTTTTCTCTGTGTTTACATATGATTTTCTAGAAGCAAATATATCTTTTCTTTATTTTCTGTCCAATGGTCTCAAACATATATGGTGGTTCTCTTCACCTGATAGTTTCAGTAGCATTATGTATTGGATACCTGCTAGTTATCCATTGTTGGGTGGCTTAAGACAACACATCCATCACCTCATTTTCTATGGACCAGGAGTGGCTTAGCCATGTCCTAGAGCTCTGGGCTCAGAAAGCTAAAAGTCAAAGCTGCTTTGCCCTGGTCCTCTCACAGAGCCAGGCGTACATCCAGACACCCTCAGATACTTGTTGGTGACATTAAGTTTTGGAAGGCTTCTAGCAGAATGTTGCCCTTGCTTCCTGGTTAAATGGCTTCTCTGCACAGAGGTAGTAGTGAACTTACATGGCGGCTGGCTTCATTACAGTGACCAGCTTCAGGATGAGAGGGAGTCAGAGGTTTGGCCCTCCTCCCACTGCAGAAGGGGAGTCAAAGTCATGAATACAGGGGGGCAGCTGCCATCACTGTACACCCTGTGCCCCTGGTGTTTTTTGCCTTCTCCATGTGTAAAATGCTCCTCCTAGGATTTCCAAAAGGCTTACCCTAGTACCATCCATGGAATTGAGAATCTTTTCCCAAACAAGCTCCATGTGTGAGACACTGGGTAGTTTCGTAAAGCAGCATGTAAAGTAGGCCGTCCCCTGGTTACTGCCTGGCACGGAAAGGCACTCCTTCCAGTTGGTCACCTTTGAGAGATCTGCCTCAGCTGTGCCTAGCCATGTGGAGATAGCTGGGGAATGATGATGTCAGACCTGCACCTGGTCTTTGAGCAGTGCCCTGTTGGAAGATAGAGCACGATACTTCTTCATGATACTTGTGGTACTTGAAATCGTGAGGCAAAGAATAGATGGTGATGTAATTGAGGTCGGTATTAGGCTACTGATCAGATGGGAATCTAATCCGAAGACTTATTTATAAAACTTGGGCATGTTTACCCATACATATCAAGTGAGAGGAAATGCATGCCCGCTTTACTTTACTGTAATGAGCTTTGTACAAAGACTGTCCTTTTCTATCTCGTTGTTGAGAAAGCAGCAGACTGCTCTGTCATTCATGACTCTTGGATCTGTATGAACAATATTTGCAACTTAAAAATGAGCATATGTTAAAGATTTAAGCCTAATGAATTTTAATCGGAGTTAGACTGGAATAATTAATGTTTTTATGATTTTTTTTTTTTTTTTTTGCTGACTGTATTTTTCTAGCTATTGCTGTTGGAATTATTTTTAATACTATAGACTTAGTCTTCATTGACAACAAGTAGGATGAAAGTTGAGGTCAAGAAAGAGAGACACATGTGGAAATAGTTGGAGTATAGAATCTTGTCTCTTGCCTTCAGTGCCATTGTGCATGGACCAAGTCTCAGATAGAAACCTTGAAGTCAGTTTCTTCCGGACGTGATGTACAGGACCTAGATGAAGACTTGCTTCTGTCCATTGAAGCTAAGTTTTTCAGTTCAGGAAGAAAAGCAGTTCTGGATGCCTGCAGGGAAGTAGAGCCAGGAAGCTCTGCAGTTCAGGTCATCCCCAGCTACTTAGTGAGTAAGAATTCAAGGCCAGCCTGGGCTATAGTGAAATTCTATCTCCAACAACGAATCGGTTGAGTCTCTGGCCTTGGTGCAGCTAGAGCCCATGGAGCCCCAGGTACCTTACAACTGAGAAGGGATCTCGGAGAACAGACTGCTGTCTAGATGAGCCTAGAT